>NW_008751729.1:1208027-1273384 GCF_000715545.1 Opisthorchis viverrini | reverse complement strand
ATGCTTGCTGGAGCTAATGAGTAAAGTCTGAACCGCTTGGCTTCAGGGGCTGGCCTGACCTGAGGGCGCAGAGGGCCATAATTGGCCTACTTCTAATACGACAGCACACATAACATGCATCTGGGCAGCACCAAACTCTTTGGTTTTAGGAGTATTCTAACCGTAATGGATAATGCCCCGGCGGTCACAGTTCGCCGTTAGGTGATCGAAGTGGGCGTCTTCTAGGGCCAACATTTTGTAACCCGGTCCTTCCTGGGAAGAAGGCAGCAGCTACTTCCATAAATATGGACATGCTGGTCGGCTGAAGGAAACGCCCTACCACCCTCACACTCCTACCTCAGAGGATGATACGAGTTTACCTCCAGACCTCGTAATACAATTTATCGCAATACGGGAACTCGTTCTTCGCTCGGGTGCTCCCCACTGTTCTTGCCATGGTTGGGCCCTAAGGAACCGAGTTCCAACCATTATAACTCACAGGATCATTGCAGCACTAAAGTCCGGCCATTATGTTAAGATGACAATTCAAGTCGGGATGTCAAGAATGGCTCATGAAAACCAAACTGCCACGAACTCCTACCCATGACAGTCGCGTTAGTAGACGATTCTGGATTAAAGGGACAGAATTGTGTGTACAGCGGTATTCGTCAAACCGCTTAGTTCTTCCATGATCATGGAAGTGGCGATGCTGACTCCTGTTGAGGAAGAGGATAGAACTCATCATCATTGATAGCAGCACACTGGTATTAAATGCATTCAGCTGGTTCCTAACCACCAGGAAAGGAGTTAGAGTTGGGAGAAATTAAAAAGCTGGAAATCTGTTGAAAATAACTCGTCTTCTTGGAAAACTATCAAGTTCAATATTGCCTACATATTGAAAGTGCCGTATCGGAGTAAACCCGCATCACTGGAATGGACGCAAATTCTTTTACGAACCTCATTCAACATGATCCCAACATAAAACAATAAACAATATCCATATAGGCAGTCCGACTTAAAAAGTGATGGCAAGATGGTCGCTGAGATTTCTAAGTGTCATTTACTGGACGGTTTCTAACACTGCACTGGGAATCACGTTTTGCCGCATCAGGGTGGCGCGAAAATCCGAGCGTATCCAGTATGGTTGTGGCCACTTTCGTTTTGCTGTATCATGGCTAATCCTTTTCGAAGCTTTCAGCAGCATGTGTACGACGTGCGTTGTGCATGTCCCAAGCCACTTTAGCCTAATATATTTTAGGTGAGAAAACTGGATCATTTATTCTGAAGACGTCGAATGGTTTTCGGAGGAGACAGCTCGCCTACAAGTGATGAACTGATCACACTCCATAGGTTGCACTGGTTTGGCCACGTGCTCCATATGCCAGTTAACCGACTTTTTCGAAGGGCTCTTTTCGCACGACCACACGAAGTATGGAAGCGAGCCAGAGGACGTCAAACAATGATTTGACAGCGAAGTATGAAAGCAATTGCCAGCAAACTCAGCTGCGCTCGTCATTGTCGTCACGCTGGATGGGGACCCCGAAACGGGACAAAGGAAACGCCCTACCACCCTCACACTCCTACCTCAGAGGATGATACGAGTTTACCTCCAGACCTCGTAATACAATTTATCGCAATACGGGAACTCGTTCTTCGTTCGGGTGCTCCCCACTGTTCTTGCCATGGTTGGGCCCTAAGGAACCGAGTTCCAACCATTATAACTCACAGGATCATTGCAGCACTAAAGTCCGGCCATTACGTTAAGATGACAATTCAAGTCGGGATGTCAAGAATGGCTCATGAAAACCAAACTGCCACGAACTCCTACCCATGACAGTCGCGTTAGTAGACGATTCTGGATTAAAGGGACAGAATTGTGTGTACAGCGGTATTCGTCAAACCGCTTAGTTCTTCCATGATCATGGAAGTGGCGATGCTGACTCCTGTTGAGGAAGAGGATAGAACTCATCATCATTGATAGCAGCACACTGGTATTAAATGCATTCAGCTGGTTCCTAACCACCAGGAAAGGAGTTAGAGTTGGGAGAAATTAAAAAGCTGGAAATCTGTTGAAAATAACTCGTCTTCTTGGAAAACTATCAAGTTCAATATTGCCTACATATTGAAAGTGCCGTATCGGAGTAAACCCGCATCACTGGAATGGACGCAAATTCTTTTACGAACCTCATTCAACATGATCCCAACATAAAACAATAAACAATATCCATATAGGCAGTCCGACTTAAAAAGTGATGGCAAGATGGCCGCTGAGATTTTTAAGTGTCATTTACTGGACGGTTTCTAACACTGCACTGGGAATCACGTTTTGCCGCATCAGGGTGGCGCGAAAATCCGAGCGTATCCAGTATGGTTGTGGCCACTTTCGTTTTGCTGTATCATGGCTAATCCTTTTCGAAGCTTTCAGCAGCATGTGTACGACGTGCGTTGTGCATGTCCCAAGCCACTTTAGCCTAATATATTTTAGGTGAGAAAACTGGATCATTTATTCTGAAGACGTCGAATGGTTTTCGGAGGAGACAGCTCGCCTACAAGTGATGAACTGATCACACTCCATAGGTTGCACTGGTTTGGCCACGTGCTCCATATGCCAGTTAACCGACTTTTTCGAAGGGCTCTTTTCGCACGACCACACGAAGTATGGAAGCGAGCCAGAGGACGTCAAACAATGATTTGACAGCGAAGTATGAAAGCAATTGCCAGCAAACTCAGCTGCGCTCGTCATTGTCGTCACGCTGGATGGGGACCCCGAAACGGGACACATCAGACAGACATGGCCCGGTCGCGCCGTCAATGACGGTCATGCATCCAAACGATTAGCTTTAATACATATCCCCCTCCCAATCTCCTCAATGAAAAGTCCACCAAAAACTGTGTATTTACGCGTGAATTATATCAGCTGCCACCTTCAATGCGCTGCTATCTACTCCACCTTCCCAAATCATTGGTAAACGAAACTGTGGCAGCTATACTGTACGACAAATGTGCAGTTTTTACAGCTGATGATGATGTGCATTTGTGGCATCCGTCTTGGTACAATCATGACGTAGTAGCTGCGAAGTTGCGTTAGTCGATCATTATTACTGTTCACATTGAGTATTCAGAGAGACACAAGCAGCACAAAAGGTCGGCCCAAAAACAGCCGAACGATCAGACGCAACTGCCTGCACAATATTCAGACCACTAAATCTAACTCAGAATAGCGAAGTTGTTGTCCATGATGCGAACGTAACCCAGGCTTTTTGATTACCTTTATTGGGTTGCAGCTATGCGGCGAAAAAGTACCACGACTGAACGATAGTTCCTCATACGGATCCTGACACACCTGCCCACAGCAGGATCAAGCGCCTTCTTCCCTGTGTCGAGCTACTCCAGTCTTCGGCTTTCTCCCTATTACCTAGTTTGGCCAACTCTCGGTTTCCCGAGAAAACCCATCTTGGAAACCTTACTACTAAATCAGCGGCTTGAACTTTCGAGGCAATCTATCCGTTCTCCAACTACTTTACATATCAGTCAAACGATCAAAATATGTTTCACACAAACCCCTGCCATACTTCCGAATAACCGAGAAGTATATTTCGCCCTTTCATCCCTTTGTTCGTCCTACAGCCTCTCCGACCAAGTCATTCTGACTTGTTAACTGACAAATACCTCTCTAAGCTTCCGCGCAGTGAAATATGCGAAACCAAACCCCAAGCAAATTCAGAGGATCTCACCACTACGGTTTACAGTTTCCATACTCCGTCGAATTTCTTAAACTTTGTTCGACGATCACCTTCAGACCGCTCACGTTTCACTCCAGTTGCCTGGTGACCCCGATGTAACTGCTCCGTGATAACTACGGTGTGAGTTTTCTTCGGTTCGAGGGTCGAAAGTCTTTCAAGCACATTGGATTCCAGTGAGCATCTCTACTTGCGCCCTTAGGAGGGCTAGTTTAATCAATCGTGGGCTGCAAACGGCTTTTGTTTGTGTGGTCGGTACACGTCCTGACACGACAAGCAAAGCACCGCACAGATACTGAAGAGCGACTTTACGTATCTTCAACCCATATGAACTTGCAAGACAAGTTCTCCGACTGTGTGGCATCGACTGCAGACAATCCAGGGACTCGCTTTGATTATGTGGCTACTGCTGATCATCAACTCAGGACCATCGTTCTTTCCATGGAGTGTAACTTGTTTGTGATCGTGCTGTTGTGCGAGCACGTGCATCACTTCATTCAGCCTCCGGACGATGTTGAGTCTCTGTGAATTGCGAATCACCTTTAAATACTGCGTTACTTGCGTCGCATGGTTCAGGGTGTGCTTCAAACCTACAGAATGAAGACTGCTGCTGCCAGACTAGGTGGAGTCTAAGCAGCCTACCGCTTGCAGACCGGTTAGTCGTTGCGGTAGCTGAGTTAATCTGCCTGGTCAGTTGCGTGAGTCCCTGTCGACTGACAGAAGGTTGAATCACTTCGCGAAGGCCAACAGAGCTGTCTCTACATTCCGACACATCTCGTCTGTCATCTCTGTCATGGGTAGAGTATTATACTCTGCAGCAATGTGGTTCTTTATGACCCAACCACATAGCTTTTACTAGCGGAAGGCATACGAGTACTCCGCTTTTAACGGTCGATTTCTGAGGTATTTCCCGGATATAATGGTAAAACCGGGTGAGATGTTTTTTTCTGGGGAGAGCAAGTCACAATAATCACACCGCAGGTGAAGTTGTTCATATGTCCTTCGTGTGTCAGAGGACAGCTTACTTTACGGAGCCCTTTTTGATTAACCATGGGTGAGGTCCAAACGGCCAGGAAGGATGATACTGTACGACTTGTCTACGTAGTTTGAATGCTGTGGCAGTAGATTCGGTCTTGTTGACAACTCTTATTTCCTGTTGAGGATCCTGACAAAAGGCCAGTGATTCGAGAGTCTGACCCACTTGGCTGTGGCTTAAGAGAGGGCCTGGCCTAGCTCAATGACGTAATATGTAAGACCTAATCGTGATTGCTAATGATATTGTGCATAACAGGTGAGTTTTGAGCCGCACCCCGGTTTTATATTTTAGAAGTACTTCTACTTTACTAGACAATGCGCCGACAATCACGGTCAGATGATGGTCATTAAAGTGTTTGATCTTTAGGGTCATCTCTAATCGGCCACTCATCAGAGGAAGATAGCATCGCTGCTTCCATAATTACGGAGAGGATGAATATCTGGGGAAGATGCCGTCCTCGCACTCCCGTTGCAGTGACCACCATAACTTTAATGCCTGTTAGCGCATTCCCTTAGCGCATGGACTCTTCTTTTTTATATGGCGCCTGTTAGCGCATGGACTCTTCTTTTTTATATGGCTGCTCTTGGTTAGCCTTCCCGGCATGACGGAACCTTGAAGAGTGAAGTTCCAACCACTATAGCCTGCAGGCTCATTGCTACGTTGGGGCTTGATCACCACAACTTGAAAGCTTTTAGTCGAGATATACGTATTTTTGTCTGCATGTCACTTCAGCCCTGTTTGGTGGCGTTTCTGAAGTTGACGTGTTCCTGGAGGTCACCTAATTCTTACACGCTTTTCCATCACAGACACTATTTAATCCAGTTTCTAACAATTAAATAGCAACAATAACATTTAAAAGTGCACTCCAAAGTGGCAGATTGAGTTCGCGGTGTAGTTTTGACTGGACTGTGTCATTCCGATTTTCAGAGTACATTTTCTGGCGTCAGATCTACAGCTCGGGAAGGAGAGTATTCAACAGCACATTAAATCTCGTCGGTAGAGAGGTTGAAAACAACCGTGATGGTAAACTCGATATCTCTCAGAGTTGGTATGGTTGAGTGGTTAAAGTTCGACGTGCCGATTTGAGCATATCTTTTGAATCCAATGCTAGCTTTTCGGTTACCCATGACTTCGATATTCAGCTAGTACCTCACCTCTCGTGATTGTTTTGGATTGCGTCTCCGCTGCGTCCCGATGAATTTGTTACAGCTGAACCGTTAGATATTTGTGATTGAGGGCCGCCCTGCCATTATCTTTATTAACACCATCACAATCATCATCCGGGCTGCAACATCAGCGTTGACATTGGCGTCCAATGGGCAAAATGGTAAGATGGACGGAGAGGGATTCTGGTGCCAGCCTACCGCAGGCGTTCTAAGGTGCTTTCGCCATCTGGAGAGAAACTGCCACAAAAGTGAGGATCCTCGGTTAACCACCGTTTCTTGCAACGCCTCCAACCAAGCGCACGATGGGACCTCATTCTGGAAGGCAGACCGCACCTCCAGCACCAAAACCCGTCTCTGTCTTTTCCACACTTGTCTGCCATATCCGCCGTTGTTCATTTTGCAGTTGACACTGTTCTGAAAGGGGAATGGGGAACAACGCTCGTTTCGGTAGACGACGATTTGACGTGTGCAGCACGTGGCCAAGCCACCGCAGTTAACGACTCTGGATATTTTTCGCGATTGAAACACCGGCTGTAGTACCGAGTACTTCTTTCCTAATTAGCCGGTTACACTTTTGAGAAATCTACCTTCAGAGGGCATATCTCGTAACCGTAGAGAAGCACAGTTGTTACTGCGGCATGATACACGCGTCCCCTGGTACCCGGTGCTGTGCCTTTTTGACTCTAGAAGTGATGCAAATCGGCATGTGTGATTCAGTGCTTCGAGCTTAGTTTACTGACTTCATCGGAATCCAGAAACCCTGATACGACTGGAGTCAAAATGATATCTTGGTGGTTACTACACTCACTGCGAGTACCCTTTTTGAAGATCTGCATTTTTACACTCATTCCACTTGTATAGTGCATTCTTTTTCTCCCAGATAGACGCTAATAGGTTAGACGAGTGGTGACATTGAAACCAACAATCATCCTTGAGCAGAGCAATTGAGATATTGTCAGGAACAAGAGCATGGTGAGATACAGTAGGGAAACACGCTCGAACAGTGGTTAGCCTGAAGGGGATTCTCTGTTCACAGTACACCTTTATGTTAAAGGCCAACAGTTCAAATGGGAAGTTGTAGTGGACCGACTGAAAGTATTCTGTCCAACGCTCCACTCGTTCCTTCTTGCTGGATATCAGAACCATCATCCTTTTGATGCTCAACTGCCAAGGGCCTGTTGAGCGTATCAAACGGAACAACCTACACGTATTTCCATCACTTTCCACTTCCATTTCTTCAACTTTCTGAACACATGAAGCTTGCTGTTTTGTTTGAGTATTCACTTTTATGTGGCTTTGGATGATACGTCATACCTGATCGTGTTTGTGACCGGAGGGGATCTGTCGCCTGTCCTTCAGCAGAGCCAAGGTCTTTTCATATTGTTGGAAGAATTTTCGGTGGAATATTTAGCATCACATTTGGCTTTGGGCATATTTTTCAAGTAATTCTGAATACCATATGTAAGGTCAGTAGACGGGCGTTGGAATGGTAGTCGGTTCTGGTACATTTGATTGATTTCTGGGTTGGTGGGTTTCTCAGCATTTAAGGAATGTTTGGGCCAAACTAAACACACGGGTACAACTATGGACGGGCAACCCATCAAGTAAGAACGGTTTCGCGGGATAGCCCGATACATATCCAGCATATCCAGCTACATCGACCGAAAGCTGGAAAAGTGCAGCGAGGTAGCCATTTTGCTACATTGCTTGCTTCTTGGGTTCTCTGCTTAGATGGATAGCATGCATCAATTCAAGAATCCGGCGTACTTGTGAGAGCAGCTTTTTTCCTTCTCGCTCCAGAGTGAAAACAATCAAGGCAGCTAACTGGACCGGCTTTTGATGTCTTATGGCTGATTTCGACGTGTCTATGGCTAGTACTATAGACTGATGCGCAAAACTTGTGGTGCAAAACGAGCAAGGCTGTCAGTCCCGATACAGGAACCTGCACATAGTGTACTCGCAATGGTGTGCGGTATAGGTGAAGTAAATGTAAGAAGGAAAGCGTAAGCAGTAGGATGTCTACGCTTACCCATCTTTTTCGCCGCAGCAACTAAGTCAGTCCGGCTGATGGCACCATTTACCGATCGATGTGTTGTATGACAGTACTTTTAGTTCTGCCTATAGGCTGGGAGGAGGACGATTAGGGCCTCCTACATTTGGCCCAAGAGCTCGACTACAAGTGGACGGATGGGTGCCGGTATACTACTGTAGTAGTGTGCGTTTCTAAAGAACAGGTCGGCCCCCATTTACCAACTTCCAACCTGGAGTACTATGGGATACCGTTTGTCAGAGCTCTAGTCACTAATCAACCTTGTATGGGGAACTGAAAATATTAGACAACCCTGTTAGTACAGCTCACGAACCGCAAAACCACTTTAGAGGATCCTTTACTCTTTAGCCAGTTTGGTTCATCCACACATCTGTTGCTATGGTTCGTTCCCATACCTGCAGTCACTTTGAGGTTTACACTAACCTATCAGAGTATCTCCACAGTTAGTGTTGCGTTCGCGATGATTTCTCGCTCTCCATATTATTCCTTCAGCGCCATCACGAAGTACACTCTCCAGGAGAACGTGGAGGAATTTTAATTGACTTAGGTTATGTAGATGACACTTCTGATATTTGACGACTGTGCGTCCATATGAGCTACTTTGACAGGGATGAACTTTGTGCTATGGTTCGTTCCCATACCTGCAGTCACTTTGAGGTTTACACTAACCTATCAGAGTATCTCCACAGTTAGTGTTGCGTTCGCGATGATTTCTCGCTCTCCATATTATTCCTTCAGCGCCATCACGAAGTACACTCTCCAGGAGACCGTGGAGGAATTTTAATTGACTTAGGTTATGTAGATGACACTTCTGATATTTGACGACTGTGCGTCCATATGAGCTACTTTGACAGGGACTTTGACATCCGAACTGGCCCCATGCCTCGTCATCCGCTGTACACCTTCCTCTCTACCCATCTGGAACTGCAGAATAAGGAACTTGAGTTTGTTGATAGGTTTAGTTATCCTTATGGACCTCATCGTGGCAGACGAAGTCAGTGCACGCATCTCAAGGATATGATAAATATCCGCCAACTTACTTAGTCTTTGAAATCAGGGATGAATGCATTGATATTAAGGGTCCATGTCCATAAAAAGACACAATGAGAGCGGTTCTACTCAATGACTGCGGACTTTATCTGTTGCATCCGATTACCTTCGTAGTNTAAAAAGACAATGGGAGCGGTTCTACTCAATGACTGCGGACTTTATCTGTTGCATCCGATTACCTTCGTAGTATACCAATCTTCACTGGCTACAGCATGTACGTAAGTACTGAGTTCAACTCATTTTAACAACAGATGAGGCTTATGAGGCTGAGTTTTTTAGAGCATTCAACACATCGGTCCGTCATATGAGGAAGGATACCGCTTTCCTTCTCAACACTCCCGTTGGCGAAGGGTTCATGGAGAATAGGCCATGACCTGACTTCAGAAAATGAAAACTGCTACTATCAAGTTTAACACTGAGATTTTATGCATCTTCCTGGGTCCACGTAATTCTTACGCTTCTTTAGAAACTTAACGGAATGTAGTACTTAAGGGACCCGAGTTATGAGCTTGCTGTCTAGCTTTCTAGCTTACGCTTGTTTGTTGTTGTGTGCTTATTCTGCGTTGGGTGAGGTTTGCAAAGTATGTCGCTTTAGTCTCGTTGATTGTGGCTCACTTCAACTTGCTTCCCAAGTGCGTTCATTTCACTGGTTTTGGAGAGCGTAGGTACTTTGCTCCGGACCCTCTTCGAGGGACACGGGTTTCCACAAGAACCATCATTTTTCTTTTCACCTGCATTGTTACATAGCAGTTACGTACAGGCTTCCAGTACTGGTATATTGCTATCCCTAGTGATGATGACGACTCCGCATCCTTACCGAATACTTTCGCTTGTGAGGTTGTCTATTTTCAATTGGGATTCTCAATTGTGCTTCAAGCATTGTTAGATTTTAGTGGGACTAATGACCAGAAATATTTGACCACTGGGTAATTGGCACGCTTCTGTAGTATCGTGTCGATATGTCAGATCGCGCAACGCTGTATACCTCCTATTCGTGTGTGAAATCAGGTAGTTAATAACTAAGCAACAGGTGGGCGTCAGCCATAAAGACAGATAATGATAGATACTCGTCCAGCTGTAACACCCTTTCAGTGCCTGGCAGTGCCACCCGATGGAAATACGAGGGCTGGGATACTGCCAGGTTGTCCAAGCCTAGACAGAAGAGGTCGAGAGGCAGAAATTGGGTTCGAGCAACTGACCTTCCAGTCAGTAAGTTCGCGCTCTAACCACTGAGCTATCTCATCCTGTCACCCATCCTGATATACAGTCAAATATGTGGTGTGTATACTATAGGAACACTGGGGAAGTCGTTCTACGAGGACAGGATTCTCCCCAATTTGAATGGAAATGAGGGAGGATCTCATAAGTAAAACTCCAGCAAGTAGGCAAAACTTACACATAAATTAAGGATGACGTCAATATCACAGGCTACGGTTACTGACTGTTCTGTTGTTGACACTTTAACATGCGTTAATGTTCGGGCAAGCAGGCTCCGCAAGAGTTGCCTAGGCTAAAAGGGTCTTAGAAAGTTGGATATGTTGGGAGTAATGGAATTAGGAAAGTAGTAATTAGGATTGGACTGGGAACAATGTTGCTCTGTCAGAGTGCTGGGAAATGCTTAATGCCATCGGAACGCAAAGGAAAAAGAATGGGACTGTTTTGGAACATAGATTTCGGGGCGAAATGGGGGAAAAGAGCTGAGTGGATGGAACATCGTTAGAATCAATTGGCTTAATAGAATGCCGAATGGTCCACCAATACACCACCGGTGCTCACCATTGGTCAAGCCCGAGGGACTGTGAAGTAAGTGAACATGAATAGGCCGATTTATCGCCAAAGTAAGAAAATCAGTCTGTTTAAACAGTTGATGCACTTTCTAATGTGAATGCAACTAGAGGTGCTTCTATATAAGCGGATGTGTTAGGACAGTATCTCAGAGTAGCCCCTATTGTGCGCACTTTTCTGGCCCAAGTTATCCTAGGATTACTTCTCAACCGGTGCCCATTGCTTTCAAAAATACAATGACCATCGGTGGAGACTTTTTGGCCTTTGCAGTCCAACTGAAGCCCACTGTTTTACTTTTACCGTGTTTTATCACATTGATTCAAGGCTTTTTTTACCGCTTATCGAGATGACATTATCGTTGCATCGTGAAGTGGTGCGTCGTTTGTAGCTAAATTGTCAGATTCATCAAAGAAGCAAGCAACATACGCTTCCCGATTTAATGAGGGTCTTGTGAACAGCCAGGAAGCGTTCTGCTATGTACGTTCCAATTCACTGTTCCGACGGAATCCCGCACACGCATTAGACCACGCCAGGATTCACACACCACCAGTCAATATTTTTTGTGTACTTGTCCTTTAACTGTGCTTGTGCCACCATCGGACCTACCGCACAGCGCACTGCCATACAAGTTAACGACATCTTGTATGCAGTCGATGGGCGACCGACTGACTAGTGTGTGTATGGGGGTACCATTGTTGCTATTTGGAACATAAAAGCCGAGTCTGCGTGTTTGATGACAATAGCACCGGCCTGGTACGTCTGGCGCCTGGCGACCACACAGCTATCTGCACCCGCCTAAATGTATGCATTAATATCAAAATGTAGTTAGGACTCATTTAGGAGTTGATTGTCCGATGTCGAGGAAGTATTCTATTAGATTACATGGTTATTTGTCTATCCAGGCTGGCATAGAACCGATGGATGCCATCATTTTTGTGACTCAGTGTTTCTACCCCCTACCTGGTGTTGACGAATAACTTGCTCATCTAGCTTTTCACTACTAGGTTAACTGAATCTTTATAGTTACACCTACGAATGTGGTTCAGGGAACCCGACAGTACTCAGCCCTCGTGCTCACCTCGGGTGGCTTGGCATCAAGGCACCGAAAGGATGCTACAGCTGAGTGACTATTTTTTTTTATCTTAGCGGATAAGTGTTCGTACACTTACAAAGAAAGCAAAGAAATGTATGTAGTCAACTGTGATCGTCACAAGACACCAAGCACTCAGTTTACTGAACAGAGTACTGTTGTGCAACGCAGTCAAAGGACAAGAAGCTTAAATGGGCTGTTTTCGAGCTATGGTGCTCATTCAGTGAACCAACGTGGAATCCTATCCTAAATTTCGGTCGTTTTCAACATGTAACATGGCGGAATACATCGTTAGCGGTTTAGTCGCATGTCAGTCCTACTGTTTGTTGTTTTGGGTGAGCTCACCGGGTTTTCTCGTAACGGTAGGATCCACTGATGATCCTCGGGATAGTTTCATAGTGTATTCAGGCTGATTCTGTCGACACGGCGCACGCCATTAGCTCCACTCTGACGTGAGTCACTCCATTCTCCTATAGGGATTTAATATCTCTTGGTTTAGGACCTAAACGGTGTAGTCCTGTGATCAGCTAGGTGGCTGGCTTCTGATATACTGTCTGCACTGTTTTTGCATTACTGACGCGTAAATCATTCACCATGCAAGTTCACGTGTCTGGTAGATGGATCAATGATGCATGCGCGTGCATGCATGCACATTCGTCAGTTTTACAGGTACATGCGCACCACTATCTACAAACATTCGAACTACCGCTTGGGGAAGTTTACGTATTTTTTCGATAAGTGGGATGTTCCGTTCTGACAGTATGGTAGTATACTTAGCCGCTTACGCTTTTCTCCCACGGACTAAGGTGTAGTCAGCGCTTTAATCACCTTCATTGGATTTGCTCATTTAAGGAAAGCATTGGTTGTGGGCGTTTCCAAGTTTCCCAGCTGTTACTTAATGGGAAGAACTAGTAGTTGTAACACCCCTAATTTGTAAGCGATTCATGAAGAACGTCACGAAGAGACTGGACCTTATCGTGGTGTGGCGGTTTGTGTACCTCGGCTACCCATTGAGCTATACTGGGGGGTGTCCGCGCGACACTCACAGAGTCTCTCATACCAGGTTGGTCAATGGTTAGAGGTCTGACGAACACAGTCTCCTGGCCCTCCAGGTTGGGGGTTGGAACATGTGGCGACTTGTTCCGTAGAAATGGTAATGCATTTGCATTTCCCGCCAAACACCGCTGCCTTGCGGTTAGGCTTTTGAGCCAAAGGCTTTGGTTGAGGACCCTAATCGTCCTCCTGTCTAGGTGTGGGCGCCCTAGCAGTATCCCAGCCCTCGTACAGCCATGACCTACACAACTAACAATATTCTCATGCCAAATCGGCCGTCGCGTGGTGCCTTGTACGGCAGTGAAGCATCAGTGCCAACACTGATGTTGCTGTCATTGATGATGATGATGATGATGATGATGATGATTCATGAAAATTAGCATGAAGACTAAAAGCGAAGGCACCTACACATGTAAACACTAACCAAGTCGAACAAGAAACTGATAGCACTGGTTTAAGGTAGAACCATGTAGCACCTGTCAGGCATCAGCTGTCCTTTAGAAGGCGTTCTGCATTGACAGTACCGAAACATTTTGTAGCCTCCGTCCCTCCGACTTACAGGACCGTACGCGTTGAATAAGAACAAGTCACTCACAAGACGGCCACTAGTAGATTTGCTTGTTTTCTGTTATAAAATAGATCTACATCGTGTTTGCGATGCAACCATAAGTCGCACACCACGGTTTGATGGCTTTAACCAAATAGTCCCGTTGGATGACAGTCGGGAGAACAACGAGTGGTTGGCTATACACTGAGAGAAGTAGCATCCTGACCTTTACAGTAGCTTCTGGATGCTAGTCTGCTTAAATGAGGATGAAACAGTGGGTGAACCAAAAGTGATGGTTCTGATACGAAATTGTTCTCAACCATATGATTTTCAAAGTTTTTAACTACTGGTACTTACCGCCCGGGGTTCTACCATTGAAGAGCTTAGAGTGACCAGTACTTCCAAGTTTGCAGGTTAAGATTTTAGTCCGCTGCTGGCAATCCATTTTCTGCAACCCTTTGGATCACTTTCATCCAGCGTAAGACAGTGGGAAGTGATCTACTGTCCAAGTGCCTGCAGTCGAAATTACGTGTTCACCGTCCTGAATTGTGGTAAAGGTCAAACTTTCGGTGTAGTCAACCGATCCCATTTTCGATACCGAAACACTCCCTAGATCACCGAATGTCAGGATCTGCGAATTTTTCTATATTCACACTGTGGCACCATTATCTGAATTTCGATGTTATTCTAGAGGCATCACACAAAATGTTTTAGGATGGTACCGTGCATTTGCGATGGGAATGATGAAGCCGCGCATCCGAAAGAGTATGCTTTTCATGGCAGTAGTTTGAATGGTTGACCTAGCTTCCGGCATATTTCTGCTGAGCCCATACAACAAATATAGAGTTATTTACAGCTTGGGCGTCCCGTCCCCTGTTACGGAGGGCATATACTCTACGTATTAGACGTTACGCACGAAATGTCCCTATCGATTAGTGGCAGTATGGCTGCGAGTGACAGATTTTATAGGTTCAATGAACAGCTCAACCGTAATCATCGTATCATCGTAACCATCTTGCGTACCGTACTCATGTTTCTTACGTCTTATGACTTCCAGAACCGTCCTGTTTAGTCTCCCTATAAAAACTACCCATTCTCACAACATGTTAGCAGGTTTCACACTTTTTTCATGATCCACATTAACCGTCCCCTTATTTCTTCATGATTTTACGCTGCGATTTTGTTGATTTTCCATGTTGCACTGAATCGTCAAATGTCTGTCAACACTATTTTTGCATCAAATCTGGTCGATTCTCACCTAATATTTTTGGCGCCAGAGAGTACTTATCAGCTGTCGGTATCTCTCTCGGCACATCGGAGTTGTTTCATGAGTGACTGTTCACGGCTAATGAACAGCCTAGGCCCGTACACTTCCCAAATTCTTCCTCTCGTTCTTCTCTTTTTCTAATTTTTGGAGTGTTCGTCATACCGTGCCACGCTGTTGAATACGGGAAACCAGATTTTATGAATTTAGGGTGGATCAATGCTAAGTTCTATTCTTTTCTTCGGTCCACTTTGCGGCCGCATTTGTTTTTCGCGGTTGTTTATTCTACTACAAACACTACTGAATCCAACGTTGCATAAAGAACACTTGGCCAATTCCACCAGTTACGTTGAAAACGGTGGCAGTTGAATTCTTATGTTACCAAAAATAAATGGAACACGACTGTGTTTCTGCTTGCTTGTGGAGGCCAAACCTGCTTGTCGGCGAGCAAGGCCACTCGTATGATTATTTTAGGCATGTTCAGCATACATATTGTGTTTTGTGGCAGCAAACTCTTCACTGATGTATTTCCTAAACAGCCTTTTATTCAAGTTTTCCAGCCAGATGAAAGACAGGCTCCTCTGCCTGTCACAACGTGGATTTTCTCTAAACATCGCTCGGTTCGGGTGCTGTTCTAATGTGTTTCTAACTTGAAATTGCCCCATAAATTGCTCCCGCCGCTGGCCTCCTGGTAGTAACACGTTCCTTGCTGAATGGATTGGAGCGCTAGATCCACATTTCTATCTGCGTCAGCACTATGACCGCCATAGCTATGAATTATTAAATACCAGTGTAAAGGGGCGAGATGGCTCAGTGGTTAGGGCGCGAATTTACTGACCGGAAGGTTCGTGGTTCGAATCCGACCTCTTCCTCTCGACCTCTCCTGTCTAGGCTTGGGCAAACTGATAATAATAAAATAAGTTGTTCAGCTAGCTGCCTAGCTGCCATGCCACCACCCGAAGGAAGCACGAGGGCTGAGATACTGCCAATTCGCCCAAACCTAAACAGGGGAAGTTGAGAGGCGGAGATCGGGTTCGAACCACGGATCTTTCGGTCAGTAAATTCGCGCTCTCCGTCTCGCCCTCGTGCTTCCTTCGTGTGGCACGGCAGCTAAGCACCGAAAGGGTGTTACACTTGAACGCTTACTATTATTTAAAGTAAAAAATAATTTTTCAGCTGTCTAGCTGCTTTGGCACCCGAAGTTATCGCGAGGCCTGAGATGCTCTCAGGTTGCCCAAGTCTAGGCAGGTGCAGTCGAGATGCAGAGTTTGTTTTCGCACCATGGGCCGTCCGGTTAGTAATTTCGCGCTTTAACCACTTAGCTATCCCGCACTCGATTTGGTATTGGGATCTCCGTACGGAACGCAGTTGTTGGTTGACAAATCACCACACTTTTCACTGAGTTTCACCTTACTTTCTCTCGGAGTGACGTCTCAGTTAATGTTAACATGCGTTCTTTGTCTGGTTTCCCTCTGTCGACGGATTTTCGCTCACAAGATTTCCTTTTTATCTTCATTTATTCGTACAGAAAGCGACCGATTAATTTCTGAATGGCGATACTTGGCTAGCGCGATGCAGCGTGCTGGGCAACATGGCGCTTATCCAGACAACCCTTACTATTCAGGTTATGATCCGCCTCGATCTCGCTTTGGTATGATGCCTGTAGGTCGGTTCCCTGGCAGTATTGGTGTAGACGACTTAGATACTGCCTCTGCATCGTCCAGTTCGTTTGGTTCGCATTCCAGCTCAAGATCTGGTGGTGGAACCTTTCAGCCTGGTTTACCAGGTCACGAATTCATGGTTACCATGGAGACCATACTACAGACTGTGGTGAACACTGAGGATCATCCACACTTCGGTGAACAGAGCAGTCATCAAGAATTTCCTCCGAGACTGTTAACGCCATCGGCTCTTCTTGATCACATGGATTTTCTCATCAAGGTTAGACGACTTCAGGTCACTGTCGGTGCCTCCAAGTGGTCATTTGAGGACTTGTGTCAACGTGCAACTTTGCCATTCGGTGCGGGAATGCATCATATTCAGGTTAGTTTCCCATTAAGGACAAAGACAACGCATTTTTGGTCGTCATTCTCTCCGTCAGAACCTCTACTATTGATGTGTTGAAGCACTATATTTTCCAACCATACTATTTCTATTTCCAGGCTTATCTGGATATGATAATCCCGTGCTCGGTCATCACACCACTGGATTGCTTCTGGGAAGGCGCCAAGGTCCTTGGGCCTGAGGAAGGCAGATGGGTTCCTTGGTGAGCTTGATAAGATTGCCAGTTTCTGAATTGTATATATGTATCCCTAGAATTTTCTGAGTTTGAATTTACCCAATGTGGTTAACTACCCTAGCTTTACCAGGTTTTATGTCGCTAAGTTTATCTGATCAGCTGACCAGTTTTTCATGGCCTACCTGAATCGAAATGACGCTTCAACCCCGGAAACCTGGTTAATTTTTCTCCAAATGGCTCTGCCACGGAATTGATAGAGCATCCTCGCTTTGGCGAGACCAAGTTCTTATGGGTGACCTGATATGTCGTGGATCCAGCGCCAGCTTGTTTCTAGAGAAGTACCTAGTACCACTAGGTACTTCCTGAATACAAGTCATGCTTTACATTGTGCCACTCTTCCCGGTAATCGGTCCAACTGGTGGTTTCGAATAAGTATTAATTCTGGACATGGCAGCTGGGAAATCAGTTCTGATCGACCCATCAATATGACCGAAGCGATTTCTTTTGGAGGTGTGATATAGCTCAGTTGCTACACTCAGGAAAATGCAGATCGATTTATTGCTGGTGTTCTTTCTAGCGGTCTTTCTTGGTGGGTTTATGAACAGTACTGCAAGGAATTTGACGGCACTTGGCCTTATTCGAATCGACAGTTGAGAAAGCGCACAGTACGTCTAGGTTCTTCATCACCATTATCCTAGAGAGCGATACTATTGAAAGAGTAAAACCCAAGTGCTTACGCTGATGCTTCACTGCCGTACAACCATCTAAACGATCTTGGGGACATATGTGTTAGAAACCACAGTTGTCCGTGTGTGAGCCCAGTTGATTAAGTCGTTCACATGCTCTGTTGTTTGTGTGCGCATGTGGGTACATCCGGTCTGGCCGTGTATCCCGGATTCCTATGTGTTATGTATGACAGTCATGTGAGCCATATTTTGCACAAACTATCGGGTTGTGTGGTTGTTGAACAAATTTCATGTACAATGCTAGAATGGGAGAAGCGAAAACTTGCTTTCTAGGTCCGCACGTACGCTTGGAAACTATATTGTCATCGTGGTAGGTCTTTTCTGCTTTTTTAGCTCGAAACCAACGCCTGACAAACAGCTGTGGACATTGTCTGCCAGTGTGCATGTGTACGTGTGTACACTTGCATTGGCATCGTCCCTTACATGGCAGGTAGGATTGTCGCGCTAGCCGCCCCTATTTGGACTATGACAGCCTTGCTGCCATTTTGCTTTGCTTGTGTTTGTATGACACCTTGTGGTGCTGAAGATGTTCGATTAGGGAGTTAATATTGGGAAACTTCGCATTTTTAACGCGATGTAGTTCAAACTGGTTATGGATATCAGGCTTATCAAACCCTCTCGGTGTGAGAACATGCGATTTCATTTTCAGTGACGCCCACCATAGGCCGGGTGGTTGTCTCTTAGTTATCATCCATGGGGACTTCCGTGGAGCACGACGGCTGTAATTACTACGCTCCAGACCAAATACTCGTGATACAGTGGCGATACTGGCGTCCTTTTGCATTCTTTCGAAATGAAGCGTGGGAGTTGAGTCACAGTTATCAACATCAACAATAAAATACAGCCGTAATTTCGGTCATTATTTTAGAAAACCGTGAAACGAAAAGAGCCGTAAGATTATTGAGGGAAAGGGCATGGTGCTCGCCTGACAGCTGTGTCTAATAACGTGCCGGGTACATACTTCGAACGTTTTTATAGTGAATCTGGGAAAAAGAACATCAATATTATTGCGAGTGAAAACAATCTCCTTATTTAGGCATCAGACAGGCTGCTGCCAGTACTCGTTTTCAGTCTTTACTCGTTATGCTTTATATAGGTGGTTGCACTATTCTCACAAAACACCAATTTACTCATCGCATTAAGTTGGCGGCTGTTTCTCCATGCATCAGTGAGGAAGTTTCCACTTCTTCTGATTCGATTCTGTTCGCTGAATGGTGTGTGGTGAGATTTCAGCGACGCGGTTATTCTTTCGGGACCATCGTAGCACATGTCTTGAAATAAAGGACCACCGCACAAGTCACGTAACCGTCTGATGGTACTGTACGAAACATGTAGTAGTCACAACCCTGCTACCAAATTCCCTCATGAAGTGTGGGCTGGCAGACTGTCTAAATGTCAATGTCTTTCGTTGGTGGGCCACATGATAATGCTTCGCTTATGTCGATGTGTGGCCCAACCACAAGGTTGGTTGTTGCCGGACCCCGTTTAAGCTTTTTTCTTGTTTCTACCGGATTTCCATTCCCGAACTTCATTCAAATCGCATATTGCCGCGTGCCTCCATGCGCATCTGTACACCTGGAGGTTTTTTACCTCCAACATACTAACACCTTCGCGCAGGCGCATGTCTGTTTTGTCGGTCGCTCAGCCGAATAAAACGTAAGCTGCCGCAGCGCACATCTGGGCCGATCGAGAAGAATGCATCCATGTGGCCGTGTTCTTGTTATGTGTGTACATGTATCAGTGTTCATCCCCTACCACAGTCGTCTGGCGCATGTGTTTGCCTATTCAACCCAAAGTTTGGACAAACCAAGAGCAGCAGTAGTAGTGGTTAATGTAATTTCACCATATGGACTGTTTTGTTGACTGGTTGGAATCGCGCACTGAAGCGGATGATCGCAATGCATTTGCGGATTGTAATGGTATATCCTGTTGAGTGCGACCGTCTTTGCGCTTTTGCTGCCTGGTTTACTTTTCAGCCACTCATCTTTGGTGCACAATGCTCTGCAGGTGTTGTGAAGGTCTGACTTTTTTCTTACCTTTGCGTGTATTGACGTAACAATTAAACAGAAACGGTTTCCAATTAAACCTTGTGGAATGCTTCCTGAAACGACGACTCCTAAAAAACTTGAAACTGTACCAAGCTAAAAAGATTATCATCTGAACGCGGTACCAACAGGATCTTTCGTTACCCGGCACAGTTGTGGTGACTACTGACCAGCAACTGTAAACTCGTTATTTATCGATTTTGCGTCGGCATACGGTGAAAATAGGTGCACAAGTATTTCGGTGGTGAATGGACATCAACAGATATATAAGAACTGATCTGATTTAATAGAATGGATGTACAATTGCATCGACGAACATCCTGGACAGCTCGTCCAGTGCACGTGTTCACTGAGCTTCACCTACACCACTTTGTGTCTAATCGGTAACGGTTAAGTTCTTCCCACATATCTGGTAAGTGTTTATAACGAAAATTGGTTTCCTAATCATCATTTTTCATGCTGATTCAGGCCTCATAAGCTCGGGGAACAAACGCTATTCCAGTGGACGCACATCGACCCAATTGGATTGCTGGAAAATCTTCGGGATCGGTATCAGAATTATTCGGGCACAGAACTTGGAAATCTGATAAACTTATTCCGTTCAGCCGGCATCAACCACGGTTACTTGAATAAGACTTGTCTGGATCCAAGTGACCCAGCTTGCCCCGTTTCTGCGCCCAACTATCGAGGCCAGGTTAGTCGGTTATGGGGAGGTGAATTTCTCATCCCCACCCACTCACTTTGAGGCATCATTTTTATACACATGCTCATCGGAGGCTTCGAATTTTTCCCTCCTGACCGAACAGTCCGTCGTTTGCTCGCCGGTTCAGTAGGCTTACTAGTACGACGTAAACATACTGCCGTTCTTTACAGTGATCATCATCCCCAGCGGACTGTTAATCGCGATAGGGCAACAGAACAAACGTTACTGCTCCAGGTTCTGGACTTTTTGTTTATTCTTTTTTTGTGCTACGACCTTGTCCGTGCAATCGTCACGAATGTCACGAGCCATTGTTCGCTCGGTTCACTAAATGCGCTCACATACGTTGGAAACAGCTGTCAGAACACTCTATTTCCCCGAAACAAACGCACAGCCAGACGGACAATCCCGGAATCCCTTCTTCATTTGCAGAATCCATCCACATATACACAGACAGGGCAGACGTCGTCGAAAACGTGATGCGATAGAGCAACTAGTGTATGTTAGTTGGTATCAAATTGACGTCTGTTTAGATTGTCTCACACCGAGACCTGGGCTTCTCTTGTGTCTGCATGTGTCGTTTGACTGGGTCACCGTGTCTCAAAAATGGCATTGTGTCGCTTTGACATATAGGCGCGCACGTGCACACACGTCTGTCGCACCTCGTAATAACTCTGATCTACCCCATCCCGTCTTGCCACAATGTGCAATATGTAATCGCGATCGCGGCTTCGTCCACTTTCGATTACCAAAGATACGATGGAGTCCTCTCGGCATGTTGTCTTGCTTGCAAGCTACGTATTATTTATTTTTGAGACTTGCCGTGTTCACTTGATTCCTCTTTCTTACATGACTCGCACGTTTCGCAGGATTTCACAGTAACAAAACGTGCATCACAGCGGCTGTAACATTTTCTCCTAGGTTTATTTGCTTTTCCACGTGATTGGCACTCGCTGTCCCCCTATAATAGTGGCGTACACAGTGGGTACATTTAATTACAATCTAATGTGGACAAACGGATTGAATTCTCATCACCGAGTTCGACTGTTATGTTTCCAGGGTATGGCTCTGTCAGATATCCCTCAAAGTTTGTTACGCGAACGCTTTGCTTTATGAGTAGTATTTTTTTCACTGAGTTATGAGCATTTACATGGGAATGATGTAGCATCTAGCACGACATCTCTAATACATTACACCCGTCGGTCAGTTTCAAAACTGAGACTTCAATCTTCCGCGACCCTCTGTAACTAGTTCAGTATATCTATATGGCATTTTACTGAAAATTAAGTGTTTGAATGTGCCCATGGAATTACCAACCTAGTGCGTTTGCTCAGGCGGTTCGGATGTTGAGTACCCATCCTTCATTCACAGTCTTTCACCCTGTGTCTGTTCACTCAGTCAACTATTTCGCTCAATCAGGCCACTTGTGGTGTTGTGTTCAGGGCCGGTAGACCATTGTAGAAACCGTTTACTCAGCTCTTTTGACTAAAGCTGATGTGCCTCCACAGTTTTCACCGCAGAGCCAACCGAAGTATGTCGGTCTTGTTTCCATTAACAGCTGGTGTGAATCAGAGGCAAATGCCCCTGGTTTGTAATGACATCCAAAACATCAGACGCGTTTGGAGGAGATCCAAATAATGCAGTGGTGCTTCCATCTGTTGACGCTCCTTTGTAAATACTGTTTTGCTATGCTAGGAATTCACATGTGTTGAGCCGTCTGTCCTTCAGTATTACTAATTCCTTTATCAGTCAGACCGAGTTTGTTTGGTATTTTTGAGGTACTGCAGAGGAATTACCGTATGCTTTTTATACCGGAAAGGTGGTTTGAAAGGAAAGTGGCTTGAAATGATGCATTGTCACAGATTTAAAGGTGGTCTTAGGCGAAGTTGAGTTGTCCTGAATAGCATTCATTCTCTCGCATGCTACCAGAGGCGCTGCACACCTCTCAGATCATATTTGGATTTCGATCGAGATACTTAAGGATTCTCAGGAATCTCGCCCTCATAAAAGTTGGTGCGATGTGTTAATATGAAAAAATAGTGTGCGCACTTGAACTCTGAAGCACACAGGGAATTCTTTTTTGGATTGCATGGGGTTGGCCTAGGTTGACTCGGTAAGACTGTTTCACTGTGAAGTGACTTTCACAGGATTTATGCAATAAGTAGTAAATTTTTGTGCTTTCGTCACCTTTCCGATTTACCACGTTCCCATTACTTGACTGCTTGTTTTTTTGTTTGGATGTCCGCCTAACTAGTAGACGGCGTTACTGTACTCGACATGTAGGAGAGTACTTGAAACCGCAATCATTCGGCGGGACTTTGCACCGGTCATCGTATTTGTCCAACAGTTTAGAATTCTGGTCTTCAGCCCCCTGTTCGTAATTGTTTTGATGAAGGTGCCCTTATATTTTGTCGTATACACTGCCTATTTGGACTAAACCTACAACTTTTACTTCTCTCCCAGGCTCCAAACGTGCCCCGAGTGCTGACTGGTGGATGTCCAGGTTTTGCTGGCAATATCCTGCATTGGCCAGAGGAAATCATTATTGGTGGTCGTGTTCATTGGTTTAGAAACTCCACTAATACCGATTCTGGGCACCTGGCATCAAACCTCACATCGGACAAGTTTCTTGTTAGTGCAAGTGCACTTCAATCCCTTATTCTCTTGCGGTCGCCACGTGACCTGTACGAAGCAGTCAGGCTTAATGACCCTTACAAATACGAAGGCTGGACATTGGCGGACGCACAACATGTTTTGGATGAATGGCGCCGTTCCCTTCGCAGAGTAAGTAATTCATAGTGTCAGAAGCCCGTCATTGTTGATTTTCACCACCTTATTCTATCCTCATTACTTCAGATACGTCCAGTTTCAAATGGATTGAGTTGTTTCGACTCAGCGACATTAGATAGTCCCCAACCGACTGGAACTGCATCAACAAGCCCCGCAACTTGAGCTGTCCACGTGTTTCTGAGACCAGCATGATCTCTATGGAAGTAGTGTTTTTTGGAAACCTATTGAAGCGTTGTTTTGGATCGAACTCATTTGACCTCTGTCTGGAACCTGATAATAATAAAACATTTAACCAAGATGGCAGATAATCTTGGTGATCTCTGGAACAAAACCATATATCATGTGCGGATGAATGATTTCCTATTTTTTTCACCCTTGGTTGTCAGCATGGCATTGGTCTTGTTGTCAGTGATGACCAAGGCTAATCAACATAATAATAATGGGATGTAATGTGAAACTCGGCTTCTTGTGGATGCCGATGTAGCTTCGTTAGATGCTTATCCTTGAATCACTTGAAATCGGAAGCTCCACTTCTCTCAGTTCGGGATGAGAATCAACAAGCATCTGCCTGAGTACTGAAACAAGAAACACGCCACTACTTCGGTGCGCAAACCATGTGCGTGTCATTCAGATTAATTCTGTAACATATTACAACTTTACTGTATTCCGCTTACTTAACTACCACCTCGTGTGTTGTTCTCTCCATCTATATGTGCATGCATTTTTCTCACGTATATTTGCCTCCCATTGGTATCCTTATCTAATGCTCACAGTTCTCATTAATGTAAATAAGAGAACTTTTCAGTTTCCCGGCCTTTTTAAACCATGTTAGAATCCGGAAGATTCGGCAACCTATGTTCGACATGCTGATGTTGCTTAGCGCAATCTCCTGTTCGTGGTAGGGCGTGTTGTGCGTGCCAAGTAGCGGTTGTAGCAGCTGTGCTGACTCGACTGGCACACACCAACGACAAAGAGAATTTATGGATATTTGCCTTGTTCTCATGTTCCGCGAAAGCCCCGGATAACCCGCATCATTGACATGACGCGTGCGTTTAAGGTTATTTATTCCTGACTTCGGTGATAGCTGTTTGTGACTAGCCGGTTTGTTTTTGCATACATGCACAAGCAAAACACACGCTGGTTGCGTTCTGGATGTGGTTATTTTTCACTTTCCTTTTGAGTTTTACCATGGTTAGTGCCTTTCGATTATTTATCGCCTGTTCAGTTTGGCCATTTTGATCAGCCTAATCTCATCTCTTTCTACTCGAATCAAGCTCGTCTTGGAACACAACTTAGGACTACAACCGAATACCGAGTGGCAGTACTACGCCTTCACCGACAACTCTCTGCGTGATTTGTTGCGCGAACTCACTCTTCGTTTAGGACCCATCAAGGTTATTGGATGCGTCTTACTCGTGGTAAGCACTTTATTTTCAATCTCCTTTGTGGATTTCGTACACACAAGCATCGTTGCATCCGTTCAGTGCATCATTTTAGGTTTTCCCGGATCCCATTCCATATAGTGGTGGCTGTTGATCGGTTCGTCCAGCTGTGCCAAGCTTTACGTTGCTGAAGTGTTGAAACGACAGCAGTACATTCTTGTTCAGATAAGTATGTATCGAGGCCATTCATCACCTTCCTGTTTGACTCTTGAGACCTCCGACAACACAGTCGATATCACTTTTGAATCGTGTGGCTTTCGAAGCGCCTGCATATACAGGCGGGTTATTCGTGCACCACAGAGTGCATGGACGTCCTGCTCACTCCCGAATTGAGTTACTAGCCAAAGTAATCTGCTGGGGCGACGACCCCGCTGCGTGAAAGCAGCCACTCGATGACAGTTAGGAACAAACGATGGTTAACAGGTCATAAATAACCCTTTGACTTCCTTTAGCATTGCCCCCTTTTGTGTTGGACAATCTTGATAAGCGGAACATCCAGTCCTGTTCGGTTTGCTAGCTATACGGAATAGGTGTCTCGTAAAAATGGAACAGCTACTTTTCTGGTCTTCATGAGAGACTCAACTGAAAATCTCCTCTATGATATTCTACACCTGAATGTGCTGCACACAGACAGCCTCATGTTTCAGTTGACACGATATTCGAGATATCGTAGTATATTTTCATAAAGGAAACTACTCACAAGGTCGCTGAAAACTCTTCGACAGCCCGCGACCGGTTTCGCCCTTCTTGAGGCTCATCAGATAGGCGCAGTCCCCGAGTTTCCGTCAACCTTATGTTCTACTTGAACCCAAATTGGACTGTTTTCGAGAAATACACTCATTTGCAAATCAATTTGGTTTTCAGTTAAGTCTCTTGTGAGAACCAAATTGATTTTCAAATGAGTGTATTTCTCGAAAACAGTCCAATTTGGGTTCAAGTAGAACAAGGTTGACGGAAACTCGGGACTGCGTCTGCCGCTACTTGTTAAAGTCGACAGCTTGTACTACATCAACCTGGCTAATGCTAGTGCATAAGCGTCGGAATGAGCAGTGACGTTCTGCCTTACCTTCTGAGACCCATTCAGTGTTACTACGCACTTGACATCATGGCTCTGTTCCATTAGCGTCAATAACCTAACCGGCCCATTTTTCCGTCTCCAACCACCGTCGTATTTCGCTTCCGTTTGAGATGGTGATACGATCGAATTTATTGATGCATCACATAGTAAAAACTGATGCCTAATGTGCTTATCTCAGTAATCGTTGTCCTTCACGGATACCTGTTCACTTTGTGCGTTGGACCCGCAGTGTACTCCCCTTCTGTATGGTTGCAGTTCACCAAACAGCTATTTCCCAAGACGTGAAGTCACCGCCAATGGATAGTCACAGTAACCTATCCGACACTCAAGTGACATCCTCCGTGGAGTCTCAGCGTCAGTGATGTCACCCTTTTCGGATTCACTTTAGACCCATGAGAGCTTAGTCACCTGCCGATCGATCCGAATCGAACAAAAAGCGAGCGCTCAAAGTTTGCGAACTTCAACATTTGCTCACCCCCGCTACGACTTGATGGCCCGATCAGTTGGAATCTCACTTGGGTCAACCTGCCCCTTACGGCTGAAAACACTGCGTTTACCTTATCTGATGACCCTGGGCAGGTTCCAGACATACGTTCGCCGGTAATGACGGGATATAACTTCGTGCAACTTCTGCTTTCCAACTTCACCCGAATTCGAATTCGTCAGTTCTGCGGTTCACTATCGACAGCATATTCATCCATGCTCACACGTTTTTGCTCTTGGTTTCCAAGGTTAAGTACCAACTACGCAACAGTTCCAACAGAGTGTATGCTTAAGGGCATTCCATCTTATGTAGTGTTTTGATTAAATGGATTGAAGAACCTTGGTAACGTGTCATGTTCATCACGGAAAAAAATAGTGAAAGTGGTTCAGATTAGATGGTATAAACTGACCTTTTGATGTCTGCGCTTCACCTCCAGTATGGGTGCAGCGCTAGTCACATGACTGCTATTTTACTGCGCCGCCGCCTAGACTGAAATCCTAGCTTATGGTGATGGGATAATGATAACAAAGTAGTGACTAGTCCTATCGGATATATCAGTCGCCATAAAGTAATCAGTGAAACGTGATTTACCATGTATTGCCGTCCAGCTATGGACTGCCTGTGTACCTCTAAGTTTGCAATCGAGGAAAGCAAGTCTGCTCAATTCGTAACTCCATCGACCTATGGAGAGCAGGTTGAGAATGGATGCTGTAGTTATCCTTCCGCTTGTAACCCAGATTTTCGCATTTAGCTTTCACTTATGCTATCTAAATGTTCTTTTCCGTCCTCTGGTACCCTCAGCTCTTGTATGGTCTCGTCTGTCTGTTAGACTGGCGTGATCCCGTGCGATCTCAGTGTTGGTTCGCTTTATCTGGTCTGGTGCTGACGGCCGTTGCCTGCTTAGCTGGTCTCGGAATTTGCGCAGCTCTCGGGCTTCCGTTCAACGTTCTCACTATTCAGGTATTGTTGACAACCATTCCATATTTGTTAATCTAATCAAACTGAGATTTGATTGAATGATTGATTGATTGTGGTTCTGTCACCTGTTTATTTCGTTTCGAAAACATGATACTCCATCCTAGCGACCAGTCAAAACGCTTCACTTTAGAAAATGAACGGAAAATCAACATTAACCTTAGTTCGGTCCCAGTCGAGTTTCGATAACTTTATGCAGCTCGAAGTTATAAGGTTCATGCATCATATATGCGTTGAATATATGCCATCATCTAGGTACACACAAACACACACAGTTTAATAGGTAGAATTGTAGGTAGTTTCGTTGATTATGCAAGTACTCTCAGAAGTCTGGTCACAGAAGTCTTCAAAATTAATTTTCTTGACCAGACCAGTCGTGTGAAGTTTGTTGAAGTTTGTGTGAAGGTTGTTATCCGCAGAGCCCCTGTAAGGGTTATCCAGATTTCGTTATCACGCTGTCCCACAAATGATTGAAGTTCTTCACGAAATTCCCCATTGCAATAAATAGTGTGAAGCAGAATATTATAATGGGATGTGTTCATCATGTGAAGCAACTTGCAAGTGTTGAATGTGGTGAGACAGCGTGAGGCTGTTTGGAAATCACTTTCCCCTAGTTTTGTTGTGGTATTGGCAACCCTAGACTCGGACTGGTAGTCAAATTCTGCTACCTTCACAAATGTTTCTTACTATTTTTCCGTTTTCAGTCAAGAAATGCTAGCTATACTCATAACTTCTAGTCGCAGTATGCTATCAATCGTTATCCACTAAGTTCTTGTCATAAGTAACGAAGAATGACCCTAATTGCAGTGGAAAGTTGAATTTTGACCGGCATTCCAACAGCCCATATTCATATCTGGAGATCGGTCAGTGAAACTTTTATCGCCATTCTCCAAATGTAGATCCACCATTTCATCTGTAGGGCAGCTCATACGTCATTCAAATTTTCATGTAAATTCGGTGCTAGCACATGCTGGTTCCATTGATTCCACTGTATATTTTGATTCAGAACTCGTGCGCCATCATAAAAATCTTCGTCTTCTTGCCTTGAATCGGAGAGCTACCATCTACTGATTCCTCAATCGAAATAATAACATGCGCTTACATATATTTCGAATAGTCTCTCGGGTATTAATCTAGCATTCCCACAAACCTCTGTAGATCTGACTACTCTCCGCCTGATTTCGATACATACAGTACGCTACACTAAAAACTTACGTACCCCAGGCATTCTTGTAGCGAAGTTTGTCATGATCGTTTCACAAGCTGTGTTGGGTTGCACATGGCGACTATTAGCACTGAACTGGTAAGAATATCTTGTTTTTCCAACCAAACATCGGGAATAGTCCCAGTTGTCTAAGATTTACAATTTACTTAATAATCCGCGTCCCTCCATATGTACGCCCAGCATCCGTGCTCCTCCTGATTTTCAGTGAACTTTTATTTGCTGATGCTTTGATGCGAATCTTCATTTTCTTGACTTGTCTTCATCTCCCAACATTCTCCATACTTGGCACCCTACTCTTGGGAATACACATGTCAGACTCTTGTTGCTTCTCATAGTTCGATTCCTTTAATTTCATCGTTCAACGCTAGGCACTTCCCTGTGCCATAGTCTATTAGTCGGATGATAGAAACACTCCCTAAGTCAAGCATGTGGCTAACTAATCTCCAGGTTAACGAAACCAATGGCACACCACTCTGTTCGTGATCCATCGGAAGACTTGGTTTAGATGCAGCCTGGAAGACAACCGGGCCAGTCAAACGCTTTTGAGATACTGCGTCATCTGATAACGTGCCTTAGCATTGTGATCAATAAACGATGGATGTTTTTCCATGTCCGCATTCGAGATTGCCTAGCATGTGGTTGTTGTGTTAAATATGGTTTCCATCCGTAGTACTGTATTAATTGAATAGTGTTTTTCGAGTGTTTGTAAACCTTCTGTTATGAAGCTGACATCTCATGCACTTATCTCTTTTAACAAGCTAGTTAGTTACAGGGGAGGTCAGATTCCTGGTTTCACAAGGCGTCCGTTAGAGCTAGTGCGGTGGCTTTTCAGTTCATTACTTCTCATGTGATGTAAAGTAAGTGAAATGCCTCTTCATACCGCTAACGCCTGTTTTAATTAACTGACAACGTGCACTGTAGGTTCTTCCGTTCATGTTGATGGGCCTCGGCTTGGACGGGATTTTCATGTTGACCACCTGTTATCAATGCTGTATCACTCGTCGAACCGCAGCATCCGCAAAGTGCGATTCCCAACTGGTACGTACCGTTTATAAGTATTTGAATTTCCAAAACACTTACGCTTGAATTTTGGGTCAGCTTTTATAGCGGTGATCGTCTATTGTACATTACTACGCATGTTTTAGCGAATAGATGTTTCCGGAAAGTTCTGAACTGTTTGCTACAACTAAAGGGTAAAAAAGTGTGGAGTAGAATGTAAAGGCGTACAATTTTAAGCTAAGAAACGATCAAATCACATGTTCGTAATATTCTATCGTTGTTTAGTGAAGCCGTTGCGTTGGTGTTGTGCCAACAGTATGGGGGGACTCTGCAGCACAATCATTCTATGTGAAATAAAAATTTCTTTGAGGAATCTAGGCTAAAGCTCTTGTGGTATGGTGTGTATGGTTAGGTCAACACCAACTTAAATGAAAATTTGGTAGTCTTTGACTCATCGATGGTTGTGTACTTTTTCGTTCCACAAGCTACATTGGTTGTGTGACTCGACGCTTGGCAGAAGCAGAGAGGTGGCCTTGACCTGGCAAAGGGGCATGAAAGAGATTATGAGAAGTCGGGGTGTTGTCGATGTGGCTCGCCTCCCAGGATGGGAATCTCGTGATCCCCATTGGACACGGGTTGTGACGCTGCAAAATATGACTGCCAGTCGTTGTCAGTAGCGTTATTATCCGTTCCTATCCAGATTGCTTGAATGGGTATCTGGAGGTGTAGGCGCCTCGGAATGATTGTGGTAGGCGAACACTGAGTCCCTTTCTCTGCTGAACTGTTTGACGCTCTTTTTAGGACCCATGGGTTTTTCATTCACCACTACATCCATACTAGCCTTATCTGCGGGCTTGTCTGTCAATTTGATGTCTAGTATTCTGGAATTTATCTCTCATGATGCATGTAAATGGCTTTCGTGAAGTTGATAATGGAGAACAGTTTGGTTTGTCCACTCGGGTTCGAATTTATGGCACCTTCGATTAACGTGTGGCTGATCTTAGCGATACGAGCAGTACCTCGCCAGGAATATCTGAATGTTTCTAATTGTAACATGTGCACAGTTTAATCGGGTTATGTATTTTACGTTATATGGTCTTTTGCCTTTTTACGGACAAAATACGTTGGTAGGCTCGAAGAAAGCGAAAAGAAAATCAAGACCCCGTAACTTCTACGAAGGTGGAGGTGGATAAGTAATGCTGAACTTTACTTATGTTGATGCGAATGGTGCAATGGAATTAGTTAACCAAGGTAATAATTTCATCAGAAGTACGGTTTGGTCTGTCTGCAGAGGTTAGTTTTAAAAACAGGCTACCTTCAGTTTGATCCTCGAAGTAAATTCTATAGACAAAGTTACCCTAGAAAAAACCAGTCCACATGAGCGGCCGATTCTTGTCGGTCCCTTCCTGTGATCTGCGACCCGTAGTTGATGGGTTTGCAGACCGTAAACTTGGTCGGTCACAGGCGGAACCACGTCGAACGGCATTTCATTTCATGTTGACGAAATGTCCAAAGCGAGTAATGAAATTTCATCAAGGGATATCCCATTTGTGGTTGCCTAGAATGTGACATGGAACCAACCACAAGGAGAGTATCAATCAGTACACGCCGGGTGGAAGAGTAGCGCTGTCTAGAATCTGACTGATGTAACAAGGCTCATATCGATATATCTTCCTCCATTGCTTCCAGACTCCATGGGCTTCGACAACATCCATATCTACTTGCTCATCTTCATCAACGTGTTCCACTTCATCCACCAGCCTGTTGTTACAATCAGCGCTAGTTCTTGCAGAACATGGTCCAAGTCTACTTTTCGGAACCATAGCCATGTCCGGGGCTTTCTTCTCAGCGGCTTACATTCCCATTCCACTGATGAGGCAGTTCTGTTTGCAGGTAAGCATTTTTCCGTTAACAAAAAATCGTGGTCGTGCTTTACAATGGACCAACAAACTAACAACTGTAGGGACCTCCCACGTCTCCTTCTGATACGTCCGGAGCTCTTCGTTGTGTTGGTGTTTATGGGCCGCCACTGCCGCAGCCGCCCCATGTGGAGTTGAAAGGTAGGGTGGAGGCAAGACAGCAAACTTTTGATTCGCTTGTTTACTATTCGAGCGGTCGTGTTGACCACCCACCTGGCAATGTTGTTATTTTGGTCCTGCCGGCAACAGCCAGTCAGCGTGATAGTTGGAAAAACCAAGGTGGTCACTTCGGGTGTGTTGTAAGTCCAATGCAGTTCACAATCCACATTGTACGGGGACCACCTAGGTACGTAGAAAGTTAGGTTGTTAAATGTCGGTGTGTGGCCAGGTGTCTGTGTATATACATCTAGCCGTCCACTTTCACCAAAACCCTAGTCACAGGCACTTATCCGGCGCGCTCGGCATCATAACACGACCACCGGGCTTGACAGCCCTATCGAACCTGTAGGTCTTCGGTAACTTCCACCCAATTGGTCTTTTCAAGCTAGCTAGCTCGGCCCACCGCATCGCCTATTCAGTCCCTAGTATTTTGCAGACGGCGTAGGATGTGCGCGTTCATGCATCTGTTCGCACACGAATGCCTTTTCTGTCGTCTTAGTCGTCCCCCAGGAGCAAATGAATCTCGGGGTGCCAATGTCACCTGATTGATAAGATACGTCTGGGTGGGTAGTGGTGCTCATTATTACACAGGTGCGGGGATTGTATCCGACTCATTTCAATGAGTTTTCTTGATGTTTTGAATGGGAACCAAATTTGAAAGGTTCTAAAAGCGTTACGTAATTGAGCGAAAATTTCAGCCCACTGGTTCAAACCCTTTTATTTTCCTACCAATTTTACTGTAGTGGAAGATGATCCACTCGGTCTTCATATATCCACTTGGGTGCAGTCGGATTAAGGCAGTCTGTTCTGGAACAGTGAGGTGGTCGAGTAGTATTTACAGCTGTCACTGAACTAGGTCAGTTTGATGATTTGTCTCGACTGGCGCTATTCAGTAGTCCAGTGTAAGATCGTAGGTACGCGTTACTCTAGGTCCCAGGAAAGGACAACGATATGAACAACTAGATGTGCAAACTCAGATATTTCGGTACTAAAAACAATATAAGCGGTCAGTTGTTGCGATCAGTTTCGACTAATGCTGATGTTTCAACTGGTCCGGATTGCTGATTGAGCATGACCCGTCGGATGTCCTCAATTGCTCCAAGGCAGATACTTCACTAGATTTGTGGCAATATTGTGAGAGTTACTTATTCTCATCCTGATCGTATTTTTATCGACCATTTAGCGTCACATGGGAGTGCTCCTTAGCATAACTAACTCAGCACTTTAATGGCTTTCTATATGTGATTTCTTGGGAGTCAGACCTATTTACTCCACTTGCGTTAGAAGCATGGTGTTCACGTCAAGTACATCAAGGGCATTAGTACATCCCATTTACCGAAATGCGGATGTATTTTCAGTGCAACAGTGGATTACACTGATCTTACACGACCATCATCGGTGGTTACTTCCTGTGATTATCGTAAAGCTACATGCTTCCCTCAATGTACTCCGCCTCATTGTAGCATCAAAATACACCACCACAACCCGTAAGTTCTGATGGATGACATTTCTCCGGTCAGCTTACCTTGCAATGGAAGGCGGGTGATTCAAAGTGCCAAGTACACCGTCACTTACATAAATTTTGTACCATGATGGCCATCCTCAAATATTAAAAACTACCGATTGTTTACCAAGTCATGTTGAAACACGTTCCATTTTTACTTTTGGTGTACATTCCAGGCCGGAACGCTTGTCTTAATTCAGTCTGCCAGCGTTTTCCTAGTATTCCCCTGCCTTCTCAAACTGGATGGTATTCGACGTTCACAGCGGCGAGTGGATGTTCTTTGCTGTCTGCAACAACCAAAAGCGAACACATCACCCGATTCACACCAGCGCCTGTGTGAAATGTCAGCGGAACGTACCGCTTCAACCCATCGATGTGACTATCCTACGTTCAAACAGCCTGATTACATTTCTCGATCGCATGAGCGCAAACCAACTTTGCTAACATCTACCACCACTACCGCTGCCTGTATGGGTTGCTCGGCGGTTAAGCGGTCCCGGAGTCGTACTAAAGGCTCAGCTACTCACCGTTTATGTTCATCGATCCAAGTCAATGTGGTCAACCATGTGGGCAGCTCCAACGCCTCTTGCACATCATGCAGTAATCCTGTCGGAAATTCCCCGGTCGGTCCACTTCATACAGTCCATACGACTGTCACAGTCACTAATTCCGACCACGAGACACCACCCCATGCTGATGTAACCAGTCGCCCAATGACCGTGAATCAGGACCAATCGGTTTTGAGTGAGGTAATCGGTCTTCCCCAACATTTTGCACCAAGATACTTAGGCAACTGCGTCCTCTGGCTGGTTGGACGCAGAAATGCTTGTACTGTACTCTTGCTGTTCGGTGATTTAGGTTGGTGTAAATTTATCCGGACATCAGCGAATTGATCTAATCGGCTGGATCCGTTAGTTACCGTCTCTGTTTGCTTGATAAAAGAATGCTATTTCTGCGTGTCCTGTCTGGTAATTTTCAACGCAGCTGTTAATCTGGAATCTTGCACCCTCGGTACATTCTGCGGGTTTGGTTTTTAGGCTGCTTTTCGACAGAAACTACTTATGGGTGTCTTCTATGATCTGGGTTGATGGCACCAAGCAGGTGGTGTTTGAAACGTCTTCCAAGATAGCTGCTTTTTGAAGACAAACGTAAAAAGTCCTAACTTTGTGGTTGGGAAACGTGACACCTCCAAACTGAACTTGAAGTTCTTCAAGATCATTGATGCTTTCTTAGCGTAGCAGCAGTTGACTGACTGCAGCTTCAATGGAGTGGTGAATGGCTGATTACTTTTGACGACTCTTGTTCATTGGAGTACTAAATGACGCTTAGCAGGTTGAGGTAGTTTACACAGCTACCTCGTATGTCCAGCCACCACCTTCCAAAGAAATCGCTGTTCCTCTCTTTGCCGGCAAAAAGTTTGGGTGAGATATACGGCAGCCTGAAGTTGCAGCGGCCACAGTCAAACTGGGTACTGTTAGATCTAAGAGTTTGCGTGACTGGTGTCACTGTGATCCTAACTACATGTAGTCGAAACGGCTAAGTAACACAGCACATAGTCGCCAGTGGAAAACATACTGTCACTGGGTATGGCTCGCAAGTATCGCTGAGTCAAGCCTACTGACGATGCCCTACTCCGAAATTATGTTCATGTGTGCTCATTCAATCATTGTTCGAAAATTTAGACACCTTGGTACTGTTCCTTTACCCTAAGGGCAATTTCTTTTAAAAATTTCGTTCCCACCTATTCCCGTTGCATTCACTCATTGCTGTCGGCTATGACTGTCTCAATGTGTATATTTTCCCCTCATTTATTTCGTGCATCAATTCATTGTGATATGCAAATCCACCACACTGAAATGCAACACTGCCAGTACTGGTCTGTATAGCGTTCTATAGTATGTGACTTTGGTGTCCAGGACTCATTCACGTTTTCTGACTGCCTTTAACTAGTCAACTCAGCTGCTGTATCAAGAAATGATCATTTCTCACGGAAGAAGGGCTGATTGATAGCTGATAAGCCTAGAATTTTACGGAATACAGAGTAGTAAAGGTATGGTCGGGTCCGGAAAATCTGGACAGTGCGAAGCTCTATTGAGGATTACCAGATAAGCCCCAAAGGATTAATGAGTTCACGCTGGTTAACAGTCCCATATCGCGAAAATATGGTCGTTGGGCGTGTGATCCCAGTTCACTTGTGTGTAACTGCCAGCCAAAGGATAATGTGATTGCTCTCTACTCAGCTAATGAATCCCAATAAAGGTTTGAAGCCTTGTGTTACTGAGCCTTTCGAGTTCCTATCATGTCTGTTCATCAACTCATTTTCTTCCATGTGGTGTTTCGGTGTTTAGGATGATCCTTTTGTACTCAATATCATTCGGAGCGGATGGAGCACAACACATCCTTTTCTTGGTGATCAGAGTCATTGTATGGTTTATAGCTGATAAACTGAACTTGACTGAACTTATCAATCTTTCATTTTTGGACGACCTCAAGCGAGAACAGTGTAAACTTGCTTAGAAAACAAAGGGTTCTTTATGCAAGCTCGTCAAGGAGCACTAGCAGCTATAATCAGCAGCCAAAAGATCGGCAGGTGAAATGCATTTAACTAGCGGAAAACGAGTTAGGTAAGGTACGCCATAGACCTTGAAAAGTACGTACGAATTCAGTAGATTGTATTATTTTACTTGATAGCGGAATTCAAAAGATACTAGCCCCTTTGGTGGTCACGTTCAGTCAAGCGTGACGCGACAGCGTGCGAACTGGGTTTCTCAACTACCTCAAGTAACATTTCGCCACACTATTGTCTCATATTACGATCAACCTAGCAAGTTTCATACGACTGGAGAGTTACTTGACGCATAACCTGACAGCTCATCCTTCGGTACAGCCCATTATACCGGAATCCAACTACAGCGTAATGTATCCAACCTATTGGTTGTGTTAAACCTTGGCTGATTTCCTGGAAATACCGTTGTTGATACACAATACTTTCAAACATACTCGCCAGGATCATTCTTAGTGCTCTTTCCTCACACTTGTATGTGTAGTCGATTCTCAGCAATTTTGCGTTTCTGGCCAACGTTGACTTATCACATTTTCCTCTCTTTGGGGTTCCTTATAGCCACTTCACCGACCCCCTGAACGTGCACAAGAAGTGTCGGCCAATGTTTCAAGTGATTCTCACCGTCGAGACCTCCAGAAATCACGTTGCAGTGCATTCGCCTCGCCAGATCCTACTTTTGGTCGCATTCGGGCCCCATTTCTTGTTCGTCTTGCTCGCCGTTTTGCTCTCTTTCTTACGTGCCACTGGGCAGTTCCGTTACTTGTTTGTTTGTCAGGGGTCGGTCTGTTCGTAACTGCCGGATTCGTGGGCAACTATCGGTTGGAACTAGGATTGGACTTATCGAGCTTGACCCCTGTGGATGCTGTAGAGTATGGCTTTGTCAAACACTCGGACCTTGCTTTCGGACTCTACAATTTCCAGGTATTCGCCCGAGGAACAGATCTTCCCGGTTCCCGCCCGCCCCCTTCGTCTCTCTTAGGAATCCGAGGAGCACTGCCTCGCAATAAGGATGGCTCGAAATTACCCGTTATCCCTTCTTCAGTTGTTGTCGACACCCAACCCAGAGCTCGCACTAGCCGAGCTACGGTCGGGCGCGGCATTGATTTCCCCATACAACAACGCCAATTGTTACATCTGTACAACCGAATCTCACAGCTTTCTGGGGTAATGATGGCTGGACGTTATTTCTGGCTAGAGGCGATGCGAACATGGCTGGAAGAAGTTCAAACGGCTTTTGACATCGATCGGGAACGCGGTGTGATTTCGGAGAATGGACACTGGAGTAGTAATGCCACGGAACTGGGTGTTTTAGGACTGCGGCTCATCATACAGACAGACCGAGGTCCAGAGCTCCGACGTGTAAGTGTTGTTTATTGGTTTCGTTTAATCTGTTGGCTCCTCGGAGCTGTCTGCCTATCAAGTTACTGCACCTGAAGTTTATTGTCCCTGTGGAATTCGATGCGTAACTAGATGGTAAACCGTTTTTCCAAACGTTGCAAATATAGTCCACGCCGACTACAGTTACCAGAATACTCCTAGGAACTTTTGCGTTCGTCACTGACACTCGCCCCGTTATTGGCCTAAATAATTTATCCCACTTGTCGAGTAGCCTACAGCCTCCAAATTCTAAGTATCATTTCAACAGTTGTTTGTCTTCATAATTTGTTGCAAAAATCGCAAAATTAGGACTGCAATCTTGTGCTATGCAGTCTAGCTACCGAGAGCATGCCGGATAACCAATAGGCGTGGATGTCGAAATATCATTGAACTAGCAGCTCGTTAAACGTAGATAGAAAGCTGAATATTGAGGAGTTTGAAGTAACGCTTCCCTAGTTTGTCTTTGGCACTTTGGATTATTACCCACACAAGCAACTGGTACTGGACGAGTGCTACCGGAAATAAGCAGGGAAGTGCATTACACGGTGGCTTCACTTTTCCATTATGATGCGTCGCTTTCCGTCAGAGTCGTTGCCATCGCCTCGATACCCAACATAGTTGTGTTACTTTATGTGCGCTAATCCAAAAACTTTTGATGATGAGAATTTTTTAACCGGTAGTTGTGGTGTGCATGTTCGTTTGCCACTGTAAGGGTGATGACTTGTGACCGGAACGTCAGCAAGAATAGTTCTGTTCAGCGATTGTCACGAAAATCCCTTGGAGCGGTCCCAAGGCGACTTTAGTTTACAATCGATGTTCGAGCTATGCCAACTAGTGTTGACTTCAAGAATATCCATGTTTGTTTGACTGCCTCAACCACTTTCCCATGTACTCTTGATCCGGGAAGACTCCGTTGACCATTTCCAAGAAATATGATAACGAATCGGGCTTTGCTCATAATCTGTAATCAATCCGGGGTTGCAATGTTTTAATGAGTGCTTAGTGTCGTCCCTTGGTAACATCTTCATTACAGTTTCCTTAATCACATTCACAACTTTTTATGACTTGTCTTAAAGCGTGCTGCATTTGCGTTTTAGATTAAGACTGGACGTCTGGTTCGTGGGGGTATCATAGATCCTCCGGCTTTCTACGTTCTGCTTAGTGCGTGGCGCACTTATGATGCTTTGAACTTCTCTTCACCAGCCTGGATGATCCACCCGGAACCCAGTTTAATTCAGATCGATAGATATCGGGCCGTCGGTAGACCACACGATTTACACGCAATCCCCCCTGCAGAGCCAATAGAGTTCGTTCAAACTAATTTTTACGCTGTTGGACTGAGTGGCATGCGTTTGCAGTTGAAGCTCGTCAGGGTAAGTTGAGAATATTCTTAGCCTATTGGTAAATGGAAGGCTAATCGGTTTCCGAAATTCACAACCATGGAAAACTGTCTCTCTATGTGATGCTTGTCCTAAAGTTTTAGTGTGGTCAACGGAGTGATTCTGGAAAAATAAGAGACTTCATATCCGTGGTTCATGGTAATTACCAGATCCTCGATGAGGCTTGGACAGTTGAAGTTGTTATTCGGACGAATGATGAGTAATCAAGTTTCTTGACGCAGTTGGCATTTGGACGGTTTATTTTTACTGACTGGCCAGAAAAAATCGTGCCTGCCAAGTTCCATGAGTCTGGCCCTCCGATACTCATCAGGTTAATTCCGATTCCTGTTGTATCCCTTTGTGTCAGCGTTTTTTTGCATGTTTGAGATGCACTCCGCACATTTTGTGACGAGTTGCCTCAGGATGACTCAGTGGTTAGAGAGCGAATCTACTGACCAGAAGGCCCGTGGTTCGACCTAGGCTCGGGCAAACTGGCAGTATCCCAACCCTCGTGCTTTCTTCAGGTGGCATAACAGCTAGCCACCGAAATGATGTTACTGCTGGATGCTTAATCAACGTTTACTGCATTAGCAGAAAGGTTCAGCAACTGAATTTGATGGGTCTGGTAATCCGCCTTCCAATCAATTTAGGGCCGGACGGTGTGCTGTGCCTCCGTTCACTGACTGCTCTCATCAAGGCCTGGATGATCAGACCTCTTCCAGAGCTCCCTCAAGGTATGCGCCTGGAAGAATACCGTAGTTTCAGCAGCAGTTCTCTCCATTCATTCAGCCGGCTGCATTTTTATAAACCGGAGATTCTTCTACTTCTGCCAAACAAGTATCGCGTCATTGTTTGAAGTTCCCACGCTTAAATTCCGTAGCACCCCCTTGTTCAATATGTCGTTAGTTTGTCGGCTCACCCATTTCGTGCTTTTTGAAGTACTGCATATGTCGTGCCTACTGCCCATCATCTCAGATCTACTATTGTGAGTAGAGGTGTCCGCTAGTTCAACTGCTAGCTTTCTTCATATTTATTGGACAAAGCTCAGCACACTTCGCCTGACCTGAAACACTTGTGTTCGAACTGTAACAAAATGCCACATGAAAACAGATCCCTAAAGTTTCGGTGCCTCGTGGTTTTTTTGTCGTTAAACCATTTGGAGACTTGCTGGACGATCCCACCGATGCTCGTTAAAAGACCAATGCAACACATATCTTTGTCAGTTTGAGCTGAAGATTAGCGGAATGCTTCTAGATGTGCAGTAATATTCAAAAAATAGTCTTGATAAGAATGGTTTTCTATTGTACTGCCAGTATGACCACTTAATACTTATAAGGCTTTTTTTGGGCAGCTTGTAGATTATCCCATTCGTCATTTTGATCTAATACAAGACTGACTTTATTGGATGAAAATGTTTTGGGAATTGTTTAGCTGGAACCGTGATTGCCAACCGTTTTGATGTCGCGACTGCTTTTTTGATGCTCAAGCGGTTGGCGACTCGCGTTTCCAAATAGTTCGTCCACTCACTTTATCTGCGTTTCAATGGAATTTTCCGTGATTTTGAGTTCCGATACAGTTAATGGTGAAGATAGACATCAGAATATGCTAAATTGTTATTCCACTACTTTTTAAGTCTTCGTTTTACACGACAGTCGTCTGTTCAATACTTTTTAGAACACTGATGTTAAGTCGCCTCTTAGGCCTTTCGGCTTCACGTTCAGACATTCTGACTTGTGGCCCGTTTGGCCGCCATCATATACCGGTATATGTTGCAAGTTAGTCCGGACCGCAGCCGAATGTGGACCACACTGCAGCTGACCCAACCATCCCTGCACATATGATCACTGACTTGGTGCATTATGCCTAGTAATGTACTGAACTTATATTAGTGGGGTAATGTTGGGCCTCAAAACAACACTCACCGATCCTAGATTCCCAATGCAATCCTGGGTCTTTTGTTTAATGTTTTACCAAACCTGTTAGCACTAAAAAAAATCCGAAACAAATGGCTCAGCCAACACTGAATGCGGAAAGCCTAATATATTGCAGGTGACCAAGTGATTGGGTGAACGAAAGTGTAAATGCATTTTCTATGTGGAAGATTACACTGTTCATATCGGAACGAAAACAGATTAGCAACCCACTTTTCTTCAACCCATTCGGTATCTTATCCTCAGATTGTTACCGACTAAGGTCACTGAATAGCGATTCTCGCAAATGCTTCCGAATCCAATTTTCTATCGTCCAGCCTGATAATATTGTAATTGAAATCAGCACCAATTCTGATATTCATAGCCGGACTTTCGCTGCTACCAATCTCATAGGGTTGTTGGCCTTAGATTAATTGTATTTTTAATTGATGCAGATGATTGCTGTGTCGAAACCCGAGTATCGCATCCGTAAACGGATGAAACTCAGAGAAGGCTATCGAAATTTGGGGAGATAGTCATCATCACTATCAGCTGTAATAACCGCGTACTTGTCGTGCAGTGGTTGTAGCTGCCACAGTTTCGTTCAGCGATGATTCGGGAAGGTGGGTAGGTAGCTGCGCATTGGAGGCGGGAGCTGACAAATTGGTGCGTTAATACAGCACTGTAGGTGGACTGTTAAGTGAGAGGATTGTGAAGAGAGCTATGCATTGAAGTCTGTGGTAATGCCTTCCATCATAATCACGATGGGTGGGTGACGATGGGATTGAAGTCATAACGGAATTCTCTATTCGATGAGGCTGGCTTCCATTTCGGGAGATTCGATGAGTTGCTCTGAATTCCCGCGCAATATAAATTTTGCATCTAACTTGATGGAAACTTCTGGATACTATTCGTAACATTGAGCTCCCTCAATGGCACTTATGCATCCAAGCTATTGCCTTCAATGCATAGCTCCCTTCCCAATCTCTCCATTTAACAGTCCACCTACAGTGCTGTGTTTACGCACTAATTTATCAGATCCCGCCTCCAATGCGCAGCTATCTACCCCACTTCCCCAAATCATCGGTGAACGAAACTGAGTTGAAGTTAGCTTACAATGTACGAATGTGTTCCTGGTATAAGACCTTTTTCGGTATCTGATCGTCCACAGTATGCTCATGTTGCAGTTTGGCTCGAATTCAGTCTTAGGATTGCGTGATTTCGATAATTTTGTTCGCATTCACCTACTTATCCAATGAAGCCAGCTTCTTTGCAAGGATAAGTCGTCTTAACAGGTATCCCGTGCTGAGTTCTCGCGAACGCTGACCAGAAACCAGATCCGGACTGATCGATGCCCATGTCTGATTCCAGCAACGCGTACTGCATGCCAGTGCAAAGACCGAACAGCTCCAAATCTGGTTTGATGGTGCCGAACTGGGTTCCCTATTGTCCTGTAGGACGGCAGCACCATTTTGAGAGTTGTAAATGAGCTAGTGAAGTTTTGGAAAGCCCGTTTTCAGGTATTCGCATAACCATTACAGTCGTCGCTTTTTCAGTAACCTGAAACAGGAGACGCCCAAAATGGCTCAAAATAACTACTGGCCCGTACTTTTTCTTCGACAGCCTCCATTATTCTTACTGCGTCAAACTGACGTTTTTTCCATACCCTTCATCACTAGCCTTGGTTTAAAACTGGTTTTATTTTGTTCATTTCTCTCTGTAGGACGTGCGCTTTTTGACGGAGAGTGCTACCGCTCAGGGTGTTCCCACTTTTCCAGCTGGTACTCCATTCACATTCACCGAACATTATCTGTACTTGGCTCGGGAGTCAGCCGTTGCTCTGGGTATTTTCTTCGGTATAATTTTCACGGCTTCTCTGCTCCTGTTCTCATCACCTGTCATTGTACTCCTATTAGTGTTGGTTGGTGGTGGAGGCGGAGTTTGTGCTGCCATATGCGGTCTTGTTCTTTTGGGCTTGGAAGTGAATCCAATTTCTTCTGGATTGATACTTTTCTCTGCGGGCCTTGGTGCCCGCACTGCAGTGGGATTCCTGGGGAGTTGGTCAAAAGCTCATGGCTATTCATCATTCTTTACTCGCCTTTCTAATCTTCATTCAACAAACGGACGTGGATTTTGCGTGTGCAGACATCATGGCAACCACAAACCAGGCTGTTCGTCTACCACTACCCAGTACTGCAGCACACGGCGCAGTCTGAAGTCTTCGGTGGTCCCAGTTATACCTGTAGAATCACTGGAGAAGCAAGAAGATTATATCACTCATTCCCTTCGAACGAATTCCTTTCCCCCTTCGGTGAGGTCCAGTGACCGCAGTGTCATTTGTGGCAGTTCGGCAAGAACCCATTTTGTGCGCAGTTTGAGCAGTCAGTTTGCCTCCTCTCTACACTCGATTGTTGGTCTTGTGGTAGCCGTGGCATTGTTGGCCGCTTCTCGTGTCAAATTCATAGCTGAGTAAGTTTGTAGCTTCTTTTTCATTGGTAGCTGGTCTTTGTGTTTTTGTCCGTTTAGGCACACCTCTGTTTTGCTGGATTTTTCTTAAGTAATTGGGGTTTCTAGTGCGCCTTTGGTCGCTTGTTTGTGACAGCTTCGTTAAAGTATCCGTGGAGTGTTTTCCGTATGTCTCTAGTAGTCTCGGTAGGTTCCACGACAAACTTTCCGATTTCCCGTCACCCGTGTTACATATTGAGAGAGTAACCTTTGAGTTGACCTATCAAATCGTTCTCCTTAGATGAAGATTGTCCATCGTAGTACAAATAACCAAATGAATTATTTCATTGTCATCATGGAAACAGTGTGTTCTTCAAAGGAGTACTTGGTAATAACAACGTTGACCTCAATCTTATTTTTGAATACTAAGTTTACCAAAGTATCCCGAGACCAACATGTTCTTTAGGATTTCTGCTGGCCTGAGAACTCAAATGTCACGCCTATTGTTCCAAACTCTTAGACCGGGTTTACAATTTCTTTTTCTTGCAGCTATTTCTTTTCTTTAGTGGTTGTGGTCAGCATCATATGCCTGTTCAACGCAACCTGCCTCATACCCACGCTGTGTCATCTTCTTCATCCACTTCATCAAGTGAGTTGTCCAGCCGCTTACAATTCGTATTGGGTTTTTAGTCGTGAACGTTTTCTGACTCCTAACTCTAACATTCTTATTGCTTTGTCGATACTCATCCAAGCTGTGTCTAACATGTACCTTTTGTTTTCAGTACTTCGTGCCGGTGAGTATCGTACAACATTCAGCTAGCCGGAAGACGACTTCTGTTGTGAGAAGCCGCCGGTTCCAGAACAAGTTACGCTCTATTGATTCCGCCCTCAAGGACGATGGCGAAAACCCACCGAAGAAGATTTCTTTATCTACTTCATGGCCACTCGCTTCCTCCCCTTCCACACACACCGTGACAACCCATTTCCCGGATTTTCTTCCGATTGATAAACACGCATGTGGTGAGCGACAACAACAATCAGTACAAGAGGCATCCGCAGCATCAGCTCATAGCCCCACAATTCCAACGGCCACTCTAATTCAACCCGTTACGTTGCGCACAACTCCGGTTAAGTTGCTGAGCGAGTATACAAGCAACCAATTGTACGACTTATGCAGCAGACAATTACGTGAACTGGCTAACGTAAAATCACGCCAGGTGAACACCAGTCAGTCTAGTCGTTCTACTGCTTCGCCAGACGCAGCTGCGGCTGCAGCCGCCGTTGTAATGGCAGCAGCAGCTGCGGCTTCTGCTCGCTCCAGACCCGCTAGCTTGAGCACCATATCAGAAGAACCTTCTCATGCGAGTTCTATTGTAAGCCTTAATCACATTACATCATCGGGCGGCGGCGGAATTCAGGAGAACCCCGGATTTGCTCCTAATACTGTCTCTTCCCGTTCCACAGTTTCCGAATCTCGGGGCACTGATTCAATCGATCTGCTAGACTTGTCTAAACTGCTGACTAAGCACGGTCCAGCTATCAACCTGTTGCGTCAATTCTCTGTGTTTCCGCCAGAGTTCGGGCTACATGACGATGGGAAAAGACCAGCTCCCGGCCATCCGCATGACTCCGAAGATGAAGCGGAATGTACCTTCCTGGCTTTTGGAACCACTCAAAAGCCCAGATTTTCTGGGCGCGGCAGGCTTACTCCATCCCCACCACCCTCCTATACGACTGCTGTCGAAGAAAATAGGCATTTATGTGAATCACACCATCCGAACCTCTCCAACACGTCCGAGTCAGCTCCTCTTGGTCACTCTCTCGTAAACAGCCCATCAGTAAACAGCAGCTCACTGAACTCTTTTTGTCCTTCTCTGTTAAATCCTTCCACTGTCAGAATTCACGCACAAAATCCTCGTGCGCAATCTTCGGTCGGTCAGCACCGTCATCCGGGGACTCGATACTGCTTTCCATCCGGTTCTGCAGTCGAGACTCCACGTTTGCACCGAACATCTGCAAAGTACGCAAACTGCCGCCACCATGATGAAACCAGGTGATGATGGATCTGGTTATCATTTATGCCAACATCTGTGTTAATTTCATTTTGATGAAAACAACGAGATGCATTTGTGTACAGCCTTTTTACTGATTTCGGTTAGCATTAATAATAAACGCACGTGTCTTTACTACACCTCTCTTTGGGCAATCTACCTTTGTATTTATTTCTTGGATCTCTGTCAAGCGTACACACCCTGTTGATAAAACTGAACCACCAACGTTGTCTGCTACTGTTTCGCTTTCCTTCCCTTCTGTATGGTTCATGATTTTTGTATTTTAACTTCGTTGATCATCAATATCCTCATGTGCATAACTGGTTCTTTTGTAAGGTTACGCGTGCTGTATCGTAAGCTGACTATCGAACCATGTCTTTCTGTACCCTTTTCTTCAGTGGTTTCTCGCGGCTATTTCCGAGATCTCATTTCGCACCCTTATTCTTTACTTTCACATGTACCCTGCTCTCTTTTTCTTGAAATCGTTTACTCTCATGTACAGCTGCCACTGTATTTTTATCATTTGATCGACCCACTGCATGGCTCTTCAAGCTCTACTACTCTGTTTCGCTTCCTGTGCCTTCTTTTTTGATGCTGTTTGTCTTGTTCTATCCCCTTAACCCCGTTTACTCCGGCTCCTCAACTGGACGTCAGAGCTCCACAAGGTCAGCATTCTCTGCCATTGCGAGCAACGTTTCTAGCTAGCTATCAACACGGATGTGCTTTAATCAAGCGTACACTTGATGGATGTGATGACCTTGTCACGGTCAGGTCTATTGCATTTGTTTTACCGCTGCTCCCAGTGACCCTACCCATGTCAAGTGTAACCGTCGATGGTTGTGCGGTGGTGTTTTCTCGCCCTTCCTCCCTATGGTGCATTGCACTACTCATTTCTGAAGCATTTCTTTTTTTCTTACCCTATTCAATCAATAAAACGCAAGATAATGATTGAATATTATCTCCTAACATGAATACTGTGGTTTCATCTAATCTAGCCCAATAAAGGGATCCGAGTACCGGTGAACTTTAAACTTCATTGAGTCGAATGCTGAACTCCTTAATCGCTTGGTTGTTAAGGATTTTTACAGAAACGGGGTTGCAAGAGAACGTGTTATGGTTTTCATACGAAAGAATGTTTTCGCAGATGTGTTTTATATCAGGGTGATAGCTAGGCTCAACCGTGAACCATCCGAGGGCTCCCGCCGGAAGGGCCTCATACGCCGCATAATTAAGTCAGGGTTGCATTTGCTGCACCAGATGCTTGAAAATGTTCGGATATCGTTACATGCGCAGGACGATCACAGATCCATGTTCACGTTGAACCAGAAATCCTCAGTGTCACCGTGGCAGTGAAACGTCTGAAGAGCGAACATCATTACCATGGGCTGATTTCTATGTACTGGTAAGTCTCGGCTAAATTCAACAGCAGCGAACGAAATTCACTAAAGTTAATGGTTTAGTGGTCCAAATGGAAGAAGTGTTCCTTGAGTATAGGGTTCCGCTTTAACACGACCAACATGCACACCGGTTTAGGGCCTATGTACCCGGGGTGTAGAAAAAACTCGTTAGTACGCATGGCCAGCGTTGTCTATCGCCTACCCACCAGCGGGAAGAACGCCACAATGGTGGCCCACTCGTGTGGTACGCGACTGAAGCAGTGTGGCAGCTGTGTAATGATCCTAACTTACAACGACTCTTGGGAGTTGTGCTCAGTGAGAGCCGAAAGATAAGACGACAAGGTCTATATGGGAACGTTAGCCAAATGTGTAAACACAGGTCTTTTGACATTCTATGTGGTTTGTACATTTGGAACACGGATGGACTTTAGGATGACTTCAATCTAACCTTATCTCCAGCTCCCAGTGCTCCTCAAGTCTGCGCCATTCTTCATCGGTGGTGCATGCAGAAGTTCGTCCATTAAAGTGGTTTGCTTACACAGTCTTCAGAGCTGAGCAAACATCCGATAGTTTGCTTCACTAAAAAGCACTCGAAATTCGGGATAAGACATAGGTTCGGCTTCCGTTAGCAAACAGGTGTACCTCCGGTCAAAAAGATCGAGCAGGAAAAACTCGTGAGGAAGTAGATATCGGTCGGTAATGGAGACAAGTCTCGATATAATCACGTGACAATACAGATTTGGAATTGGTCCCACTTGAGCAATTATATATGCTCACTCGATAGTTCTTCAGGAGTCAATGTCAAAATAGAACACCATTAGCATTCGCTTACGAGTTCAAAAATCAAAATGCATAATGAATTGATATGAATGTAAAACTTACCACTTAGCAATGCAATACCCTTCGGCTGCATGGGACCTCAGAGTGATTCTAATTCGTCTGGAAATTTAAACGGCAAGCTGATGAAGCTTTCGGAAAATATCTCAAACGCGAGGCGACCTTTATAAAGAGGCTTTACTACCCGATACCTGCCCAGATCTCCGAAGGAACCTGCGGTGCGGTTTAGTGCACACCACGGTGAGAGCTCGTATGCAGTCTGTTCGGAGAATAGTATGCAGACTCAACCCGAGAGCAAACTGAACTGATGTCAGCTTCCGCTGCGATGTGTGAACGATCGGCATTCATCCCTATGAAACCAATTTGCCTGGAAAAAGTAGATGTAGTTGAGACTTTTGCAGAACCCAAGAGCTGAACTGATGTCAGCTTCCGCTGCGATATGTGAACGATCGGCATTCATCCCTCTGAAACCAATTTGCCTGAAAAAAGTAGATGTAGTTGAGACTTTTGCAGCAGGATACGGTAGTCATTTTGTGAAGATGAGTTCCTCCGGAATCTCCACACCTAATCCTTGACGTGTTTGATAGTCAGAACAGTCTCTTATCATTATTAGATGCCCATCGAGCTCTTCCCTTGAGTGTCTGGGGTTTATCGTTATGTGTTTTCTGCTTCCAAGGCTCGGCGTGCGCAACAAGCGAGTGGATATCCGAATCGGAAAGCACTCCACTTTTTTAACCTGACTCCAACGGTTGTTGACTCTATTATAACCCTTTGTAAGCACTGTAGGCCCTTATTGAGCGTGTTCGGTGCAGTAGATCTTTTTGAACATGCAGTATTCCTTGAAGAAATGGAACGGATCTAAAAGTCTTTCTGTTGGATTTCCTCTCAACTCAACAGGAAATGGTGACAAAGAAACTTTACTCCAGGAAGTGAAACACTTTTTTCATCCACGAAAGTCTCACTTCTTGACCATGATTTATCGGGAGCTTGTTACTTTTCATGTTCAAATATACTTCAGGTTATTACTGATAACTTTCCGCTTGAGTCGGTTGATATATTGATCTAAAGAACAGAATTTACAGGGCAAGAGAACTGTGATAGTTTTGCTGACGTAAAGACAACGAGGACCTGTTCACAGAGAGCTACTTCGATTTCATTATGGCAACTGACTGCAAAGGTTGTTTCGTTGTTACATTATCTTTCCCCTTATGGCTGCACTGAGCAACTTCTGTAACGTTTTTGCTTTTAGCCCCAAGGCACCGCCCGTCTGGCTGTATGACTTCATTTAACCGGAAGTGACATTTTGTGTGGGCTCAAGAAAGGGGAAGGTGTAGTCCTCAGACTACCGTCCAACAGGCTTGACCTTGTAACTTTGCCTCATTGATCAAAGGTACCGCTGCCTGAACTGCGTTTTCGGACATGGAGGAAGTCAGCATATCGTGGTCTCCGTTAGCCGGATTCATGGCACATTAGTTACCCTGAAGTTATTCAGTCACAGATGTTAAACGAGCAACTACTCGTCTGCACGCTAGCCGGCGTTAACAGAAGGTTCAGTCGACAGTTAAATGACTCATATTCACAATGTCTTGGAGCCGCTAGCCGGGTTAACAGAAGGTTCAGTCGACAGTTAAATGACTCATATTCACAATGTCTTGGAGCGTTTAAAAAGGGTGTGTGGGTTTGCTTTGTCTGATATTCAACCCATCGAATACTTAATTCTTGATATGGAGTGTTGTACACACGACTGTTGCTGAATGACACTGAGCTAGTTCAGTGGACCAAGGTTCTGCGACACATTCCTACAGGATCTGTACAAAATCAGGCTGTGAGCAGATGTCACACAGTGAGAATATTACTGCTTTTCATCCGGTTGGTAGGCCATCACTTTCTTGAAATCCCCAATGTTCAATAACCCCGAACACTTGATGAAACGAACGATCCTGAAGAGGATTACTAGTTCGTCTGAAAATACTTCCGTTTCAATTAGGCCTTCGCTTCGTTAATAAAGATCAAACGTTAAATTGCTAAAAATAAGTGTAAGCTTGTGGGATATCTACTGTTTATTGTGTTCAAAGGTAACTATTAACTATTCTCTAAAAATGAATACCTTTAATTTCGGAGTATACCAACACAACCATCAACTGCATGTCTGTTTTTTAAGGAATTTCTCCTATAAGTAGATATCCTTTATCAAGACAAAGAATTTTGGAATAATTTTTTCTTCAGTGATCATTCTTTTTAATGTTTCGCTGAGTTCAAACGTAATACACTACTCATAAGTTTGCTGAAAATTCCTTGATAACCCACGACCGTTTCCGCCCTTCTTGGGGCTCATCAGGTAGACGCAGTCCCCGAGTTTCCGTCAAATCTATGTTTCATTTGAGTTATTTTCTAACTATCGAAGCTCCGTTGTTTGTTTGTTTGGTTGTCCTAAACCACTCGACCTTTGAAGACATAGCACACTGGGTAGGCACAATAACAGCACCAATGCAGTGTGCGAACAGTAGTCCTCCACCAGGCAACTCAAGATATCTCAACGTGCTGTCTTGTTGATCAATGAAGAATACGGGTTTTTTTAAACATTCTAGTTCGTTGCCCTCTTAGACTCCCACACTTTGTACCCCTTCAGTTATTGGTGAAATCTTTCACAAGGTTTTCCTCTGACGAGGGTATACTACTCTGAGGAGCGCGTAATAGATTTTCCTGTCGGGCATGAGTGGGTGTGCGATCCTTTGGAAATGAGACCATTCTCAGGAGAGGCTTGATAGTACCATCTGCTGCGCTGACTTGTTGTAGAGGACTATTTTTGAACGAAAAATGGATTGCTAATTCGATGTTGGATTCATTGGATTGGTTCTATCCTTCAGAATTCAAGCTCACAGTCTCCAAATTGAAAAAGGCAGAATCTGTCAGGATATTTAGAGTCGTACATACTGAGGGCTCAGAAGAGTTTATGCACTAGATAAGGGTTCAGGAACGCAATAAGCTGCAGTTCTTTTTAACCCATAGTTCAGGTTTACATACTCGGTACTTGTTGGTGTGACTTAAAATTCTTAGAATGAATCTTAGCTCAGTCATTTTTACCAGTTGTATGTTGTCAACGCAGATGAAGTCGTCGGGATTTTGTGCACTGGTTTACACGTTGATGGTGTATAGTGCAATCGGGACTTTTTTTTATCAGATTCTCGACAAGTAGGCTTTGTAATCGCATTATATAAAAGTGAATTCGGCCATTCCTACGCAAGATAGTGTCTCGACGGCTATCTGGATGGTTGTGACATGGCAAATCGAATCGGTATCTCGATAAATGTGACGAACTCATCTGGTCACGAATATCTACAGTGGCAGGCATATCTGTATAACCTGTACCCCTTTCCTTCTTAGACTCATCACACTACACTCTACATCCATCCATCGTCTTTCCAGGAACTCTAACGGAACTAGATAAACCTCTTAAGGAACACCGTGGGCTTTCGAAGAATTTTCAGCAACCTTATAGGTAGTGTATTACGAATACCTATGTATCGTGATATCTCGAATATCGTAGTGACTGAAACATGAGGCGGCCCGGTGTAGCACATTCAGTTGCCTGGAAACATCACAGAAGAGTGATTCAGCTGGGTTCCGGACGAGTCTCTCGGAAAACAAAATTCGTTTGCAAATGAGTGTGTTTCGCTAATTTCATGCAATTTGTTTTAACATGGAACATAAAGGTGATGGAAATTCTGGGACTGCGCTTAGCTGATGAGCCCCAAGAAAAGCGAAACTGGTTGTCGGCTGTCGAAGAATTTTCAGCAACCTTATAATCTCTCTGCCCAAGTAAGCTTTTTGCTAGAACACTACAACAGGTTACATTTTTCGAGAATTGATGGACACTGGCAAGTCAATAACACGGAACTTGCAGTAACGCCCAATTAGGCAAACTATCATGATTACCGACAGTCGGCTCTTGACTACTGACGCCGCACAAAACTATCAGCTGATGCACGCAAGGTGAAACAATTGACTTGTAAACGTTCGCTTTGGCATGTGATTCGAATGCAATAAAGCACAAATTCTAGCCATGCACGCCTCTTGGTGCTGTTGTTTTCACTTTTTGTGTCATTTGGTTTGGCGTCATAATCGCTCTCGATGTGTAAGACACAAACACGTTAGTTTCCGTGCGCCACACAGTATATCTAAAACAGGATGCAGCGTCCTCCTCGTAAATGCACCAACTTTTCCAGATCAATTTAGCCACAAGTTGATTTCTAGCTAATTAGTGGGTGTGGTTGGGTTTATCTCGGTGCCAAATCGGGGGCTCTTGGTGAAGATCGAATCACCCGAGTGTGATTTTGCAAAGCACAAATAGAGAACTGCCGATGGGATGATCCATTTCGCTCAGCAAACCGCAAAGAGTTAAGGTGACAAACTTTGTCTCACAAAGATTGGATTACGGCCAATTCCCAATCTCAAATAAAGGTCAATGTTTCCTGGTGTTGCAGAGTGCGCTATTGGAAACTAAATATAAAAACCTCGAGAACAAAACAAAAGTTTAATTAGTTTTGATGAAAAGCACGGTGCAAAGCTCCAGTTAGCTGCAATTTCTTGCATATCCTACTATTAAGATTGCATTAGATTCAGTACTTCAAATTTAACGAGACGAATGTTTATCAAAAGATATTCTATCGAGTTAAAACCGATGGTCCGCTTTTCGTCGAAGGTCGTTTTGCTTTCATTTCATAATTTCATGGAGAGTTAAAAGCATGCCTTCATATATAACGACGTTTATGGAGGTCTGCGGTACGAAGTCACTGCAGCATGTCTTTTGCTGTTTCTTACTCAGTGAGTGAAGCATAAGTAAAAAGGGAAGGTGGGGCACTGGTGACATCATTCTAGACATTTGCGATTTCGCTGGTTTAGGTGTACATGTTTCCAAGAGAAAAGCAAAGGCACAACCGGCTTTGACTGGGGCCTATCTCTTGGCCAGTGGATATCATATTTTCCATGATGAACCGAAATGAATCTTACACTCAACCCCATTTCAAGTGACTCACAATAAACTATGGCCTTTCCAAATTTTATTCCGTAACGCTGTACTCCTAATATACTATGGATCTCAAACTTGTAAACCCTAAAATAAGATGAAGTGATGGTCAGGCGGATAGTCAGCATACATACGCACTACGTACGCAACTGCTTGTTCTCAAAAGAGGGAGTGGCGGTTTTGTGCACTGTGCACCAAGACTAGTGGCAACGCTTTAGCGTCCTTCCTCGGTTTCAGCCCTAAACACTTATTTGCCCCTAACCTTTGTACACAGAAACACGCAGATTAACAGAATGTTCTCATTGGCAAGTTGGACTCCTTCGGCATCGATGTGTTTTCTGTTAGAGACGAGGATTTAGGTCAAAGGTACAGTAATTGAGCTGAATACCGCAACGTCCTCTCCCCACCTCTGGCTGCTTTCCTCCGGTAATGCGGCATCCACTGCAGCTACTGTAAGGTCATTTAGCGGAGGAGGCCCTATTCGACTGGATGCCATTGAGTAGTTGTTCTTCTGTGCGGTTCGTTTGACATAGAGAATGAGGGATCATCCGTCCCTATTTATTGTAGTTGCTTACGGCTCAGCAAACTGGAGCTCCAAATTTACCAAGGAAATTTTCATAACAGTCTGGATGTCCTTTCAAAAAAAGCTGAGAACTCAGGCATCTTTGTGGCATCTAACGCCATGAAGTTCAGGTAGACGGACTTTGCGTTGTTAAGGCCCAACTGATTGGTCGTTTTGGATGAGGTGTGAACCATGGGACCCTGAGAGCGCCTTCTGCTGCTTTGTTCATCAGAAACTGCTACTTTGCAGTGTCAATATCCGGAGCAGCTTAAAACCTGCGAACATCCAAGAGCTGCACTGTGTATAACAATTTTGCCTAATGGACCACTCAGACAACCACTTCCAGGCATTTGATCTCTGGTACGGCCATTGTTTTGCTGAATGTTTAAGGTCAAATTCCCAACCACACACCAACTCGCTGCATCCTCTTGCGCCAGGCAAAAGCTAGCGTCCACGTAAACAGAAAATCCTGGTTCATCCAGAAATCAAAATTTTGGAGAAGCGAAAAGTGCTGGCAATATCTACAGCCTGTTCCACTTGAGTGGTTCAATATGATTTTGAAAGGCTTCTTCGGTCGTGTAAAAGACGGATGACAATCAACTGCCTTAACTTAGCCGTGTGTCGCACTGGCCAACCAAGGCGAATGTTGTCCTCTGTCTTTTCCGACATAGCACAAATTTCGGGGTGGAAAATGTGTACCTTGGCAGGAGAGTGTGAAAGAGAATGAGGTGTTTAAACGTTGTAGGCTATGTCAGGTTGGGTTTCCTCGTTTCTTTCGTGCCTGGCTGAAGAGGATGCCAGAAATGCCGTCTAAGCCGTCGATGACGTTTGTTCTGCCATTTCCGAAATTATCCGTCTGAATATTTGTAATTGTAAGCACTTCAGAATGCTTAGGGTAGGTCATCACCAGGTCATCTTGGCATCCAGTCGTTTTGTAGCTTTGGGATAATAGAAAGAATTACATAGGCATTAGGATTGTACCGCAACGAAGCTTCGGTGTCAACAATTACGTTGCTACCCCTAATGATTCTATTTTCGAATACCACAGTGGATTGTCACCTTGAGTTTCGCCGTCTATTCCTTAAATCATGGAAACTGAGGTTTAGCGAATGATATTTTGTGTGCCATATCTACGGCACTTCAAGAATCAGGGATAGTATCACTAACCTCTCCCCATTTTCCACCCATATTCTTAGTACGAGTAAATCGGTGGGGAAGAAACACTGGTAGCTTTTCATAAAGGAGACTACTCACAAGATTGCTGAAAACTCTTCGACAGCCCACGACCAGTTTCGCCCTTCTTGGGGCTCATCATGTAGGCGCAGTCCCCGAGTTTCCGTAGATTTGTTTAGCTGCCTATTGCAATGGAGAAAACGTAAAGTTCTTGAAAATCTCGCATACACGCTCCTTTACCAGTACTAAACACATCTGATAAAATCAGGATTGCAAATGCTCATAATTCACCCGAAGCTTCCTCTGCGATATCAAAGATAGCAAAGAATTGCACTTGAAACCTATAGCAATGTGCCCTTGTGGTTTTTGTGCCCATTAAATTTGCAGTATTTTTCATTTACTTCGTAGCTTTTATTGTGAGTTTTGCTGATAACCCATAATCAGTTATTTCAGTTTTTAATAAAAATGATAACCAGCCTTCCATATATAGTATAAAGCAAAAGGTCCACAAAAATTCAAATTGCTAAGAAAATTGCCAGTACTGAAAATAAAACATGTGACTATTTTAGATAAAATTATAACCGAGTGATGCTACAACACGTAAAAGCCTTGATCATCCTGAACAGCGAAAATACATACGTTCTTCAGTGCCGGAGGATCCTGCTTGAAAGTGACATTTGGAGAAATGATTGCGAGAGAATGATTAAGGTACTGATGCACGTGCCTGCGTTGTGCTCTTTGTATTGGGGTTAGATTCCAACTTGATGTTGATCCGCTAGGTGCAGGAATAAAGACACAAACCCAGGTCAATACGTCACGGGAAGTAACTACACTGAAGGCTCATCTCGTCTAGAAAGCAACAATAATCACACTGGTGTCCCGGCCTCGGCGTCTAGGTCTTTGTTTACTCATCCCTTCAATTGCACTTTCCACATAAATTTCATTGCTATAAGAAGGAACGGAAATCGTCGTTGGGCGACTGCCAAAAAAGTGGAGCCTTTCAATCACACACGGCTTGCCGATCGATCGCTTGAAGTGTTTATGGGTTCAAACAAGCACGTGATCGTTAACCTTGCGTAGGCCTTCGTCCCCCGAGCTTACTAGCATTCTCTCATCCATCACATTCCGTATGGCATTACTCATTTGGCCACTAAAAACGTTTCTTTTTTAGTTTGTTGCCATTAGGACGCTAATGCCGCTGGACAACATGGCAATAAATAAATATCCCCGCCCCACAGTCTGTCGGAACTATCACCAAACAGCATGTATCTAACCTTTTGAAACAGTTAACCACCCGTACAAAATAGGGGTGTTCAGCAAAATGGCCAGTAATTCATGAACTTTGTGTAAAATGACGTGATTTGGAATTGCGTTTGTGACCAAATCGAAGAAAACAATGGTGCTAGTCATCAGTCCAGACCTCACTGACAGCAGAAAACAACTGAGAGGGGACATTGTATGGTTGTCAGCGTATGGACCTCAAGCATTAATCATATAAACTTTGTTGCCGACAGCAGCTGTAGAGGCATCGCACTATCTAATTGTTAGGTCGTTGGCTAGCCGGTCTATCAATGTTCTTTATGTTGATCTAAGAGAATGTCATTGCAGCAGTGGGAGAGAAAAGCTAGATGAAGTGACTCAAAAGCTCTGTGACTATGTAGCTAGTAACCTTGAGGCTGAATCTCATCTGGGGCGACAATAGGCTGTCAGACGCACTGGATAAGCTTTCATCCCATCATCAAGGGCCATTCTTATCCAGTAGAATTTGTTGTTTGCCACTTTTAATAGAGTGGGTGTGGTGTGGTATTTCTTAGAGGTTGAATTAGAGGTTGAGTTACTGCGAACGGTTGAGTCTGACTTCTTATAACAATTAATGGCTAGCGTGCAACTTCGCTTCTTTGCAAAAACGAACATCAATAATACTGCCTCTGTTGGTGACGAGATGCCTACAACTATGTTGTCAAGATCACTAGACAAATCCACCATCAAACGCTTTACTTACGAAATAAATGGAAACAACAAGAGCGAGCTATTCAAGGTCCTCAAAAGTGCTGCGTGCCGTCAACTAGGTTAATCCTGCTATATTGACTGTTTGATCTGCCCCCTCAAATTATGGTTACGTCGTTGCTGCTCAGATTCCTTTCATAAGATATGCCACTACGTTTTCAGTTGCAACACCTGTGGAAATCTCACCACTTCACCAGAAGTACCGTTTCCATTGTTGAATGGACATACACATCTTACTATGATACCTCATTATCCGCTGGAAACACGTGCACTACTCCGCACACCCACTACTGCTCTAAAGCCACCTTTCTTGCCGGTCTGGCTTGTACAATCAAACACTGAAAATGTCATGGGGGTTGAAGCTAAAGTGTTTTTTGGAAGTTTAATCCAATACTATAGAACTTATACCAATGACACAGATAATGTTATCCAAACAACTTCCAGGTTCGTCTTTGATAAAGAGATCAGATAGTATCAGGTTAAATACTGTTGAAAATAATTCCGGCTTTTATGAGTAAACGACATACTCTCTAAAGATTTATCGACTAATCGACAAACCCATCATCTTGGACAGCAAACGCAACAACATGCAATAACATTAATCAGCATTCAATACTTTCTCAATGGATTCCCACGAGCATTCATAAGAAGGTGAAAGTATGCGGTCCTTTCCAACAGATTAATGACAGCTTATGTTGGATGTATTCTTGTTCATGGTCCTATAATGAGAAAAATTTCAAAAAATGCAGTAGGAATTTAGGGAAAGGTAATGAAAAGAAATTTCGTCACTAATGGATGCTCTACACCCTATTTTAAAGAATGCGATTCGATAGTGGAAAAAATCCGGTCCTCCTAGACACCACCTAAGAGTAAGCTTATGTATGACTCCCCCTAGCAGTCATTTTGGGTCTACAGGTAGCCTCAGTGAACACTATTCACTAGGTTCCAGTTGCTTGTATCGTTAAAGTTCTGTTTCAGGAAGGCGAACAAATGATAAATCGGGATGTGTCACCTTCAGAAACTGCAGTAGGAACCAAAGCACAACTGAGTATTGGAGAGACTATCTGGAGCGAACAAATAAAATGATCTCATATGATGTATTCTCCCGTGGAGAAGGTAATGCAAAACATAAGATTAGCCTCTTAGACACTTTGCTTCGGCTAAAATTCATTTGACGAAAGACTCAAACTATACAACTTCATTTGATGCGAATTAAAACGACAATTACATCTGGAATGAAGCATAAAATACGACTTGACCTTAGTTCACAATCTACAACGTATTCCCCGAGGTTCGCATATCAGTGGCCCTCGTTTCACTGACCATTCCTGAAAACAAGACCGCTACTGTCACACTTTTGTTCGTCAACCATTGACGCTGCAAAAATGGTTTAGTTGGACGACTTATCAGATCACACGATGAAGTGTTTGCAAGTAAGCTAGTCCTCTATAGGGAACTAGCCTTCTTCCGCTCGATGGATGTTGAACCGACTGGTTTCTGCAATTTCCTCAGTTTTTCCTCACCTCACTGAGCCTACAACACCAAGCCCGTGCCATAGATCATTTGCGCTATTTGTTAGAGTAAGCTGTTCAGACTCAAGGCTTATAAGCTCAACATAGCAAGCTCGTGATCCCACATACATGGGCCTAGTTGCAGAAATTCAACGTCGAACACCTATCAGTCAGCTTCAGTGCCACGGAAACATAAACAGTAACTAATTGTGGGACATTCAAAAACATCAGCAAATAACTTTCAAGTCAGTACAAAACTGTGACCGGCTAAAGTAAAAATATTCTCCGAAATAATCTTCTGCTTCATATTTCTGATGAACTTGGTGAGCGAAATTCTTGAAACGTCTCGTGATGTTCACAGGTCCTTGACTCTAGTTTTCCTCAAATATGGTATACACCCTGCAAAACTTTTTCAAAAGCTTTAGGCGAAATCCATTAAGCGCTGTGTCTAGAGAGCGCCTAAATTATCTCAAGCCATCTAAATGTTCCATTTTGGGGCACGCCAAAACCGGAGTGAAACGAGATGATCCTTGTCATCATCATAATTTGCATACTTGCATCATATTATATTATATTATATTATATTGTACATCGTATTATATACCATAATATATTATGGTTTGATATGTTATCGGTGAAAGTAATTCCCCCCTCTTTTCATAAGACTTTATATCCACAGGAAGCCTCAGCAGTACTTTTCTGCTGAGCAAACAGGGCCTCATGAGCTGAAAGAAAATTGGCTAACCACACCATCTTGCTTTCACAGTGATAGATTAGGAATATTTTTTCTCCAGCTGTTGGCAGAAACTTGCGCTAGCAGTGATATATTTTACTCCGTTGGAACTAATCGGGTTTCCACTGTTGGTTTTGGAATTCACCACCAATTTAATGAATTTACCTCCAGACTAAAATCGAAAAAAGCTTCTGACGAGTTTTCAAAAACCGTTTATTCTAGCTTTTCAAGGCTTTAAATTCGTTGGTCATGGTACCATTAAGCTTCGGAAGATCGTCTTCTCGCTGATCTTGTACAAGGTGTGAAGCATTATCGAGTACAACAAACAGGTGAGTAGCATTCCGTGTTTTCGGCGGAGACACTTTCGGCCCAGACAAAGAAGTACGAAAAGGCTACATTCGTTCGAACTCGGTTTTCTACGGAATGGGTGGTATATTTGTTGTCTGCACTAAAATAGTAGTGGATCATCGGCAGTGACTCGTCCACCGCGTTTGTAGAAGTGCGATACGGAATGGATATTTGTTGTCTGCACTAAAATAGTAGTGGATCATCGGCAGTGACTCGTCCACCGCGTTTGTAGAAGTGCGAAACTGACCAGATTCTGTTTCATGCCTTGATACATTTGATAAGGTAGCTAATCTTTTCCCGCCCATCGTTTTGTGCGGCTGGACAATTCACTTAGGCCTTGGATATGTTGATGTTATCGCAAAATATTTGCATGGTGTGCGCGAGATAAAAGTTTGTCAGACCGACACAGAGGGTCTTTTTTCAAACACCAACTGGTAATCGAATCACGTTGTGGGTGTATATTTCCAAATCAACGTTGGTGGGCTGATTTATTGGTAATAAGTGACACATTGGGGCATTGAGAGGAGACTGTCTGTTGTTAGATTAAGCTGGGTGGGTGGAGGTAGAGGTGAAATGTAGCTTATAGACTAGAGAACAGAGGTTCATTCCGTTTTTTGCAGATAGGCCTCCCAGGTCGTGATGGGCATCTGTACGTTTGCACAAATGCGCATACACGTGCACATGTGCATGAAAGCGGGCCTTGGAAAAATGATAATGCGGTCTTGATTTTTCCACTGTAGTGCCGAGGGAGAAAAGAACGTGCACAGGCACACAGAAACAAAGATACAGCAGAAACCAGTTCTCAGTGGTAGGCCATCTGTGAAAACTAGGGAACGACCGAGCGAGCAAACAAACACGGTGCGCGCATACCCCGAACCTTTAGCATCTGGAATTGTGAAATGAGACCACCTGCATAGACAATTCATGTTTAGGGGTGGTCGTCTGGTTCGCTGAGATCGACACTGGTGCACCGGCAGTCATCACCACCATCATCATAAGCATTAGAATCTTGTGCACACACCCCAAACCACTCGGAAACCCGCAGGGACTGTTGATTAGTGGGCTAGATAGCAAGCCATATTCAACGCACGGTACTTTTGTGGAAATGGCAAAAGACAAAACTACCGTGCTTGAGTTGAATAAACTCATTTACATACTTTTGCTTGGCCGTTCCGTCGCTGCTGCTAGTCCGCATGTTAAACTAGCATAGAAGCCCTCTTAATAAAGGCTTACAGGTTAGATTGCTCAATTCCGTCAGAAATTTTCAATATGCAGATGGGTAGACAGAAGTTTACAACATCTGACGAGAAACTAGATGAATAGCGTAGTCCAAATGACTGATGTTTCCAGAAAAAAAGACAAGGAATTCGGTTGATCAACACTTGAGCACGAAACGAAGGCAAATTCGGATATATCCTTATTGGTCGCTGGAAATTCACATTCGGGGGTAATTTTGGGTACAAAGTAGGCGGATTGAGTCGCAGAAATCCTATTCGGATGGCAAGTTATGAAAGCCTAATAAAACATAAGAAATATTAGCATTCTAAAGGCAATTTTAACATGAGGCTCTGGTTCAGATTTTTGTGAAATTGTCAAGGAAAGTCACTCTGAACATAGCATAGATTAGTGTGCTGATCTTAGAACTATGAAAAACTTAGGCAGTTCAATTTTAAACATCGAATTTATGTGCATAATCTCTGTATCCAATGTAAGTGAGGAAAACTGACGCCTGTCCACTTTGAAAATAAACACACCTTTGATACAGTGAACAACAAAACTGTCGTTCATATGGTTAATGCAGTTTTCGTCCTACTTATGCAGCTGAACGTGGGATATCTGTTTACATGGTGTCCATAATTTCTGAAAAGACAGATGGTCCTTTTTCAGAGTGGTGCGGCTCGCAATGTGTGTTGACCAGTAAAGGGTTTTCGGAATTTTACGACGTTTCTACTTTTGGGTTAACCCGGGCAACATCTTTCTTTACTAATAAGTGACTAAGTATTTGCAGACATTCGACAAAAAATAAGGAGTCCTCAAGATGCATTTGGACCTGACAAGCAATATGCGCATCAAGTCACTTTTCCATTTACTTTCTTAAGAATAGAAACTATGGCTGCTGAATTTAAATTTTAAGTGATAGTGTTGGATTTCTTCAGTTTTTTTTTCAGCAGGACATGGAGCAACTATCAGAAGAATAAGCAACAAAGACAAATGAGAAAGAAAATGCATAAAACACAAATTTGTCACGCGAACTGGACATATGACCCATCCCAGGTTTTCTGTCTTGCGTATTAGGTCTATTCAACAGCATTTGATCAGAAGCATTGTCTACTTGCACGTTCATTGCTTCCTACTACTGTTTGTTCGTATCTCACAGAGGTAGGTAGCCTTAGGTTCTCTTTATTGAAATATCGTTATCCAGAAGCTAATAACAAAACCACAGTTCACTTGCTCTTGTTGTGACTCCCCCTACTTTATTCGTCTGTATTTTGCCCGGACTAGTTTTTGGCTTTACAAGATTATGCACATTTCGCAAATGTTATGCAAAAAACTAGAAATCAAGCCATCCAGTGAACTGGGACTATTCATCGATATAGCAGGATTGAGAGCATGCACTTCTGATTAACTCTTTTTCACCATTGACCTCTCACATCCACCGGATGGCTCTAAATGAACAAGGAATTAGTGCAATTCTTGCACGGATGTTCGGCTAACACGGACAAACACATGATTTTATGAATGCGGAAACAAAACCGATGGAGTCTGATTTGTGGTTGACTTAGGCCGAAAGCAGCCTACGTTGAAAGCATCAAGGAGAAAATTTATTTGGTGCCTTGGATGGATTTTCCGTACTTCCACCTAGAAAGCCTATAAGGCACTGCCCAAATTCTGCTAGATTGTGCCCCCAGCAAATAATGACACTGAACTGCAAGTCTTCGAACTTGATTAAAGGTCTCTTTTGTGCTTCTGGGATTTTTGTTCGAAATTCACCCATTTCTTAAAATGATGACTTTATCCAACGTGATTGAGGAGATCGCAACCAGAATGATGTTCAATCTGGTCAGATTCAGGGTCACTAGTGAATAAAGCGGGAGTTTTGATTCCAGAAGTTCACCGGAATATTGGAAATGGTCAATTAGTAGCCTAGGGTTGTGCATAGTTAAATCTGTCGCCACTGGCTTAACACCAGAACTCCGAGTAAAAAACTGCCTATTCTGACCCGGTTATTCGACCTGATTAAGCGTAGCTTTCGAATGCAGCCATACATCCACAAAACTGAAATGATTCTGAAGGTGCATGAAAAAACGAGGCGTTTTACAACAAACCCTCGGAAATGTTCTGGAAGAATTATCACAGGCACCACTTGTTGGCACCATTATTTCCTTGCGTTTACTGTCGAAACCAGTCTTTCGGCTCTTAATGAAAAATGCTTCGGAAAGGACAAATAAACATTCTAACTTGATCAAAATTGTCACAACTGGATCGTCAAAGAATTGCGTATGAATCGATAGATTTCAAAGGTCTGTTGGCTCCACCCAGGCAAATGTGAAAAATCGTCATGTTTTGGTGGTACTTCACCGCAGCTCATTAGGACAGACCAGCTTGTTGCTCCTAAGAAGGTGGCCCCTTGTGGTTGAATGTCTGTACTGATCTATTAAACAAAATGATCATACCGTGAAAGTTCAAAACAGTGTACGCCAAATTTTATCGGTTTATTCGGCATAAAAGTGATGAACCGGCAATACGACTTCAACAGCATGAGTTGTAAATCGAGTAAAAGCCAGGCAATTATCCAGCCAAACATTTCGAATACTGTATCACCAAGAGCATTGATTTGTTTACTGGGTGCTCAAAAATACTGATCGGCTAGAAAAAATCCATCTATCGGGGCAAATCTGCGGAACACATGCGCACCACATATTGTGCTCTACAAAAAATGAATAGAGCGACGAATCCTCCAGGGTCAACGGATATATTGCACCCCGACGAAGACCATCAATTTATCGAATAAAATAGCCAGGCACCGCTGATATTATACCGCAATAGAGGCCTCGTAGAGCACCAGTTCCATTAGCATGTTCTACCAGCTTTGGACAAGTTCGAGAACTTCCTCCCAGAGTGCTAACCGATCGCTGGGCTTGGAATTCCGTCACTCACAGGCATCCATCAGGAAAATAGTATTAGATTTTCCGATTTATTATATGCTCGAGAAACTGCAGAACATACAAGAAGCTTCGGATGAGCGAGGCTTTGGAACAGCCGCTCGTGAGCTAAACATGATACAATAGTTTGTTTGCACCTGCCATCATACCCGGTACACCCGATCTCAAAAACCCATGATCGACGACCAAACGTAGTTTAGCAGACAATTAAATCATCATTTAAATTGATCGATAAACATGAGTCCGCCAACGAACTAAAGCAAGACTGGCTAGGCAAGGAACATACGCTAGCAGATAGGCTGCTCCGATGGATTTCACTGCCCGTATAAAGAGACCACCAATGAGGTACATGGTGTATCAATGCACTGGCTTTACGAAAACCGCGATTCGTTCAAATGATTCAAGTGAGTGTTTCCACAAGAACATTCCATAAAAAAGCCTTGAAAACGCAAAAAGTAACTCCAGACAGACAAAAGAAACAAAAGCTTGAAGGTGTGCTATGTCCCTGAGTTTACGAGTTCTGGTGTTACGCGCAGCGTGTTTGTCACAATCACGCGATTCTAAAACATCCGATAGTTGAAGAAAACCCATTCAACCAGTTCCAGGATGATTGGGTCCCTTCAATGAAAACCTCGAATTTATTTAACAAGCTGTCAGATTTTGAGAGTGCGTACTTTAAAAACTAGCCTATCGGTAATAACGAGTTGGAAAAAAAGAATCGGAAAATATACTGCAATATCTCGACTATGGTACCATCTGAAATTTCAGGGAGCCTTTGTGCAGCACGTTCGGTTGAAGAATAACATTACCGATGGATTCAGTTAAGTCTCCTATGGAAAAAGAAAGAGATATGCAAGTGGGTGGATGAGATGGTCATCGAAGCAACGTGAAGCTGCCCCCACTAGTTACTGTGGTCAGCACGAGCGTGGGGTATTTGAACAGGCTAACACCATGTCTAAAGCCTCTCACCACAAACGGAGCAGGTTCCAATTAAATTTTTGATTTGGATGACTTATGGACTTGATCTTATTTCGATTGAAATTCAGTTAAGTGTTCTTGAACTGCAATTTTTCGAACATGCAAATATCAGTGACCCCTACATTCTGTTAGCTACTGCTTCGATAAAAGACTTTTGATGCGTCAAGTTGAGTCATATCTACACGCTCATCAAAAGTAAAACTAAAAGCTTTACAGAGGCTTTCAAGCTAGAATGCTGAAAAAAAACGAAATCTCCCTAAACTAGAATCGGAAAATTGCAATATCTCGACTATGGTACCATCTGAAATTTCAGGGAGCCTTTGTGCAGCACGTTCGGTTGAAGAATAACATTACCGATGGATTCAGTTAAGTCTCCTATGGAAAAAGAAAGAGATATGCAAGTGGGTGGATGAGATGGTCATCGAAGCAACGTGAAGCTGCCCCCACTAGTTACTGTGGTCAGCACGAGCGTGGGGTATTTGAACAGGCTAACACCATGTCTAAAGCCTCTCACCACAAACGGAGCAGGTTCCAATTAAATTTTTGATTTGGATGACTTATGGACTTGATCTTATTTCGATTGAAATTCAGTTAAGAGTTCTTGAACTGCAATTTTTCGAACATGCAAATATCAATGACCCCTACATTCTGTTAGCTACTGCTTCGATAAAAGACTTTTGATGCGTCAAGTTGAGTCATATCTACACGCTCATCAAAAGTAAAACTAAAAGCTTTACAGAGGCTTTCAAGCTAGAATGCTGAAAAAAAACGAAATCTCCCTAAACTAGACGGTACAAAGAGGCGACCATGTGGTTTCATCGTACCGGTTTTCTACTCTGCAATTTTCCAACTAGTTCATCGCAGCAACTGCTACAGGGAACGCAGTCAACTGAATGTAGATGAACCGTTCTGCAAAGATCTCGACGTTTCGGGTCTTTACAGGTTGCCAGGTTTCCCAAAGAAACCAAGTTATGCGGGACAGAATATGGGACAAAATTACTCGTCCATATGAAGGCGAATGTAAATCTGTTTTTGCTGTAATAACGAAAGGAGTCCTACGTGTAAAGGTACCAATTCCAAAGATTTTTCTCGGTTAAAATATTGAACTGAGTTCAACCCCGGGTTGCCCGTTCTCACCTCATGTCGCTCTCATTTTACCAATCTTTAAAATCCAAAAATTCTGCAGAGTGGCCGCTAATTTGTCTGTTAGTATTTGGGTATATATTACTTCAAAGTTTGCCGGCCTATTTCTGAATCAATTTCCTATCTAATCTCACACAGTCGCTTCGATCCAACCACTTATTCAGTCGGACTTCGGAAGCCATTTCTGACTCAATTTAGCGTGCACGGACTCAAGAATGCCACTATTCCTAGAGATGATCAGACAACCGGTGACATTTTGTTTGTACAAACGATTGTGTGACGACGAATTTGTGGGGCACTACGCATCTTCACGGTAAGGTGACCGATAGGCTGGTCCGGTTTTCAAGGTACTTTGCAGTTCTCAATCAATTGGAAAATGTTTGGGACCGATTGGGAAGTCATCGTTTCAGAGGGGTTTGGTAAACAATCGGTGGATTTATTGCTGGGCAACGTTTCGCTTTTGACACAAAAGCTTCGTTTAGGAGAGTGAGAGCACTGTGTACAGAGGAGGTCGACCGAAGAGCAGCACAGCTCGAGGTAAGAAAACGCTTTCAAGATGGCGGATACCCAGTGGGTTTAATTAAGCGACAACTAAGACGGGTATTGGTGCCAACACCAAGGCCCAACAAGGAGTGGATCGGAACAGCGGTCATTCCATACAAAACAGGGACATCTGAAGTCATTAGAAG
>NW_008751729.1:1199347-1207907 GCF_000715545.1 Opisthorchis viverrini | reverse complement strand
AGTCGCTGTGGTGTGAATCTTAAACCCCGTCTCAGGAGGTCCACATTTTCTAAATCTATCCTATGCCCAGTGTCTAGAGCATGCCCTGCCATTACTGAATCTTTGACTAACGCCTGCTATTCCTCTGCGTTTCTCGGTGGTCTGTTAATGGAACGCTTATACTCACCGATTCTGGTGTGCAATACCCTGGCTGTATGACCTATATAAACCTTCGTACAGTCGTTACATTTTTTATTTTGTATACACACTTCCTAGTCCCATCAACCGAAAGGCAATCCTTTAAATGCACTAGTCATAAGGAATCTCACGGATTGGTTCCCTGACTGCCTTAAAACCCAATCAACCTACTTACTTACTCACTTGGCCTGACGAAGCTTTTGTGTCAAAAGCGAAACGTTGCCCAGCAATAAATCCACTGATTGTTTACCAAACCCCTCTGAAACGATACTTTGCAGTTCCTTACTAATCGACATCCTTTTCTGGAGGCTTGCTTCAGGTTTACGCGGTATATATGGTGAGGTTTGTGAGCAATCTTCATGTAATGGTAAAACAACAAGTCTTTAACCATAAACAGCATTTTCCTGGCAGTCATCGTTAAAGTTGCACCATATATATTCGTGTTCGTAACAGGTGCCTAAAGTCACGTGTTCTCCCATCCTCACAGCTTCCCTTTGGTGGGGATGACTTCTAAAATGTTAGAAAATTCAGCCAACATCATGTAAGTTGAAGACCAAGTTGACTGAATATACAAAACATTTCATCGACCAAGGGACGCAGAAAAATTTCGGGGTGCTAGAGGTACTTTCAGAAAGACTTTAAACAAAATTCAGAGGATTTTACCACGCCGCAGCTCACTGGATTAGAGTAAGTGTTAATCTATTGAAATGAAAGCCACCATCCATTATATTTCCGAAACACATTAGGTTGACGATGGCGTGAACAACCTCTGCCACTTTCCAAGTTTGGTCTTATTAATCACTTATTTATTCCTAGGTTTTAAGCGATTTGTCCTGAGTTTGACACAAACTAAAAGAAGATTAAAGCGAGTATATTTTAGATGTATATATACTATATGTGCAGACGTTTGAAAAGAACATCGCAGCAGGAAAGCGATTTGTTTATCTATTTTATGAGCGGTTGTGTAAACAAGCAAGTCCAATTAGGAGAACGTTTTGGCGTTAAAACATAACTATGACTGAGTGAGTGAGTGTAGTTGGCAAAGTGAAGCACAAGCAACCAGAAAAATCATGGGGTCAGAATTCTCCGAATTATTTATATGCCACACGAACACCTCAACGCCAATGTTTACATAGTGGCACGTTGTTTTCAACCGCTAGCTCGAAGACTTAGTTTGACATCCGAGTGTCTCCACTTGTAAGGGGATAACTATCGATAAGAAAACTGATAAACGCTTTACTGACTAACAGAGATGGATTTTCGCCCATTTTCATTGTGCTAAAAGTAAAAATTTCCTTTAGGAATATGAAAGAAATGTGATGCCTTAGAGCAGGGAACTTCTTCCACAGCCTCAACTATATTAGCCCTGTGCATCCAACCCCAGTCAGAAGTGTCTCATAACCAGGATAGCTGAAGTTACCGTTAGATACCACCGTCTCATTTCAGAAGCTACAAAACTCTTTTCGACCAAATTAATCAAGGCTGATTGAGGGCTAATCGGTTTCTGTTTCAGTGGCACATAAGGAGATTTAAAGCGCGGAAGGTCGCTCAGCTATTGATATTTTTATTTGCTTGCCAAACCACATTCAACGAGGGCACTGTGTATTGTGCATGATGTTCACTGAAGATTTTAAGTATTAAATTTCATACTGATCAGGGCTCAGCAAATACCATCCTTGTTTGATTTTTTGAGCGACTCAGTTGTTTCTACGGTGGATTTGCCAACAAGGCAAGAAGGAAATTCACTAAAGAGACTGACGGAAATGTTTAAATCGATGACTACAATTTACTTCACAGGCTTGCACAGAGAACAGACATTTGCTCGGGCTGTCGAATCTGAGTGGAATGGCTGAAATGCATGCCACAAGGCTCGTATTAACGCTGCTCAGGTAACTTTTCCGCTATTAGTGATCCTCAAGTAAGCGACTTCCAAAGACAAACTACTCAAAAGACCATGACCTTACAGTTACAGCTTCAGTGACAAGGTATGTAACTTGGAGTTTTGGGTGGTTGATAAAGCGAGCCTGTAATTCATAATGGATCGTCGAAAATTCCCGACTCTACCCCCTTGAGCAGAAGTTGAATCCACTTTACCGACGGTCTCTGTTACGCAGATGGCCACGTTCTCCGACTAAACTTGCCTCTTCTCAAAAAAACGGCCTCATGATTCTTCTTTGATATTTAGGACTAGTTCCTGAATAACTGATCCGAATCACCCACAAACCAATAAATATTTGTTAGCAGTAAATCAGAATTATCTGATAGAGTCGACTCCTCCAGCGGTAGCAATGAGATTTCATCCTGTGCCTTTCTCACAGGTTTTACCAGTGTGCCTCTAGATGAAGGAGTAGTTCAGAGTTCTGCTGGAATCTGATGTATATTCTCAGTCTTTTTCATAGAGCCGGTTAAAAGACAGGCCATTGATTTGTTTTCGTTTTTCTGCAATAAAGTTTGAGGTTTGTATGTTTGTTACTGTATGGGGAGAGTACAACTACTAGCTTTTTGCCAAAAAAAGCCTTCTGAAGCCAGGTCTCTTTTTTATCGGAATGCTTAGAAGATAAGCCATCCATGGTAGGATCAGCTTCTCTGCTTCACTTGACGAGAGGTGCCTTCAGAGGAGAAATTTGAAAGTGCCTGTTTTCTTGAAGTTCATATGAAAATAGCAGTCAATACCCAGGGCAGAGGCATTTACATTTGGTGGTTTCAGCGCAGCATAAAAAAGCCGGGCATGGATGTCGATTATATGAACGGCATGATACGGAAAAGCATATAGAGTTGCTCAAGTCAAATTGAAGTTCATATGAAAATAGCAGTCAATATCCAGGGCAGAGGCATTTATCTTTGGTAGTTTCAGTGCAGCATAAAAAAGCCGGGCATGGGTGTTGATTATATGAACGGCATGATACGGAAAACCATACAGAGTTGGTCAAGTCAAGAAGGACAAGCTCACACTCATTAAGATCTGACTAGCTGGGTTCGAAGGTATGAGCTATACTTCTTGTCGGCCCCGGTCATCTGGTGAAGTTGCCATAACCATGCCTGTCATTCAGTGGCCACAGTGATGTAGTAAACGCGGTGGTACTCGGTAGTTTAATGTGGCTTTGGCTTTGAATGTCGTTGGTTTTTGAGCTTCATTTCGTTTGCTCACAAACAAACAGTTCTATCATTTGCGTCTGGTTTCAGTAGCCGCTTACACAGTATGCACATTGGTCGTTTATGTCCGAGTCAAAAGCAGCAAACATCTCTATTCGCTACAAACATTACGATCAGTGACAATGACCGTAAATGCCACCGATTTACACGACCGTCTGAGAGAAAACTTCTAAAGCTGACTCGGCTTAGAAACACAGGACAACTTGGTTAGTTCACTTCTGTGCGCTGCGAGCTCCTGATGACACAATGATGTTACGAAAGGTAGTGGGATGAATCATCGGTACGGTGCAGAAGATGTCTCATTCTTCGCAGTCTGCAGGTGCCCCAGTGTGTGCTACCGCACTCTGCACCCACTGGAACACCAGATGTAACGAATAAAGCGTTCTCGCACCGAAGCATACCACCCTGATCGTCTGGACAACTCTTTTGAGCCCGTGTCTCAAACAAGGACTTCGTAATCAGATCACGGAGTTTTAAAAACGACAATTATACTGTCCATTGGAAACGGTAATCTGAATATTGTAAAGCTCTGACCGTAAGTTTGCAATTGTTCGAGTTGAGATTATGATGGAAGGAGTCTGTTTGGGACATAAGTGGTACGATGGAACGGAAGAGTGTAATTAATACACGCTTTTGGAGTGACCGCGTAGTGTGGTGTGGTCCTTAAACATGTGTGTTGATACTGATGCTGTAGTATTGTTGCATTCCTCTGCACACTGAAGTAGGCCGTTGTGCATACTCCACCACAAAAGCCCTTCTGTTGTAACAAGCCTCTTGTTGCAAGACACATGTCAGACTTCCGACTAGTGTGAAGCAAGCATCCCTGAGCGATATCCGTTAAAGGTATCTCGGGTTCTAAAACGATCTGTTCCGTGACTCAACTATAAAAGTTCCCTCCAGCAGACTAAACCGGAATTTATCCACTCAACCAAAGGTTCTTCTAATGAATGAACAGTCTTTTTCGAAAAAGAATAGGCCGTGGCAACACGTGGTGCAAATGCATAAGATAGATGGGATCCGACATTGTGCTGAATGACTTATTTTAACCAGCATATTTTGAATTTTACGATCATATAACTCGAGTTGTTGTTGCGTTTCAAAGGAGTTAAGAAAAGCATATGGGAAAAACATGGAATGCCTGAGGCTGCAGCTTGTCCCTAAGAAATGATAAAACCGAATTCATAAAGTTGGCCTTTTTGCCTCGTTGGTAATGATTAGGCCAAAGAAAGCTCCTGTGTTGAAAGCTGAACAAACGTCATATAAAATTTACACAGGAATGGATTTAAGTTGGTCTATTTCTGCGCAAGGAATACGCAAACAATAGTTGGGATTTTGTCGTGATTTTACGATTGGCGAAGGCAATATAAAACATTTAGAATATTTCCTAACAAAATGCTCCCTGGTTATCACACCTTTTTTTTACTGCAAACAGCTAATTTTGGTACCTCTGCCCGTGTGATTAGGTGCCGTGCAGCAATATTGGCTTCCGCTCAGCAATCCACTCATAAAGATGCTGTAACTCTGAATTAAGTTCTCCCAAAATGGAGCTGCTCTGATATATCAGGCTATGAGAACGTTTCAGAATAATATTTCGGGTGATGTTGATCCAGTAACGAGAAATACTTGCGTAAAACTTGCAAAACGCAACAAAGCAAGATGCACCATCAAACTATTCCACATCAACTCCAGAAAACCACAGTAGAATGATCCATAACGCCTTAATTGCAACCAAAATTGCCCAGCTCAGCGAACAAGCCAACGACCAGCACCCAGATGTGTTTTCAGACTTGATTTAAATCAAACAAGTGCTTTTCCTGTGTGCGCGGCCTTCAGCTACTCTACGAAGCAGTGTAAATGGACATAGTCACTGTGAATGAAGTACATTTAAAAATAGAGACACTAATTGCATATGATTCACTGCGTAGCGGTTGGAGAGTTTCGTTTCAGCTGGCATAATTATGGGTTTTGTTTTGGTTCATGATTGTTACTGACCCCTTAAGCCTGAGTTTCAGCATGAACCGTTTTGACAACAGAGATTAGATTTGGGCAACCGGATGCACAACACCCTGGTAGCAGTGAGAAGTGGAGTTCGCGTAATCTCCGAGTGACTCGATGCACAAACTGAAAGGCTTCTGTAGGAACTACAATATGATTAGAACCTATCAATTCCACTGGTTAACTAAACTAGATATCTTTATGTATTATAGGACATTCGCCTTGATGGCTGATCAGCGAATGACGCTCCATATAGGCGGTCAAACAGAAACGTTGACGGTGGGCTCGTGATTGGTTTCGATCGAAATATTATCCTTGACTTTGCTGCCAAATGGATGCCTATTCGTAGATTCCGAGGTATCACTTAAGCCAAATGTTACGTTTGAAGGGTAAACGCACACCGGCCTATTCCTTCGTATTTAACACTAGCCTCGGTCCGAGCGCTACTGACTGTATGGTTTTTGGTTGTTTGTCCATTTCCATGCAACCTCATATTTCAGTAAGTATCAAAACACGAGGATGCAGACCATATGAAATCGTTAAAGAACTAAGTTGACGAGAATGGGGAACCACGTGGCCCCTGGATAAATACAGAAGCTGGCCCATCACTAGTAGTTCCTTCGGTCAGTGGGAGCTGCAATTTTTGCAATGGCATATCATTCAAAAGTGAAATGAGCAAAGTGAGATGGACATACCCTGTCACGCACGATACATACCTTATTTACACTAACTCAAAGTCACCATTTCAGTTTAGAGTTGCACCACATCTTGTGTCGTTCTGACCATAACCTGATTTTCTAAACCATTTCCACATGCAGGCCTAAGGTTACCAGATCACCAATTTTCAGATGGCATTGAAATCTGTTAGTTACAAAGGCCTTCTCAGTTGGCTGACTGGAAGAACAGGAGAAAAATACTATAAGTAGTTTGGGTAATTTCTGCCTTATGAGCAGTTCGATTTGCAAACCAGTCTGCTTACCATGTAGTCAAAAAATAAGTGAGCCAGAACTCCTAAAATAGATATCTAGCTTCGAACACAGAATTCGAAACGACGACACTGAAGATTGGTGGATTGTTTAATGAACTGGTTGGACTGACAATAAGTGTTCCTTAAGCGAGACCAAAATACCTGTACATCTTCCGCTGTGCCTCGAAAATGAACGGGTTGCGATGCATTGTAATTAAATACGTGGGAACATAAAGGCCACAAAACCAGTGCTCAGGTGGGCTCCATCAGGAAAACGAGGAGCAGTAGCAGGCAGTGGAAAGATCAAATGACGGAAGCACCGAATTAGGAGCGACCGGTGAGAATAATTGTGATTACAGGTTACCTGATAGAATACTTCGAAGAGTAATGATTAAAGTGCACTGAAGGGAGAGAGTGAGAAAAGAATAATTGACCTCATATGTCAAGTGGAATAAATGCACTTGGAGCTGATAATATGCATGAAAGTTGGGATTGACAGGATTTGTTTCTTAAACTTCGTTCGCATTGGCCGCATCTTCAAAATTACCCTGCATATTTCGAGTCCGGCGGTTACTTATGTAAAGAAGTTCTCGAAGTTACCCATCGGAATGGTTTCCAGCGAACCTATAGACCATGCAAAACTGATAGCCATTTCAGTCTTAGGTCCTACAGCTTGTTTTGGGTCCATGAGAACAAGATCCTCGGTTCACTAATCACCACAAGAAAGCCTACCGTATTAGTTGTTGGCCTCTTTGATGAGAGTGGCAGTTAGACTTTAAACGGCTCGTCAGCATTCTGGGAGACGCCACATATACTGTATCTGGTATCCGTGTCGTTTTCTGGTAACTGCTTTTATAAGATGTAGATAAGAGTGACCTACATTACCCAAGCCTTCTGGCTGGTTTTTGGTTTGTTCTGGAGCTCTGCATCATTGCCTCCCCTCCCGATTTCCCTGCAGGTAGCTGATTTATTATACGCATTCATTTCAAATCGTTTGGACAACCCGCTTGATCTGGTTTCACCGACGCCTGTGTTGATATAAAGTTTTTCGAGTTGTTCCGGTTGTTCTTCTCTGTCCGTCTGTTCATTGGTTGGGCTGGAACATCTGACACATTGTACTATAAAGATGATCTCTTCAGATAAGCTGCAAACCTTCGGACATTACTCACCTTCATTGATTTTTCTGGCATATCTGGTGTGTTGTGATAAGTCGAAAGAGTTTCCGACTGGTTCCTGTCGGGCCTTCTGCTGAAATCAACTTGGTTCAACCACTGGTTTTAATCTCTTCTGTTTCTGGGTTTAGGTTTTCTGCAGCGTAGTGTGTAGAGGCTTTGAATTACTTATAGTTAGCGTACACTACGCTATATGTCTCCACCTCCTTTCCATGATAGTCAATGTCTCGATAAACTTACAATGTCTCTGTGTTGAGATTCGAGCCAATACCCGTATGCCGTTTCAAAGGAATTGGTTCGCTGCCGAATTTCATCTATGGTCATGTGTTAATTGGTCGTACCTTTTAGATAGAGGCTATTGTTCGTGTATTCTAATAGGTGCTCTTCTGTCGGTTAGCCAACAGTAATATTTTGTCACTTCTGCTGGTTTGGATTTGCAATATACAAAGGAAACCTAGTTACAGCACCTGATATTACCTTTATCGAATACAGATACGTTTGTGCGCTAGTGCTAACTTGTCCTACAGTAACTTCGGGGATATTCCTGATGGAATAAAAGATAAGTAATCTGTTGCCCACTTGTCATAATAGCGTGCCCCGAGAAATGTCCAACTAAATGTTTCAGGATAAAGTTCCCTTGATAAACGCCCATGTAGGTCTTTTCAATCTTCTACTTGCAACTCACTTGATGATCCTTGTGACGTACTGGTACTCGTTTTGGATGTGTTACCCAGTTGCGAGTGAACGATTGTAGTTGTCTATTCGGCAATACTGCGAAGAGCGCACCGGAGGACGTCTAACTGTTTTCTCATTCCCACCAATGTTAACCAGTTGTCTTTGAAGTTAATGTTATGTGACATGCTGTTCCGTTGGCGTTAAGGTAAAAAAAAGCGACACCAAGGCCATAGCTCTCCAAATTGTGACTTACAAAATGGATTTTGAAACCCGAAATTCTACTGGTATATCTTTTTTTTATTTCAGGTAAGTGTTATACACGGAATCTAATGTATCTCGGTTCACAGACGGCTCTATCCAACTCTTCACAGTGATCCAGGAGTTCAGCTATAATTGATTTAGAGGATGCCCAGTCAACTGA
>NW_008751729.1:1161484-1199261 GCF_000715545.1 Opisthorchis viverrini | reverse complement strand
CACAAACTGAAAGGCTTCTGTAGGAACTACAATATGATTAGAACCTATCAATTCCACTGGTTAACTAAACTAGATATCTTTATGTATTATAGGACATTCGCCTTGATGGCTGATCAGCGAATGACGCTCCATATAGGCGGTCAAACAGAAACGTTGACGGTGGGCTCGTGATTGGTTTCGATCGAAATATTATCCTTGACTTTGCTGCCAAATGGATGCCTATTCGTAGATTCCGAGGTATCACTTAAGCCAAATGTTACGTTTGAAGGGTAAACGCACACCGGCCTATTCCTTCGTATTTAACACTAGCCTCGGTCCGAGCGCTACTGACTGTATGGTTTTTGGTTGTTTGTCCATTTCCATGCAACCTCATATTTCAGTAAGTATCAAAACACGAGGATGCAGACCATATGAAATCGTTAAAGAACTAAGTTGACGAGAATGGGGAACCACGTGGCCCCTGGATAAATACAGAAGCTGGCCCATCACTAGTAGTTCCTTCGGTCAGTGGGAGCTGCAATTTTTGCAATGGCATATCATTCAAAAGTGAAATGAGCAAAGTGAGATGGACATACCCTGTCACGCACGATACATACCTTATTTACACTAACTCAAAGTCACCATTTCAGTTTAGAGTTGCACCACATCTTGTGTCGTTCTGACCATAACCTGATTTTCTAAACCATTTCCACATGCAGGCCTAAGGTTACCAGATCACCAATTTTCAGATGGCATTGAAATCTGTTAGTTACAAAGGCCTTCTCAGTTGGCTGACTGGAAGAACAGGAGAAAAATACTATAAGTAGTTTGGGTAATTTCTGCCTTATGAGCAGTTCGATTTGCAAACCAGTCTGCTTACCATGTAGTCAAAAAATAAGTGAGCCAGAACTCCTAAAATAGATATCTAGCTTCGAACACAGAATTCGAAACGACGACACTGAAGATTGGTGGATTGTTTAATGAACTGGTTGGACTGACAATAAGTGTTCCTTAAGCGAGACCAAAATACCTGTACATCTTCCACTGTGCCTAGAAAATGAACGGGTTGCGATGCATTGTAATTAAATACGTGGGAACATAAAGGCCACAAAACCAGTGCTCAGGTGGGCTCCATCAGGAAAACGAGGAGCAGTAGCAGGCAGTGGAAAGATCAAATGACGGAAGCACCGAATTAGGAGCGACCGGTGAGAATAATTGTGATTACAGGTTACCTGATAGAATACTTCGAAGAGTAATGATTAAAGTGCACTGAAGGGAGAGAGTGAGAAAAGAATAATTGACCTCATATGTCAAGTGGAATAAATGCACTTGGAGCTGATAATATGCATGAAAGTTGGGATTGACAGGATTTGTTTCTTAAACTTCGTTCGCATTGGCCGCATCTTCAAAATTACCCTGCATATTTCGAGTCCGGCGGTTACTTATGTAAAGAAGTTCTCGAAGTTACCCATCGGAATGGTTTCCAGCGAACCTATAGACCATACTGATCTGATAGCCATTTCAGTCTTAGGTCCTACAGCTTGTTTTGGGTCCATGAGAACAAGATCCTCGGTTCACTAATCACCACAGCCTACCGTACCGTATTAGTTGTTGGCCTCTTTGATGAGAGTGGCAGTTAGACTTTAAACGGCTCGTCAGCATTCTGGGAGACGCCACATATACTGTATCTGGTATCCGTGTCGTTTTCTGGTAACTGCTTTTATAAGCAGAGTGACCTGCATTACCCAAGCCTTCTGGCTGGTTTTTGGTTTGTTCTGGAGCTCTGCATCATTGCCTCCCCTCCCGATTTCCCTGCAGGTAGCTGATTTATTATACGCATTCATTTCAAATCGTTTGGACAACCCGCTTGATCTGGTTTCACCGATGCCTGTGTTGATATAAAGTTTTTCGAGTTGTTCCGGTTGTTCTTCTCTGTCCGTCTGTTCATTGGTTGGGCTGGAACATCTGACACATTGTACTATAAAGATGATCTCTTCAGATAAGCTGCAAACCTTCGGACATTACTCACCTTCATTGATTTTTCTGGCATATCTGGTGTGTTGTGATAAGTCGAAAGAGTTTCCGACTGGTTCCTGTCGGGCCTTCTGCTGAAATCAACTTGGTTCAACCACTGGTTTTAATCTCTTCTGTTTCTGGGTTTAGGTTTTCTGCAGCGTAGTGTGTAGAGGCTTTGAATTACTTATAGTTAGCGTACACTACGCTATATGTCTCCACCTCCTTTCCATGATAGTCAATGTCTCGATAAACTTACAATGTCTCTGTGTTGAGATTCGAGCCAATACCCGTATGCCGTTTCAAAGGAATTGGTTCGCTGCCGAATTTCATCTATGGTCATGTGTTAATTGGTCGTACCTTTTAGATAGAGGCTATTGTTCGTGTATTCTAATAGGTGCTCTTCTGTCGGTTAGCCAACAGTAATATTTTGTCACTTCTGCTGGTTTGGATTTGCAATATACAAAGGAAACCTAGTTACAGCACCTGATATTACCTTTATCGAATACAGATACGTTTGTGCGCTAGTGCTAACTTGTCCTACAGTAACTTCGGGGATATTCCTGATGGAATAAAAGATAAGTAATCTGTTGCCCACTTGTCATAATAGCGTGCCCCGAGAAATGTCCAACTAAATGTTTCAGGATAAAGTTCCCTTGATAAACGCCCATGTAGGTCTTTTCAATCTTCTACTTGCAACTCACTTGATGATCCTTGTGACGTACTGGTACTCGTTTTGGATGTGTTACCCAGTTGCGAGTGAACGATTGTAGTTGTCTATTCGGCAATACTGCGAAGAGCGCACCGGAGGACGTCTAACTGTTTTCTCATTCCCACCAATGTTAACCAGTTGTCTTTGAAGTTAATGTTATGTGACATGCTGTTCCGTTGGCGTTAAGGTAAAAAAAAGCGACACCAAGGCCATAGCTCTCCAAATTGTGACTTACAAAATGGATTTTGAAACCCGAAATTCTACTGGTATATCTTTTTTTTATTTCAGGTAAGTGTTATACACGGAATCTAATGTATCTCGGTTCACAGACGGCTCTATCCAACTCTTCACAGTGATCCAGGAGTTCAGCTATAATTGATTTAGAGGATGCCCAGTCAACTGAAATAAACAGGAGAAGGAGGAGAAGGATAACACCAAGTGAAATCGAATTAGGTGCTTTAGCTTTCACCATAAATCTCTTTGGAGGTTATAAGTTGCCATTCATGACAGTAGTATTGGTCGTAGACGTGTAGTTAAGTTAAGTTGTGTACACTCGGGTCTACAGACTTGTGGAACATCTTCGTCATGCAATTGCGTTCTCCGGCAATTTTCGTTTTACCCAATCCGAGGTGCTTGAGTCACTGCAGATTTGTCGGTTTTATTGGCATACTTTGCAGTTTTATCCCCTGAACGGCGATTTGAGACTTGGACTTTGGCTTGGCTTACATAGTCCGCCTTGTCCATTATGCCGGTCATGGGTTTTTTTGCCGGCCGGTAGGATGGCACGAAATTTGTTTTTCTGTAATCTGATGATGATTCCGTCTCCTGACTTTAGAAGTCCTTGTATTTCATCGCAAACTGTAGTTGATGTGATTGACGCACTTGTTCCTAAAAGTTCTATTTGAACTATTTAGTCTTTGTTGCTGAATCTGAACAGACTAAGTGTTCGAAATTCGGAGCAAATTTAAAATTTAGGCTGAGTTCTTTGATAAGCCATTTTTGTTCCACTTCCGACTTCTGTACTAAGAAGAGTTATTGTTCATTATTCAGTAATAAGCTCTCTATTCTTAGTGTTTCTAGCTAACATGGATAGTTTGACTTCACGATTAGCCTTCTTGTTCACGGTCTGTGTTCTATTGCTCCGGCGTTTCAGGTGAACTGATTTCTCTGTTAGTTGACAACGTGGTAATTTTTCCTCGCATCCAGCGCCACGATTCAAACTATTAATCTACCTTTCTCTCTGACAAACACCCGTGGTTGAACAAGACTCAAATGTGGTTGGAGAAGATCACACAACAAGCTTTCTTGGAACAAAAGTGCCTGTAAAGATTTATCACGTAATACGCAGAGGCACTTAAGGTTGCCCAGGAATATTTTGTTTCTTTGGTTGAATAAATTGCGGACGGATCAGTTTGTATTTCCAACAAGCTGGTGCCAATCACGGTCTGCGGAACTGATGAGTGAGCTAAGCAAGATTTTATCTCTCAAATGCATACATCTTCCTGGCTCCAACAAATGGTGACTGCTGTCAAGCAACCCAAATCCGCGGGGTCGTGTGAGGTGTGCAAATCAAATGCCTACGGAAAAATGTGCAGCTAAGCTCCTGCTTAGAAAGTGACTTTGATTTAACAAAAATCTCAAATGGATCTCAGCTAAACCTCTTTCTAATGATAAGTTTCAGCAAAGTATGCTGCACAAGCGTCCTTCTTACTGAATGTATTGATCGCCAACGAACTTTGCCACAAGGTGTGTTTGTGCACGAGCGAACTTTAAGGTGTGTCGGAATGCCTTTCAGACAACATTCTGCTGTCATCATCTGGACAGGACAATTGTCAGTTTCATAAAATTACTGAACTGCAGTATATACGTTGTAGGATGTAGGATCCGGCTAGCCTGTACACACAGGCAATACTGTGGGAAGCTGTTCTAAATAAGCTGAGGTTTGGGTCTGATGTAAGCAGTCAAATTAGTAACATCTTAATGTCCGTCATTTGTTCCTCGGTGGTCGAAACGTCAAACAGTTACGTTTGGTAGATCCGCCGCTCAGTAACCAACGTTTCCATGATGTAAGAAAAGGCAACTTTTGCAGCATTACTATCGTACTATTATTATTATTATTATTATTATTATTATTATTATTATCGTGCAAACAGTTCCTACGTAAAAACGGTCGTTGAGAGCAGATTAGATAAACTGATGAATTCAGTGTGCCGTTTTAGACTTGAGTGAATGCTGGAGTCTTGGAAAAAGAAAAATGTGGACGTCTCTTATTACTTGAGTAATTCATTCCCAGAGCAATGATCGCGCGTTTATATACCATCTAGCTATTGATTTGAAAAAAACAGCTTGACTCTACATAGAGGATATTTCATCAGCATACCTCATTAAAACATCTAGAGACGCACACAAGCTCTTAACCATAAGATGCATCCCATAACACACCAAAAGCACAAATTTCACCCTACTTGACGCTGTTTTTGGAACCATTGACTAATAACCGTGATAGCGGAGATTTATCCGTCAGATTTCGCAACAAGGAAAATACGTCCTCAGGAAAAGCTGTTGGTTGTTATGTTAATCTAAAATTAGAAGCCGTTCAGCGATCTTTTTAGCAATCTAAACACCTACCTAAAAAGCATGTCCTTGAAGCTTCGCTTCAGGAGCCTTGATGTTCACAAGATAACGTTATCATTTGTCCACCAAACTGAAGTACACATTTACTTGGACATCGTTTGATGCCTTCTACGAAAATAGCAGAGCTGGCAAATCAATTGCGTAGGGTGGGTTGGAAAGCTCAGAATGATCCCAAAATGGAAAACCGTTAAATTTCTTTCCCCAATAAGTGTTGTCAGATTGATTCAAACAGTGGGACTCACAAGCAGCAAACTTCAACGGAAGAGAATCCACGAACATTTCCCCATCACAAGTAGTTTACCCAAGTACTTAGCTTCCTAGTTCTATGATTAGTTTCAGCTCCAAAGTCCCATACTACCTTCAATTTTTTCAGATCGTCTGGGATGATATTTTGTGTATTTGTCGTGCTGCTGGTCATGAAGTTAATATGATAATGGTGGTAACTAAGGGTTCAGTCACTGTGCCGGTGCACGGGACAATCGGAAACAGACGCAAGAAAAATAAGAATAGTTCACGCTTTATACCACATTCTGAAAAGCTGAACACTGTTATATTAAACACTTCGCTTCTTCATAGAATTCACTCCAACAACCGGTAGCCTCCTGCGCCACCATATTGGTACTGTGCAGCTCTATTTTAGTTGAAGACGGAATAGTTAAGAGCATCTCAGGTGAACTCAGAGTCAACAAGCTACAAGTCTTTGGAAAAAGATCATTAGAAACGTCTGTTGTTGCAGATGTACCTCGAACAATTAGTCATTAAAAGCCTCAAGCGCGTTGGGGGAACCAGCATAAGAGTAAGTCACATGTGTCACGGTAATACTGTTTAGCTAAGTTATGATCGAGCCAACAAACTAACTGCCACAGACAGAGTTACACAAAATGACTGAAAGCTAACGCTCACTTAAGGAGATGGGTTCATCAACTGTAAATCCTACTTACAGGAGTGGACAAAAATTCTGTTATTCGAGTTTTGAAGTAAAATTTGTTCTCAATGAAACGAAGATTACAAATTCTCTCTGTGCAATAAAACCCAAAGACTTACAATGATCGGTATGGCAGCTTGTATTTTGAATACATGTAGGAAATATTCCAAATGAAGAACGCGAAAAAGAGTGTGGAATGTACAAAAAAATTAGGCAGATTTTGTCAAGCATGGTGTCCTTATTTTTACACGTAAAAAACGTTGTGATGCTTCTGTGATTAAACCAAGCCAAATCGAATTCAAAATGTTTGTCTTCCTGGCAATATTCCTAAAAAACAAGAGAGTGGATTAACAAAGTGTTGGGCTGCGTAAAAAACAGATTTGATTACTTTGGACAAGAGAATTCCATGGCGCTTTTATGAAATATGGATAAAAAAGGGTGAGTTCAGCGTTTGTCCGGTGAGTTGCGACGAACTTTGGCCTACGTTAGTTTCAAAAACACATTTCTCGTGGTGACATTTGGATGACAGTCATTATTCGTGCAAATGATCGATGTTTGTAGTTCATATCTCAGGCGTGCATGTATTTCAGGGAATAGCGGAGTCATCTCTTCCGATCTACTTATTCGTTTCTCAGAGGCCCTGAAACAGCCCTCAAGCAACATCCTGGCTTTGAGAGTGATGAGATCTGTTGTTTATGCCATATGCTCTAGAAAATAGAGAACCATTAGGCATACTATTATAACTTGATAAGTCAGGCGGTGAATATCAAAGGTTAGTTTTGGATGGATAACGTATAACATGCAGTAATAATATGTGGTATATAGTTTGTGATGAATTCGATGGCTCCAGATAACTCAGAGGTTGAGACGAGAAATTAGTGACCGAAATGTCCGTGGTAAAAATCCAATCTCTGTACCGCGAGTGCTCCTGCCTAGATCTGGGTGAACTGACGCGTTTCAATTCACATCCTTCTTTTGGGTGATATTGCTTCTGAGTATCAAAAAGGTGATTTAACTGGCTAACATACTTGGTAATAGCTAGCACAAATTGTGATGATCTACGTGTATGCAACACACATGTCCAGGCTTCTCAAGATTAAAGTAACACCCACTTGCTGTCGGAGATTAGTTATATAGTTAGATCCTCTAGTGGTTACTTCAGATCGCCTCGAAGATCTTCAATTTTAACAGCAGTTTCATGTACGGCTTCAACAGGTCAAAGATATTACTTCGACACATGAAAAATTTGTACATGCAAGAGAAGCTTGAATTTAAAGTCTACCTTTCAGAATATAAAAAACGGCAAATTTTCAGAATGGAAGCCGTTTATATGCTCAAAGTCGCTCAACTCTCGTATTGGAACTTTGAGTTGAGTTGAGGTGTTGTTTTAAGAGATGCCCACAAGAAAACTGAGTGAATTCACCTTCAAGTCACAGTATACCTCTAATCTAAGAATTATCTTTAAGACAAACAAGATTAATGCTCGTTTGTTGATCTTTGTAAGCATGGTATAATAAGAGCCTATCCGAATAAACTTCCCCGCACGGAGCAATACTTCGTCCAACACCTTCCACATACAGAGACAGAACAAACACTGTAAGGGTCTTCGACAATTTAGCGGTGCCCATGAAATCACTTCGGGCCTATACTGACTCACGACAGGCCAAGACAGCACAAAAATTGTTCCTGTACTGCTGAACACTCGGGTACATCAGTCACTCAGTATGTGGTTCCTGATGGCTTAAAAAGGAGACTGTCGGTCCGGAACGGCATGTATGCAGTTTGAACGCCTCAATGAAACTGGGGGCAGTGACCAACAAATCACGTACACATTTGTTCTCCAAACCGATTTCGAGTGACGCGTAACGCCCGAATCCCCACTTAAGTAAAACCAGGTTGAACCGGGGTTTGCATGCGGACACGTAAAAGCTGACCCTTTAAAATATGCAGACCTCAAAGTTACTTACTCGTCTGCAGAAAATGTTCTACTTGGAGTAGAAACAATACGGGTGAAACTTGTTGAAGTACGTGAGACTGTCACGCATGCACAGGGGGATCATAAATGACTTGATGGACTCATGGTTAAATAAGCAAAATGAGTCGAACACACACTTGATCAAGCGCACGCACATAACACAAGGGTGCGAAAGGGTTGTCCAAAGGAGTGGAAAAACTTTTGGATTTACATTCTCAGAGGTGAAATCTTTTAAAGAGATTTTAAAAGCAGTGAAACGAAGGCTAACCTGTGTAACAGAAGATAATCTACAAATGTAGAAAAGTGCTAACTACAGTCGCTTGAAAATTACGTTGGTTTTTAATGCCATACGGATACCTCGTTTATCATATTCTTTGTAAAGTCGACGGAAGCTCGAGGATTAAGCCTACCTGTGGAGCCCCAAGAAGGGTGGAATAGGTGTTGTGATTTTTAAGAGTTTTCGGTAACTTAGAGGTAGTATGTTGTCTTGAGAAAGAGAACTGCCTTCATCCTGTCAGCTTCGTAAACCAAATTAACTAGTTGGTTAAATGCTACCACAAAAACAAAGGGCATATTCTACGAATGAATAGATCCGCTAATATAGTTTGTAGCTGGTAAATGTAGATCAATGATGCTACATGAAATGCGAAAACCTCGATGACCCTGACCGGGGAACCGAAATCGAGGGTCCTGTGTTCACACATCCTGTGTATATTTCACCATACATCACATGACAGGCTGGACAAAAAAGCTGGTGTGAATACTGTTCACCAGACAAGGATGGCATATGTAAGCAGAACACCAGTGTGCTACGGTTCCACGTTGGACAACCGTTATAGCCGAACAATTTGATTCAAAATAATCCTAAGCTATACCTGCGTGTGCGCTCTATTTAGGTGTCATTCAAAAGTAAAAAAACAAACCACAATGTGGCACATACAGCAGAATTTAAGAGAAACCTATTCCCACTGGCCTCTTTATTATGAAAGTCATAATTTTTTGATTTGAGCCTAAGATTTTGCCGGTTTCGCTTGTCAGATAGGAAAATGCCGGTTGTCTAGTGGCAAAAGTAAAGAAGGAATGTGAAACTTGAAAGTAAAAAATAAGACAAACACCCAAGGATGGTGGAACACTTCCATACTAATAATTTATATACTAACTTGATGCTGACATTAAGTGAATGATAAAAATTAAGGCCTTCTGTGCGCTTGCATCAGAACATCTTGGTTTTGATCAGATTAGCGAGAAGACTCATTGGAGACGAAAGCAGATGCAAGTGGTGTGATCTCCAGCCCTGACACCAGCACAAGTACCAGGACTCAATTAATCTATGATCGTCCGAATTACAATCCTGTGTACATTTCTGTCATGGCCACCGGTTACCAGTAAAAATGCAACAAATTTCGAGCTGAAGATAAAGCCAAACATTAGTCTCCGTAGACTTAATTTATAGAAAAGATCAATGTCAGCTGTTTTTCAATACTTACCCGCAGACGGAGCATTATTAGGCGTGATTGCATCACTTTCATCAACTTCTCTCAAGGGGAAACACCTCTTGCATGGGCCCGATTCGCACTCAGTGGACTCGGGGGAAACGTTGCTGTGTATTGGCTTATAGGCACATGTAACACAGCCTTCATACTTTATACAGGAAAATGTCTTTTCATAAAGGAAACTACTCACAAGGTCGCTTAAAACTCTTCGACAGCCCACGACCGGTTTCGCTCTTTTTGGGGCCCATAAGGCAAGCGCAGTCCTAGAGTTTCCGTCAACCTTATGTGTGCAGCACATTCAGTTGTAGAATATCGTAAACGAGAGATTCAGTTGAGTCTCTGGTGAAAACCAAATTGATTTGCAAATGAGTGTATTTCTCGAAAACAGTCCAATTTGTGTTCAAGTAGAACATAAGGTTGACAGAAACTCGGGGACTGCGCCTACATGATGAGCCTCAAGAAGGGCGAAACCGGTCGTTGGCTGTCGAAGAGTTTTTAGCAACCTTGTGAGTAGTTTCCTTTATGAGAATATACTGCGATATCTCGAATATGGTGCCAACTGAAAAATGAGGCGGCCTGTGTGCAGCACATTCAGTTGGAGGACATCATAAGCGAGAGATTCAATTGAGTCTCCCATGAAAACCAAATTGATTTGCAAATTAGCGTATTTCTAGAAAACGTTCTTATATTGGGTAACAGACGTCAGATTTCACGCTTTGCCGGAGTGGATCGTTATATTAACAACTAAAGTCTGCGAATAGAGTGACCTGAGCAGAGCTTCATTTCGGGCTTTCGTTTCTCCTAACTTGTGATACCTCGAGAGAATAGTTCCCCCTTGTCGCTTCTTTCAAAAAGGACATACTTGCGGATTAACTCGGTTTTAACAGGCGACTTAACTAAATTCCCACTGAAGCTCTCGTTTGTGTTATTTTTCAACTGCAAAAGGACCACCTCGGGTTTCAGTTGGTTCGACATGATATATGCTGCAGTATGTTTTCTCAACGAAACGAAATCTGCTAATAATTCACATTGCTTTTGTTTTGTTCAGGAATCAAAACAGAATAGATCTGTGGTAGACTTCATGAGCGCTTTTCACGTGAAAAATAGTGGCTGGGCAGATTATGTGCAGCCCACTACAAATGTCACTCATCCTGGAGCTCATTCGGTAGTTATAGTCCCCGAGTTTTCATGAGTATTTTGTCCTGCTAAAACAGTAGATTATACGCACACGGCAAATAGCATGTATATGTAAGCACCTACTCTGATGTTAACGAAATACTTGACTGAATTTCACCTTAATGATATTCTTGCTTGTGCAAGACATTCCGTTTAAGAATATCAGAACCGAGACTTATTTGGATCACACGCCAACACCAATGTAAACTTCGAAAGTGTATATTTCGCAAAATATGTGCAATTCGATATCGGAACGGAACCGTAGGGCATTAAGAAGTACAAACTACGGCTACCTGATAAGCCCGGAGGGAGGCAAAACTGGTTGTGAACTGTCGAAGAGTTTTCAGCAACCTTATAAGTAGTGACTTATGTCAAGCAAAGGTGTAGTGCACATTGATTTACGGACGGCCAGAAAACGGACACAGGTAAAAGCACTACCACAAAGTTTGTAAGGTACCTACAGAAATACAGTCACCAGTGTCCGTTATCTGTTTTGAGCACTCAACGAAACTATGCTGTTATTTGGAGTATCAAAATATATTTGACATGTGTGTGTGTCGAACGAATTTAATCCCTTGAGTCGCGATGGCCTCCTTAGTAGGCCAAAAGCACATGTGGTGAGCAGCTGCTTGGGCACTTGTCGTGCAAACAGCAGTTGAAATACTGACTGCACTGAGTGTCCTGGTGCACCTGAGAGAGTGAAACTTCTGGATGGCGTCAAACAGTAACGATGTGAAGATGCTATAATCAGAGGTGCGCAGAAACAGCCCCGTTGATACCAGTGGAGCTCAGACGGAGAAGAAGAAACATAACGAAAGTCCAGGTATATGGGTTGGTTTGAGAAAAACCATTCACTTCGGAGTTGAATAGATAACGGTTTTTTGTAGTCAACAATCTATAGAGTAGTACTGTTTTTTTTGACATGTATAAATAAAGTAATACCTATCCTTATGGAAAACTTCTGATCATGACTGGATGAAACTAGGGTGGTTGTCATGGCATGGATAGTAGATAGTCCAAAGAACCGTATACAGACATCATCGTTCAGTCACATTACTTCTTTACTGTCCATGAAGGATGATCGCACGTGAAAAGAACTAGATCACGCCGCAACAGTGTTCAGCGTAACCTCGCTGCATCGATCACAGTGAACGCCTGTGCATTCAAACAATAGGTTCAGGTAAAAAAAGACGTTCTGTGTGCGCCGTCTCACACTATGGAACAAGAAACTTGCAACAACTGTGCACATTCTGGCCTGCTTTGGATCCATATGAGTTTGCTTTTTTAATCCGCGGGCGATGGACTACTGAACCGCATCATAGCAAGGGTTGACTGAAGCACATTTGTCACGCGTGCGACTATGACGATGCAGAGTTGACCGTTAAAAATTTGTGATATTTGCTTTTCACACAAGTAGGCTGGCTTCTGATGGTCCGATGTAAGTTTTGAAGAGCAAAACAAGTCTTACTTTGAAAGTCGTGACAAGAGAGATTTTGCTCTTATGCAGCAAACGGAGTTCGCCAAAAAATTCAGTAAACAATACCCCTAAAATGGAGACAGTTTTGACGGTTTGTTACGAAGGAAAATACTGCTGGTTCAGAATACACAAGTCTTTGAAGCCTAATTTTGCTGCGTCTTTGCATTTTTATGAGGACGGATTATCGTTCAACAGACTATCATTTTAATACAACCCCAACAAAACTGATGCGTGTGTACAATTTTTATAATATGTAAAATTTTCGTTTTACCTCTTGCCGTTATATTTAATCATTTGTATTTGTCATCTTTAAACCCATTCATTCAGGCTTCCACTGAACTAGGTTATCCTGAGTTCGATTAACTCAAAATCGAAATAAAACGTGTGACTGAACCTTGTCTAGTACTTATATTCTCTTCTCTGATTTGGAGGTTCCAGTATGAATAAACCTCAGGAAAGCCCTCTGTTCCGGGAAAACATTCAGGTTGATGATCGAACAAGATTAAAAATTGAGAAGTGTCTGCCATCTAAAAAGAACTACGGTGAGTAACAGAATCCGCAATATTTTATCGGCGAAATCCCAGGCACCAATGTTGGTTCATCAGCATTTAGCTCACCAATAGGAATATACCGATTGGGAGTGCTGACTGAGAGAGTGAATTTTGTCATATTTCCAATCATTCAGTATCACAGTTCGACAGTTCAGCGTTCCTGGACAAAAGTATGCAGCTGTATGAGCATAGTCATAGTCAATTCTAATTCAGTTGTTTCTAAACTACGAAAGAAGTCAGAGGCTTGTTTCCGAAGCTGGCTCGTGAACTGTGCACTTTCTTGCATCAAAATTTTGCTGACTTCCATTATCAATAAACGAGTGTTATATAGTTAATCCACGGCCACCGTACAAACCTTTTTTCTACACAGTAGGCAGACTGAACAACTATCTCCAGTTTTCCCGAATAGGAAATTTATGAAACTGAGGTAGTGGTTTGGGCACCCTATTATAATTGGTGCTTTTACGGCTCCTCCCAGTCATTTTTTAGGTGACATGGAGAGATTGGTTAGTTAAGTCGGTGACCTTCTGGCAGATCCCCCAGTTCTATCTCGGGAAGGTGTAGTTTTAGAACTTCAGACAGCATAACAAGTATGGACATGGCATACCTTACTGCAGCCATAATTCATTGACAGTTTAAAATGAAAGCTAGTTTAAGTAGCCTTTCCTCATAAATTTACTGGGTGAATGAAACAAAAATGCAACACATGCAGGGAAAATAGTTGGAAGGCGACAACTTCGACAACTTGACGGGGTTTAAAGTATTGGAATCAATGGTGATTTTTCGTAGCACACACAAAAATGGTGTATAAAGTGAGGAATAATTTGTTGAATTGATTATCACTTCTAAGAAACCTCTAAAAGGCCTTTCTCCTGAAATTTTATTTGTATAAACTATGCAGTCGTGATCTACCAGAACTAGTTTGATTATCCTGGTCATAACAGTTCAGTGAACAAGTGTACGTATACAGTTGTAACTGCTAGACACAGAAGCATTCTTACGTGTTCCTCAAAATTTGTAAGTTCGCCACATTTGAATAACCTGCCAGACACTAAATTCTTACGCACTTCGAATACAGCTGGCAATAACTTCAGCACTAATCCAAGTCAGCATCATTTTGTGCAAATAATGGTGGCCTGTATGGGCAATCTTTTGATGCGCTACGCGCGAGAGGTAAGCGCAACAGTAACGCGGAATAATATCTCCTAAGAAGACTTGAACAGATGGTAATTCCGTCATGTGATTCAACGACTTATTTAGCAGTTGTGTTGTTTGGAAAAATGATCCTATTTTGGTCGGTAATTAATTGTTGGACCCACTGACGATACATTTCAGCAGTACATTTAGTACTTCAGCGGTGTTGTCCGGGCATCCTAAATCGTCAGTCGATCGTCACAACCAGGACAGTTACTGAGTCATCGTTCGATGAGTCGGGCACACCACTCACATCACTCAAGTGTGAATACGCCCGCCTGTTCAGACGTGATAATTAAGATGCTCCCAACGTGCGTTCGTGGAGTAGTGGTCACACGCTCGACTCGCATGTCAGATGTCGGGGGTTCAAATCCCGACACGGCCACTGGATATGCACTGCTGATGAGCTCTAATAAGAGCGAAACTCGAGTCCAGTGCTTCCCTTTGGTGTGGACTCACCGGAATAATTACGCCGGAACAGGAACACGGCCGTTCAAACGAGAGTGGTGTGGCTATGAACAAAAATGCCTATCCCGCAAAACCCCATAACTGCATCCTAAATAGTCCGCTGTTGACTGGCCACCAGTGGCCTTACAGCAATTAATGGCGACTTTTTCGGATTGTGCTTAACCGGGGTATGATGCCTCCAAAGTGGCGTCTCACGGAAAGTGGGTCCAAACAATATTTTCAGTGAACAATAAATCCGTCTGAACCCCACCCAGGAGAATCCATCATCATAAAAGTTCAAACGTCCATTTTTTTGTGTTCGATCGTAGGAATCGTAGGATAGAATCTTCCGGTTTGGATTTACAGATACAGAAATTGAAAACACTTCATCTGCAGATTAAAAATATGCCAGACTCTGTTGGTGAAGTTTTGTTAGTTCACGACCACACAAACCCGAACACTGATAGATCAGTGTTAAATTTAACCAATGGTCTCAAGTTATATATTGCCACACAAACATTCCAATTCCGGTATGACTAAATCTAGTATTTTATATTTAGCAAACTTTCTGGTAAGTCCTAATTTACAGTTTCCACATAACCAGAACATCCAGAAACACAGGCCGATATTTCTCAATAGAAATTTAGAAAGCCACCGACCGTATTCCGTCTCCGTACGCCCAAACCGATATTGAATACTGCATACAGTTTTGGAGGCGGTGCATTGAAGTTATATAGAATGTAGCGGAAAGAAGCGAGGATGCGGTTTATAAGAAATATAATATACAGAACGCTGAAGATCTATTAATCACTCCCTGGGCTTCAATCTACTTTTTTTCAAATGTATGACTGTCTCCTTATGTGTAATATGTCCCGGAACCGTAGCACTCCTTATTAGCCTCAGTTCGCTTACTTACTAGCATTTATTAGTGCCCTCAAAATGCGCAGCTTTGAGGTTGAATTCCCACAAATGAGTAACATATACACACATCTCCCTAAAAACACTGTCCATCCAGACCGCTGCTTGTTGAGGAAGGGGGTTATTACAGTTACAGAGCTCACAGGGTTTTTTTTGTAAATCCTGCTCATCTCTTGCAAGACAACCAGTCAAACAGTATGTGTAAGAATATGGGGAAACCGGTTATAGATTGACCCTAAATGGTTTTGTGACTAGTGTGCCAAACGGAATCGGGCTTCGAATATCCCCGGTATTATGCACGAACAAACATAGTATGCATAGGCTTACTTTCCTCGTCAAACTGAATGTCTATCCAACTGCTCTAATAGGTGGTCTTTCCACTGAAATTTTGGTGAAAAAGACTACAAAAAATTTCGTGTGTACTTCCCTTACAGGCCAGTTGCTATAAGAACGGATTGTTTCACCACCATGACCGATCACTCCATGAATTATTACGGAACAGTATTCATCAGCTGAAGCAAAGCTGTAAGATTTGTCTGATCCCAAACACCCAGCAAGCCAGTGCTATTATCTGAAGATCCCCATCGATTACTCGGAAACACGGAGTACAAATGTCTTGTGGGGAATATATTTTTCATCACATTTATCTCACGCATGTGACCAACTGCTGGTCTAAGAGCCAACCATATCCCTTTTGAACACACCGGTCACACGCACTGAGTAAGGAATTCGGAACCGTACTCGATTAACGTTTCCAAATGACCGCTAGTCTGAAGTTTACTCCAACCCTTCTGACGGCGTATTACACTCAGTGGCTAAGGGAATCAGTTGTCGTTAGGTGAAGTGACCGTCAAACTCAGCTCATACACCCATCCAAGTCATCACGAAGGTAAACATGACTCCAAAGAGCATTTTTTAAGAGCCAGTCTACAAAAAGGCCTAGGGCACTCTATCAATCGCTAGGCCATGCAACAACAGTTCTGCGCACCAAAGTGAGGAACTTCTGTGGCGAAGGATTTGCCGACCAACTGTGCAACCGGCAAGGTTAGAAGTTGATTCCCTTGCTAAGCTTAGCATCCAAAGGTTATGCTACTATTATCACATCAGCAGTATCATTCCACTTATTACGTTGGTTCCCTGCCCAGATCTCTTTGTGTAAAATACTTTGAGGTTCAACATAACAACAGGACAGCGTGTCCACGAATTTGATGGCGGATTTCTCAATAGTCGTAAAAGCTACTGCAGAACAGCCACTTGTCACGATTTTCTGCAACAGTTGAGGTGTTTAGCGTCATCATAGCTTATGAAATTCATTAGATTGTTTTGATGTTTAATAGACAAATAGACACTACACTCATGGCGTTTTGCTCATACATTTGCAAAAAAAAAGTTAGGTAACATTAAGATATTACTTAAGCTTCATAGGCACAGAAGCACACAAATGCTCTATATCGGTCAGTTAGACCGCAAGGCCTATTGAAACATCAACATATTAATCTTTTGTGGTATCAGTACATAAATTTTAGAACCGAACCATTCGAGTGCAATACCAGGGGTACGCCACCAGTAGACTGTTCTTTTGATACTATTATCTAGTTGTCAATAAGGATAGTCCCTCGATTCATAGGTGTGTCGAACGAATTTAATCCCTTGAGTCGCGATGGCCTCCTTAGTAGGCCAAAAGCACATGTGGTGAGCAGCTGCTTGGGCACTTGTCGTGCAAACAGCAGTTGAAATACTGACTGCACTGAGTGTCCTGGTGCACCTGAGAGAGTGAAACTTCTGGATGGCGTCAAACAGTAACGATGTGAAGATGCTATAATCAGAGGTGCGCAGAAACAGCCCCGTTGATACCAGTGGAGCTCAGACGGAGAAGAAGAAACATAACGAAAGTCCAGGTATATGGGTTGGTTTGAGAAAAACCATTCACTTCGGAGTTGAATAGATAACGGTTTTTTGTAGTCAACAATCTATAGAGTAGTACTGTTCAAATCGGCGAGAAGGCGAGGTCCCACAACGAAAGTGCTGTGCAGAATGTCCAAACACATACATAGGCCAGACAGCTGGGCAACCTCATGTACGGATCGCGGTGCATAAACGACATGCGCATTTTCCTCCAGGATACCCAAGAGAGTTGAAAAAACTTGAACGCGATTTAACTGTTGCACTCCCTCATGTGAGTCAAACCATCAAGTCCGTTTCGACGGTACACGTATACTGATCACATGTTGAACGGACGTGCGCTGAGGCCCTAGAGATCAGCACAGAGCCGAAATGCATCAACTGGAGTGATGGCTTCAGCATCCCGTCTATCTGGATAGGACTCACTGCACACTTTAGCAGGCATGGTAACCAAAGGTCACGCGGGGATCTCAACATTGACGCGTCACAGCCAGCACAACAGACGGAAGCGCATCCTACACCGAGTACACACACAATCACGCATACACACACACACACACAACGGACACTGGCCCAGTCCGACTACCAACTGACCACGGGAATGCACCAGTCAAAAGACACGGTTGTGGACCCAAACGTCGCTGCATTCGATTCGCATTCAAATGATTGTTGAAACCCTTAAGAGAGGCCGTCCATGGCAACCTAAACGTCGGATTACAACAACCTATTCCACTACACTCTTTTGACTTTATATAAAAATTTTTATGCAAATGTTTCATCAAAATATCAGCATCAAATTTGGAAGAGATATTCCAGCGAAGCTTGAATGCAGAAAATGCCTTGCTGCTGATTCTGTCGGAAACCCGATGACTATAGACAAATGTAATTACTGACCTGATGAAAAACTGAGAAGAATCGTAATTTGGTCTATTGATTCGGTCGCACACATTAGGACCGCACTTATCAATCGGCCTGCGCGGGATAATTGTCGTGAAACGAAGCAGTGCAAAACGAAGAAGTGTACTAACTGTTAGACCATCACTAGACGAATAAACACAATTCCTACGAAAACTTTGTGTCCACTTTCACACATCTGAAGTTAAGGGGGCAACGTTTGCCGATAAGCATAAATAAAAATTGGCATGCACCTAAAAAACTTTGGAAATTTTGAGCTCTACGATCAACAAATGGGGTGGAATCTGGTTTTAAAAGAACAGCTATGATTCCGTCTTTCACTATTGTCCTTGTTCTCTTGAGTATCGCACGTGTTCGAAAGGACATCCAATGTTTGGTCAATGAAAACCTGAGGCATTTCATTACGGATGACAGTGTTGTTTCGGAATATATTCTCCCTGTCATATATTTATAAACTATTCAAAAATCTTCGTGCACAGTTTGCACTTCGTTTGTCGTTATTCTTCGTTATTCTGTTCCTGTAATAAGAATAACACCCTGTTATTCTTTCACGCACATTTTGAAGCATCCGGCCCGAAATTCAACAAGAACCAATTACAAACGAGTCAAACAGAGTCCGTTAATAACCAACATACAGCAAGACCGCAAAACTGGCCAACGCGAAAAGGCCTATTGTGAACATTTGCTACGTTGTCCAGCCGTTCTGCAATACCTCACCATTGAAGCACGGCGTGACCAACATATTATCAGAATCTGGAAAACAAAGGGAGAACACAATTTCAGGAAAAACAATTGTCCTTAGCGATGGCTAGTTTACCATCTGTTTGACGACCTTTTGCGAGGTTTCACTCCTGTCACTCCAGGTGCTGTCATTCTACCCACACATAACTGACGTGAGTACAACTTTCAAAACAAACGTGACGGTGTCACTGTATACACGTACTCAGCTTCCACAAAAGATGCTTTTGCGTTTCGACTGATTTTGGCGAGCTAGTGTCAACTGATGTGCAAAAAGGAGTGCCATGGGAATATTCTACTCCTAAAAACAGCTTACGGAAGTCAGATTTAGTTGATAAGCTTGGAAACAGCTTAACAGTGATTTGGAAAGTGACGCACTGCTCTCCGGCAACACGAACATAAGTAGGTGCTTCTTAAAGAGCGCGAGATATTCCCCATTGTTGACTTTAGAACACGCCCAATTTGAACTAAGTAAAATGATTGGTCATAGGGACAAACAAGGCTTAAAGTAAACAAAGCGATGTTATTGGGAAACAAATGAGTACTTTTCGTGAGAATTAATGCCAGCTGAATAAATTACAGGAAGAAGCGTGAGGTAAAAGCATTTGTTACGCGGGGTGGAACTGAGAAGATCCAAATTGAAAAAAAAACAAAGTGGAAAGCCAGAGGAACTGTATAATCGGATTGGTTAGACATTCTGGCGGCCAACGTCACCATCAATAACAGTTCCAGTAGGACGGTCTACAAGCAAAACAGACAAGCAGACATCCAGAAAAAAATCAGTTAAAAATGCATTGCACATTTATTTCTGTATGAAGATTTTGAACTCGTCAGCTCATGTTTCGTCTGAAATTCCAGTGTATTTACGGTCGCAAGTCGAACAACTTAGAGGATAGTCGAATACGAAAGGAATGAAAATGGTAACCATCTAACTGTATAACCCAACGCGATTTAAGGATACAACGTGACATTCCGAACTACCTATCAGTCTCTTTTATACCGGGCCTTAATTATACAACATCCATTGTATGGGGCTTCCCAGTCAAGTTAGACCTGTTCCAAGATCCCACACTGTTTGCAAAATATACGTTTGTTATCAAGATTCATGTCATTTATTACACAAACCCAGTTTCTGTATAACATCTGGTTCCTAAAAACCGATTACCATTGGTGAACGTTCAGCACTGATCTCACAAGATTGAATTATGCGATAACGTTATTTCCTCTACAGCCATTCTAAAGATAACAATCTTGTCTGTTTCCAGTCGTTGTTTTAAACATGGCCAAAGAGGAACCGCCCATTTCGTGACATAAAAGCTTCCAGCGCAAATAAATTAATACAGTTGTTTCTATTTTGCTATAGTGTACAAAAACGACCACATCCACCTTCTGGTAAAATATTTTCCCCTCAATTACCTGATGTAATAGCACATTCATTCACATTGTCGTGGCAATAACTCGTATTTTCACACTGAGTTATTTCAATAAGTCACCAGACAACCACAAAAATCAGCATCCTTTTGGGTTCAGTCTGATGACTAAATACAAGCAAACTTTTTTGTGGTTAGCATACTTTTGTCAGTTTCTTATTACATCTGTCATCTTTCACAAGTGAAAGTCATTTTGGCGTATCGCATATCAGCTGGGTGCATCTTCTGTAAGATTCAGGTTCACAACTAGGGGATTTTTATGGTTATTTACGAAAATTCACAAAATGTTGAAAAAGTAAATCTTGATTCGAAAAATTCCGTGAATTTGTTTTACAGAACAGCCCACTCAAAATGTTTGGGGTTTTTCTTTTCGTTGAGCTAGGTAACTTGAGTACAAGCTTTTCGTCAGCAAGTGAATCGACACCATCAGCGCCTTGTACGTAAATGGTTCGTTTTAGTGTGTCGGGACTGGTGCTGAGCAACGGTTGGTCGATTAACAGCTAAATGATTCAGAAAAAAACTTGACGCAGGAAGTGTAATGAAGAGTCACCTAAAGAGGATCTACGAGGACGAAGGATGCTCCACAATTGCTCGGCTCGAGGAAGAGGGTTCACTTGGGCCTTTCCCTCAATAGTCTGACTTCCAAGGCAATACTGTTTTTTTCGGGGACCATTTCGTAACCCCTGACTAAAAAGTTTGGGCCGCGAGGCAGCGGTGGTTAGGGTTTTATTGCGCGACCCCCTTGGAGTCAATGACCCAATAGCCTAGCCCGCTTGGCCACAATGGACTTGCCAGGCTCAAGGGTCTATGGGGTACGGAATTACTGTTTCACTCCTAATGCACATGCACCCATCAGATCATTTCGAAACAGCACCAGACTAGTTGATCATTGGAGTATTTCGATGGTATTGAATGATGAACTGGCGGTCATGGTCAGCCAGAGGGTGCTCGGAGTGTACGGGCTTTTCTAATCCATCCTTCTTCGTGGGAAGCCAGCATCTCTAATTCCATAAATATGGACATGCTGGTCGACTGTGCTCACACTTCTACCGCAGGGGAAAGTAATAATTCATTAGCAAAAGGACTCGTTCTTCTTCGCCGGACGCTTTCAGCATGCATGACTCTTGAAGAACTGAGTTACGGTTGGAATAGTCCACAGAATCAATAAAGCGCCAAAGCCCGACCACCACAACGTGAGCTTTAAGTTCTAGTGACAGCTTCAAGTCGGCAGTTACACGCATGACGAAGCGGTCCGGGATCGCTTCTCACTCCCGGCCCACGAGAGTTACCTGAAGACTACCAGAAATAACTACGTTGGATGCAACGGCATGAAACTCATGACACAGGTTCAATAAGCAATTTGTCAGAGTAAACTCTGGCCATTATTTTGCCTATTGAGAGGAAATATTCGCATCCATCATCTCGTGTGAACAGATCTTCTGTGGCTCGACTGTTCTGCTGAGCCACCAGACGCAAGCGCTTTTTCCACTAGAGCTCATCAGGGGCGCATCGCCTTGACCATTAGGAGTCTTTAACTCCAGGTATCTCACGTGCCAGGTAAGCACTTCTCCTATAACTACTCTTCCTAGGTCTTGGATAAGCTAACCACATTTCTCAAGCGTGTTGGCAGTGGCTACTACTTGTTGAGGACCCACAAATTCCGCTGAATTTTAGAACTCTGAAGAGACCAACGATAATTTTGAACCGCAGGCTATTGAAGAAACGAGCAAGACTTCAAAAAATGTGCTTGCTTCGAGCGTGACTAGGCGTCAGTATATTTTTAGGGATTGCTTATTAATAGTTCAGATTATGGCTCAGCCACCTAACCAACAACGAAGAAATATCTACTACGATATTACAACAAGGGTCAGGCGCAACAATCCATGAAACTACACTTAAAGTTTCTGAAATTTCGTCGACAGCTCACGACCGTTTTCGCTCTTGTTGAGGCTCATTAGTTAAGTTCAGTCCCTGAGTGTCCATCAACCGTATGCATATCAATTTGGTTTTGATGGGAGACTCATCTGAAATCCAGCAGAATCTCTCGTTTTTGATGCTCTAGAGCAACTGACTGAGTTGACGGACCTCGGGAAGTACGCTTGCCTGATGATCCTAAAGAAGGGCAAAATCGGCCGTAGGCTGTCGAAGAGTTTACATCAATCTTAAGAGTAACGTATTAGGTCTATGCAGGAAAATATCGTTTACGAGACTAAGTCCTATTGAATTTGATTGTTTGTTTGTGTGCACTGAGGTTGGTTCCCCTGAATCAAATAATAGTACGGTAAAGTAAAAAATGAACCTGACGGGTCAGTTGCTGATGAGATACATTTCCATTCACCCCACCCTTGACAGCTAACATGAAACTTCAACTTGAAACCTGTTAAAGCAGTCATGCAGTAGGCATGGTAATTTGTTCAAAACATCACTGTATGTAGCAGTACAATGCTTTCCTGGAATGCATGTTATTCCTTTGTTTCAGTTCGAAAGTGACCGCCTGTCGGATGAAAAAACTTTTTGGCCAGTCTGTGAAACTGGACTGGTACAGTGGGACGACTAAGTATTCAAGAAGAGCTGTTCAGCAAAAAAGATTTTGCATCCTATAGCCATGTTCTTGCTTATCTTCTGGGGTTTTCTTCACTTAAAGGCTTATGAGGGGTGACTTTTTTATCCTGGCAGTTTTAGTCTAAATGTGCTGGCGTATAGTACAATTAATTTGATGACAGGCGATTTTCAGAAAATGAAAACATTCATCCGTGAGCATCCTGTTGTGTGTCATAATGAGCGACTGTATGATAAGCATTAGTTTTTGGTATCTAGTATAATCTTGCACATCTCAAAGCGAGCGACAGTACAACTGAGTGTCCGAAATTGGATGATCATTTTTGTGTCCTCCGCAATTCTACTGGCTGAAGTTTTCTTACGCAACCATTCGACCCAGTGATCAAGTTGTCGCGCTGTATGAACTTGAACGTATTCAACCGTTAGGCATGGGAACTTCAAAAGCGGACCTCCCACCCCGAGACCATCGCACAATAATAACAATGGTGTAAGGAACAACTAGGTTTTGTTGTTCCCGTAGCAAGTACGGCAAATGGACAACCGGGTACATGAGAAATCCACTAGTTTGAACAGATGTGAGATAGGATACGAATGGTGGGGACTAACAGTATGTCGCGTGGATTGTATTCCAGGGCAGATGAGACACGATAACATTGTTAAGGAATGCTGTTGTGAACCATATGTTAAGTGATGCCTTTGTTTTGTATCCTTCGACGGACCACCAGGATTTCGACATGGGGAATAAAAAACATCAAACTTAAGAAGCGAATAATAATAGAACACAGCTTACTGCAGGTTAGGGAAGTTGTAGTTCCTTTGGTGGTATATTATTGAAAACCAAATGATAATCATTTGAACTCAAGTCCTAAAATAATTAGAATAGTTTTTTTCAAATATGGCATGGGCATGTGTTCCGGTCATTTGGGATGCTTGAAGTTCGAGGCGACTGCTGTTTTAGGTGAGCAACTTCATTCCGAACGACTTTTGATAGTAGCAGGTAGCTGCCTTTACTTTCACTTTGGCTTCAAAATGTTGGTGATTACAGGTTCACGAAATGAATTTGATGCTAGGTTTTTATCGTTTCCTGTCTGTTATGTAAACACTAACTTACCACCATCCAATGCCATAAACTCATGATGCAAATAAATTGTCTAGGACAGTTTTTTTAAGGAGAGCCAAATTCAGCTAGTTTAGTGTTTCGTTGCGGTGCTAGTATGGTCGCATATGGAGGGGTCAAGTCTTTGGATCGTTTATCGCATCATGCATGAGGTCTCGCTGATCTGTTTCAGTCAGCATGCTCCTACGAACTAGTTCTGTTTCGGAATTGTTACATTTATCCTGGAAGTTTTGAGTAACAGGCTGCTCTCGTCTGTTTCCTCTAGTGTTTCGCTTTCATCGACGGACCCTGTTTAAGGCTGTTTACCGTCTACGAATAGACCACAGTGGAAAACTTCCGTAAACACCGGATATTGGTCCTAGTTCTGTCTATTACACGTTGGTGCATGTTATTTCATTATTTAGCGTTTGATAAATTAACCTAAGTTCCATGAAAAGGAGTATGTGCGTTGAGGTGACTGACAACACACCAATTACCTACTTCTTTGCTGGTGAAAAGGGATATTGAAAATAACAAAAGACCGATCCTTCCACCCAAATGATCTCACAAGTGTACCATGCTGGGTGAATAATGCCACAGATGTTCACTGAAAACTAAGCTTTCTGGCAGTTTTACCCAGCAGAGGACAGAGACCTAGAAAAGCCTGGGGTTTCTTCGGCTAGCAGAATTTCCTGCAAGCTGCTTAGCTACTTCGGGCTATCCTCATTCGTAGAAATACCCGACTCCCGGACTCATAAGCCCTGAGCCCGCCAGTAGACCGGATTAGCCTGCAGGTGCCATGGACTAGTCTAAGCTATGCGATGTAACCGTACCCACATGGATATGCAGTATATAGGGTCGATAGGCTGCTATGCTTCCCGTTTGTCTATCCGAACAGAACCACTCACCGAAATATATACCTTAGTGTTTCTGCTAAAAGGCTGATGCATTAAATTTTACAGCCTCAGAAAGATGCTTCACATTAAATAACCAATGGTTTCTAGTAGAATTCGGAGGTCAGGTTTTCATGAAAAGCCAGCTAGTTTAAGACAAGCGATAGTCAAAATCGGAAACCTATAGATGTTCAAGAAGGACAAAGGTCACTCCAACATCGACTAGACTACGACGGCGAGGGATGCCAAGTTCAAAAGTCACGCGGGCATCGGCGAATGAGGACACGGGATAAAAAGAACAACCAATGGAACCGCCCGACAGAATAACTAATCGCGGTCAAAGGTCATCCTAGGCTACCAGCACGTATATCAACACACACGTAACACTACTGAACGCACAACCACTAACCCACCGCTACGCACAACTATGCACTTATGATGTCACCTCGATTGGTGATGAAACGTTTGCAACCAAATCGCCCAGCTCAGCGAACAAGCCAACGACCAACTAAAAACTCAAAAACGAGTCGAATTCTCTACCCTTGTTCTGCTAGATGTTTATGCAAGTACTCTTAAAGAGCCTTCGAATTTCTGAGCAACAAGGTGAGCTGCAAAACCGAGACTCAGAGGTCGGACAGTGAAACAGGCTACCGATAAAGATTACACTATCGAACGGAACAGATAATGTAACCCCGGCGCAATACAAACTCAGGTATTAATAAACAGAACTGCATCCATAAGGTATTTTTAAAGTCATATTCTGATTACGGGCCTAGTAACCGGCTTCAAGCAAGCAGGCGTTTTGTGTGGGTAGCGTGGTCTAATGCGATGAGATACTGATTTCCCACGGGTGCATTTCGGTAACGGCGCAAGTCTACCAGAATCAAACAGAAGCTTACCATCCTATTCTGATTATCACACCAAAAAACCATGACCCATCTATTCATTTTAATATTCGAAATGCACGTTGACGTCATTGTGTGCTGCAATTCCGTAACATCCAACTCGATCGAATGAGGTATAGAAATTTCAATAAAGGGCCAGCGTTCCAGTTGGTCAAAAGTACTGACGACAGTGACCAGTTTTCAAAAGCACCTCACTGATCTCCCGGTCAGCTTCGCCTTACCTTCCACAGCCTCCAATGAGAAACGCTTAACTGAGATGCCAAGCTAGCGTGTTGTCGCTACTCCACCACGCACGCTAGAAACGTCTGAATTCTCACGTTCAAACATGCAGACGTGTTCGCGCTTGAGCGATGTGATTTGAACATGAATTCTACAAATCGCGCAGGCAGTGACAAGTACTCAAAATTGTCCGCAGGTTCCGAAGCGTTCGTACTGCTAACTGACTGAGAAATCTTGACAGGCGGGCCAATCAATCGACAAATCCATGGCAATTACTGGGTGGTCGTTCGAGTCTTCAAATGTGAATATGGTCGCTTGTTCAAACATGAAAATTCAGGTGCGTTCAGAAGTGCGCTGGTGGGATGGTGCTAACACGCTCGCTTCACAAGTCAGATGCTTGAAGTTCAAACCCTTATATGGCCAAGGATACAGACTGTTGATGAGATCTAATAAAAGCGAAACTCGGGTTCAGTGTTTCCTCTATTTGGTGTGGACTCACGAGAAGAAATGCCCAAGGCTGGAAGGACGACTGTTCAAACAAAAATCCTGCATTCATTTATATCCAAATTTTAATCTACTCCTTAACGTTCCAGTCAAACCCATTAACTGCATGCTATTTTTGACATACACTCAAAAATTTTGATAGTCTATAAACCTGCATTATTAGTATATACTTGTTACAGCTGTTTGGTTGAGGTCCGCTGACCGTCGATGACTATCATATGATCAATGAGAGTATAACACTGAGTTTGCTCTATGGATGTTCTCCACAGAATCACTTGAAAACCAAAGCTTAACAAAGTGCTGAAAATGTGGTCTTCAAACATATAACGTTTTCTTTAACAAAGCCACTTATCGACCGCCTACAATCCTGAAGTAAAAACTCCCAACTTGTGATAGTTAATCCTGTCGAAACAACTTACGCGACGCGATCTAACTAATGCATTCTACTGCAATATCAAGCGGCAGATTTTCGATCAACCTTTGACCAAGGTACATGTGCTGTAATTACCGTGAATGTCTAATTTACTCATAGAAAAAAATAGTGAATAGTCTGATCAGTCTTTGGGTTGGGAATTCTTTGGACTAAGGTGCACGCCGCTCATAATGAAAAACATTGTAGCCTAGATCAAAGGGGTTTTCATGTTCACTGTGTCAGCTCAATATTCGTATACGAAATTCCCCCAGTGAGCACGGATAAGACTTTGACCCAATACTCGATTCACTCTCGTCATTTCTTAACTCTGTTGCATTTAAATCACAGCACTTTTTCAGAATCAGAATTGAACAGGGTCGTTTAGAGAAAAACCTCTCCCGAATCATAGGTCCAGGGCGCGGTTATATTGGAATCTCTGAATAAATTGTCACTGAAACACATCAAGGATAAAGTCAGTGAAGCGGTTATTGATGTTTGTTTGTGTGTCTTGCGGAGGTTAATGGAACCCAGTGGGCTGTACATCTCGGAAGTTGAATAGTATTCACACAGATAAGTAGATAATCTTATGCATGCTTGAATACGTTTACTAAACCAGAAGTGCTAATCGCCTTTGGCTATGTGCTAAAGGATGAGTGGCACTGTGCCTTTATTTGTTCAATTTTGCGAAGCCATTTCAATGCAAGAAGAACAACGATAGGGAGATTTTGAAAGATATCAGAGAGTAAACCCCTAGAACTTTTTCTCATTGACTTCATGATAGACACTGAAGTAAGACAGAAGTGGAGACAAAGATAATGGCTGTACAAATTTCAAGTGCACTATCAAGTCATGTCAGTTTTTAAACCCGAAGTCATCATTGGTCTCCAACTAGCTTTTCGGTTTGCAGCTTTGATCCTTTTCTAATTGACTGCTAGCCGTTTCTTGGAAAACATGTTAAAATATCAAGTCGGACCATAACCTGTACAAACCTATTGCGTAGACAGTCTCAAGGAGTCCTGTTTGATGCTCCGTGGTTCACAATCACTACCACCACATGCAGATTATAATCGATATGGGATTGAATTTCGGGCCAACTCAAACACGGCTCAGTGGTTCTGAAACGGAACCACTCTGTATGACTTCATGAAGGCATTTGGATGCACCAGAAGGTTGAAATTTCTTAACTAGAAAATCTACATCGTGTTTTTTTACCTTCCCAAGATTTTCATAAGATGCGTCGGAAAAACCTATCTCATATTTCACATTCTGCAGTAAGGTAGTTTGTGACCATTAACTCTGCGGAGGAATATGGAAGCATATTTTTAGCAAGGATTGCTGGATCACTAAACGTCGAAAAAGGAACAACAACCATTTCAAGGAATCAGTTTATAGCATTTATGTCTAAAACGTGAAATAATGAGACCAAATGGCTTTGTCAACTTAATTTTTTGTTCTTTGTTTCACATTTACCTGCAGTTAAAGGAGATGCACACTTGTGAAAACACGTGAACTACTGTGGTCTGTGGTCTTGCGAAACTTCAATGATGTTGAATTTCTTTTGTAATTGATTTCTGGTGGACGACATTTAAAAAACATTTCAAAACCCGTTTCATGACTCAGTATGGCTACCCGTTTTAAAAAAAATGCTACTTGCTAGCTACCCGGAACGACACAGGAAAATGCTCCAGGAGCGAAATGACGGGCAAAATGAACTTCATAAAGGAAAAAAACTTTCCATTTAGGCAAATTTTCAAAACCCGTTTCATGACTCAGTATGGCCGCTCGTTTTAAAAAAAATACTACTTGCTAGCTACCCGGAACGACGCAGGAAAATGCTCCAGGAGCGAAATTATGGGCAAAATGAACTTCATAAAGAAAAAAACTTTCCATTTAGGCAAATGAAATTAATTCAATAAATCTAACTAAATTTGTGACAGACATTCAACATTTATTTTGCCGAGATTTGGTCTACCAGAAGATTGATGGAACCAAAGAACGCAAGAAAAATTTGGTTATTTATTAAACGTTTTTTGAACTTTACTTCAACAGACAACTTTAATTAGTTTTCACTTAAAATGTTGGATTTAATCACTTTTCACCCAAAAAGTCAGACGGATCTGAGCAGACCAAGTGAATGTGTGTGTCGAAAGAATTATTTGTGCGTGCGTCGGATGTAAGTGTGTTAAACACTATTCCTCTTAACGCCCATCAATAATGGTTTATTAATCAAAGTTATCTATTAGGGGCTGTCAAGCTTCCGTGGTCTTGCAAAGGTTTTATGTGCTCCTCAGCTAGATGCGCTTATTTATGTCTCCTGCACTCAGCCACTCACAATTCACAAAACAATATCTGTCATGAGAAATTTAAAACTTATCTTGCATTTCATTCTTTTACTCGATACATCAATCTACCTGAGGCTCGGTAAAAATAGTACTGTTAGTCACCCATGTTGCCCACGAAGATTATACAGTTCACTGGATGCACTGACTTATTCCCACAGAATACTCTATCGGTTTAATTGGTGTGCGAGATCAGGTAAAGTGTAACTCGCAACCCTCGGTAGCCGTGTTATTGCTTTATGGAAATTTCGAGCATTTCGATTGTTTGTTTCGGTCGATCACAATTCTAACAAATGTCGCAATGTGGATTCCACTGACGAGTTTGCTCGGTTCTCTTGAGCACTGAAATGACACGCTACATTTCTTTTTTACGTGCTCGCTTTGACAACAAGAACTCAGAAAGCCGTCCTTCAGAAATGTGTCTTCAGAAGTGCGACAAAATCCAGCGCCCTCGTCCATAATTTGTGACAGATCAACAGCCTTTCATTCATCAGGGAACATATCCGTCAGCTAGAAACACGTGTTGCCCATGGTTGTTATCTGATAAGAGAAATTTGATTCACATGAGTAGGCCTCTGGTTATGCAATGGATTATCAAAATTACCTAAATCACTTTAAGTCACAGGAACCGGATTATTCTGCATGTTTTCATATAGTAGATGTGGTTTGTGTGAGAGGGGTAGTATGCCCCAGTCCTACCTATCTCCCTTGACATAGATTCCTGATCCTGTGAAAATTGTGCTCGTAGGTGTCACGGAGAAAAACAAATAGCCCCTTAAGTACAACCGCGCACAGATTTTTGAAGAAGAAGCAAGATTGATGTCCATCTGTTTTAGAAACTTACTTAATTGTAGTGCGGTCATCACAGGTATGATGAAGGCATATATTAACCATTGTGAAACAAGACACGGGCCTTTGGCGTTTTGCTCCTGTGTTATGAGGTAATTTCAGGCTTTTTTTATTTCTGTGGAGAACGTTTTAATCGTAGCAGTGTCACGGGTGTCTACTTTTACTCTGGGAAGCTTTCTGTATTGCATATAGCTCCTTGCGTCGCAACAGAACTATCACTGGTTGCAGACCTGAGCACTGACTGTTTTGTGGCTCCATGTCTGCTGGGTTCATATCCAACATTCTAAAATTTGTTCATATGCAGTTGGCCCAAATTAGTTTAACATGAATTCCAGTGGACTTGTGCAATAAATGTCTCCTACCGAATGCAATAACAGCGGACATTTTGCGGGATAACAAAAAGTAAGCTTTTTCGGAATGCTTATAAGGACTCAGTTTTCCGTACCTAGTAGGTTTCCTCAGAATCATTCTGTGGCATTTCTTCAAATGTGTGATGAAGTCTCTTTCAATCCAAAAGGGATGAAAAAGACTTTGTCCGATTCACAGCTAGACTGTTTCAACAAAGCACATTTTTATTGCTTCACAGACAGCCTAAGTGACTAACTCGAACGATATGCGACAACCAATGCTTGCTCTCCGAATATTGTGTAAAAATTCCGTCGAACCTGCCCGCAACTCTCGCAGTAGTCGAAGCAGAGAACGGCCATTTAGTTAGCATGCATGGAAGTCGTATTTAGTGATTTCATCAGCGTGTTCCAGCTGCTGCTTGAGTGAAAGAAGGACCGTTGAATGTAACAGCTGTCTAGTTGTCGTGGATAAAAAGTAAACGGTCTGGAATATTTCGGTGAATAATTGTGCACAAAAGACAACCGGAAGCCACTAAAAATATGGGAACCAAGGATCAAAAGGATAGACATTTCACTTGGGCGCAAGTTTTACCAATCTAATGGAGTAGCAGATTTAAGCGAAGCGCACCTATCATTACTGGGTGGATAAATGAATAATTTTTTCGCACCCGATAAAGCAGACAGATATATCTTGCCGTGTATCATGCCCATCAGTTGTCTAGCTTCGACAACAATGCAAAGGAAATGGTTTACCTAGGCTCCACGACGCCAAACGACACGACAACTTGGCTGGAAATAATTGACTGGTGTGCATAACCGGCAGACTTAGTGTGACTTATTGCACATAATTCAACGTAAAAACACCTGAAATAAATAGACGTTCGCGGCGCCTAATTAATTTTTTTCAAATTATACCCAACATCCCAGACGCACAGAGCTGAAATTGGTTTTGTTTGAAAGATCGTCATACTTTTTACATTAGTTGACAAACATTTTAATTCTTTTACTTCGTAGTTAAGTTTTGAAAAGTAAAAATTCAACATCACGATTGATAGCAAGCCCCTAGATGCTCTGGAGGGAATCCTTATTGAGGAGTAGATATGTCGTCATAAAACCTCGGAAATATCAGAGCCTATATAATTCATTACCAGCGGCTCAGAAGTACTACCTCAGTACAGTGGAGTCACGATGAAAACCGAGTCGCCTTTTTCACCATGAAGAAGTTTAAAAGACCCAACTTAAGGACACGCAATACACCGGATAATGAGTCTGATGAGGCATACCATGGACATATGGTGCCAAAGTACTGACAGGTTAAAATGCATAACCTGGTCAAATGTAGTAACTAAAGCAAGACAATTTCAGTATTGGCCAACTCAAAACCTTTTACCGGTCTGATGGAGTTAAATCAGATGCTGTACGGACTAGCTACTGTACTGCAGGCTGTTGTGATTAGATGCATGATTAGCGTAAAAAAGAGTAGGCGATTGTTTGTTTGTCAACCTCAGGTCTGTTGACCATGCCAGTGTTGTTAGTTGCTTCACAACCATCAATTTCTTGCGGTTCGTCAGCAGTAGTATTACTGGATACATTCATCACAGTGAGTTACTGCCAACAAACTGGGTAGCACAGCCGTTTAATAGCTCACTGTAGCACACTGCAGCCGTCGAGCTCATTTTTGAGGTTCATGTGCATAAGTACCACCCTTAGGCTTTAGTCTAATAAGCATATTGCCAGGTTTAACCAAGGCCTATGAAAACACTGGGGTTCCTACGTTAACCCCCAAAATCCTGGATCTAGCAACGCTACCAACGGAATTTATGGAGTTGATATATAGGTTGATATATATAGGTTAACAGACAAGAGCAAAGCCTGAGCAAGTCCGATGAAGTACTGGATAATTGGGACCAAGACAGTGGTAACGAATCTCCACAGTGCCGAATGTATAGAAGACCCACCGTGATTTGGCAATTTGTATCTGATACAGTTTACTACCGCAAGGATTATTTCGAACATCATTTGATGAAATCAGGTTTTTCAAAAGTAGTGGGCGGCCATTAGTTATCACAAAACAGCTGAATAGTATAAGTTTCTGAAATGCAGTATACTCAATCCAGGTACCATCTGGTGTTTTATTCTCTGTTATCATCCAAAATGCAAGGACCTTCTAGAGTAACATTGCGACGAAGGAAGCATTCCTCGCTGAAGTGTTTCATGTTCCGAGAAATAGAACCCATAGAATTGATATCTTTACCAGAAAAGCAACGCCGTACAATATTCGCTGCAAAATATTTCGTCACTGGTTACTTTTAAATTTTGCCGTCTGTCCCAATTAGAACCTCAGTCTCAAAACACTCACTTCAGGACACTTTCCGACAAAGGATGGTCGCCGTCTCTGTCCATTTCGCTCAGACACTTACGTTTCAAGATTTCCAATCTTAAATGGGGATAGAAGAGGTTGACAGAACATGCGTACATGTGGCGGCTCCGTGTACTGTAACAATGTGCACCGATTCTTATTGAAAAACTGATGATCGATTCAATGTACCAACTGGTAGATTGCATTTTCGTTGGACGAAATAGTGCAACCATAGTTGCAACGTTGCCCTAATGTTCTCGCCAGCAATCAGCAAAACTATTTAGGGAAACAAAAATGCACTTCACAGCGATACATTGAGGGAATAAAGCAAACGAAATATGCTGATTTGTTTGCGTTGAAAAGTGAATACGAATAAGTTGATGGTGATGCAAGATTCCGGTAAAAGTAATCTGACTCTTATCTACTGCACTCTTCAACTGAATGTCCTTATAAAGAGCTGCCCCATGTTTTATAATAGAATCCAGAATACCAGAGTTTTTGCAACACCAATACTAGTATGGGTATGGCACATCCGCAACTGCGTCACTCCCGAGAATTTCATCTGAGTTTCCCCTCAACACCAACTTAATATGAAAATGAGTGCTTATCGCAGATCTATCTGATTAGATCAGCTTTCCGAGGTTTCTATTGACCAACTAAGTGGTGCTGATAAATACAAAGAGATGGAATAGATGTCTAACATTCAGTCAGTAAAGCAGTCAAATTGTTTGATGCAATGTCAAAGGGACTGATAATTTCCTAAGTTCGTTTCCAGGATAACTCAACTTGCATATTACTTGTATTAATACTGTTCCGTTTTTGCCATCAGCACTCTCACCATCAGTCTGATTAGTGAAATGAAAACCTTTTGTTGATCTTCGGTGGTCTTCAACATGGCTCTCGAAGGTGGACATTTTACACATGACCGATGAACTTGGAGGAGAGTAAAACTGATTGCAGCCCGCTGTTTTTGATTTAGCAATTATCAACTGACCAATAAATCAATTTATTTCGGTGTATTGTAACATCTGTCTACACAAGCCCCATAAAGTGCTGCTACACGCAGGGATCGAACCTTGGTAGTGGGAGTCTTTTTGCAAAAAACAAACCTCGGTAAAAAAATCAACCTCTTCATCACTCTCACGCATGATAGTGGCTAGACGCAGGCTGCTGAAATACTGATGTTCCCTCAGTTAGAAAGTGGAAACTGTTAAACGCGCGTATTCCATACTAGCTCGTCAATGCTCGATTTCTAGTGAGAATAATATGAAATTTCCTGCATTTTTCACGAAATTGGTTATTTGTCTGAGTACAGAATTTAGGATCAATAAAAGAGTATGGCATACATGTCGTGTCTAAGATAACTGAAAGTTCACAAGTTTCTTCTAGACGTAATGAAACCTTGAATCGACTGGTTAACATGAGCTCAGAGAACTAGAGAAAGTGACTTCAGGTTGATATTATTTGAGCATATAGGGATTCATAGAGTAGCAAGAAATATTCAGTCGACTGATCAGAGTTCGAAATTTGCCACCTCTTGCCCCATTAACTGCTTTGTTGTCCTTTAAGCGCCATCACGCAGAAAATGACTCACCAACTCTGAGGAGGATGTGAGTATTTCGTTGCCTACCAGAGAGCTCAGCAGCAAGGAATGTATTGAGCTAGCAAACACTGCAGACCGCGGCGAAACTGAAGTTCCATGCTTCCGAAAAACGACTGTATCGAAAAAAAGCTGAAAATTGTTGTCCTTTAAGCGCCATCACGCAGAAAATGACTCACCAACTCTGAGGAGGATGTGAGTATTTCGTTGCCTACCAGAGAGCTCAGCAGCAAGGAATGTATTGAGCTAGCAAACACTGCAGACCGCGGCGAAACTGAAGTTCCATGCTTCCGAAAAACGACTGTATCGAAAAACAAGCTGAAAAATGCAGAGATTGTACCTCACTTAATGAAGCATTGATGAACCCTAATTTGGCGAAAATCTGGTGAAGTCAGTCAATTCATTGTCCGTAATAGACATTTGGTAGGATCGTGGATGACCTGTCCTCGTTCGAATACCTCAACGAATACCACAAATAACAGGATGTCTCCAGACCACATTAAACAGAATCGCAGAGGTGAAAAAGAAGTTTATTGTAATCGAATATTAGTTATAATCTTAGTCCGCTTGAAGCAAACCTTTTACGTATGACATAAACAAGGCACATTATGCCCAAAGCGCTTTGATGCCGGGGATGATAAGTTGAGATGAAAAACCTCAGTTGCAATATTGATGAGCAAGCTTATATGCAGCTGGATCCTACGGTAAAATGGTTCCGGTAAGTGTAACCGATACATGGGGGGTTAACGTGAAGTGTTCGGCCTTTCAAATGAAATGCCTGCATTCCGTAATGTGCCATTGTTATGCTTTACAGCAATCCTTCAGATGCTGTGTAGCCCCATCTTTCCAGCTGTATTGTACCGTAAATTGGAACTAAATGGCTGACAGAGATGGGTGTTGTTCACTTCGCAAGATGGAATCGAAGTACACCGTCATCTGGTGAATCTGGTTTGTAAATTACCTTGCATGTGTTTCGCAATTCCCTAGCCGTTTCCCCGGTTAATAGCCTAGGAACAGTATTTTTGGCGGACTCATTTTTGTACATAGTTCTGACCGAAGAAAATCTAAACTCACAGCGATACGACAAGTTTGGGCGGACGTGAAATAGCTATACCACACTATTTGGTGTCACGCGTCATTTGGGTGTAAAGATATTCGTTTGCTTATACACCGAGCACAGATTATCGGTGTTACGGTGTAGCATTTTCAGATAACTATATCATGGCAGAACAAACTCCGTAACCTCGAACCAGTGAAAATTACTCACTGGCCACTCGCTTGAAACAATTAGCATCTCTGACTACTATCTCCCTGTTTATCACTCCACAAACGTTCCACACCGTGATATATTTGTGCATTTACTATAAACCAAATATCCATGGTCATCACTATCAACAGAAAGCGTCTGTCGAAAGTACTGACAAAATATCTGCTAATAAGAATAAATGACTGGGAATCCCGTTGGACAGAAATGTCACTTGCAAAGTTTGCGATATTTGTAAGGAGAAGCTAATCACCTTATTCATCATACACTGAAGTGAGCACTACTTACAAATCTTCGTTCATCCGTACCAAAGGAGAGTCAGCAATAAAAGTCAAAGTGAACTGGCTATGAAGAAAATAACCGCAATAAAGAGGTTTAGTTTTCTGTGGGTTTTCGGAGCTATGTTTTTGTAGTTGGAGCAGCTGAGTCAAGCTGAGAATGTTTTCATAATTAATCACATTCTAATTGAGGATAATGTATGAGTTGCTTGCTAATGTATGACACAACGGGCCACTTCGGAACGACACCTGACAAACTAAACTGCACCTAATCGCTCCTTAGATAGATCATTTGACCGGTCTAAAAGAGGCATGTATTCATTTTGTGGATACATGATTGTGGACGGTTTCAACAAGGGCAATACTGAGTGTAAATATATACCATGAAGTCATCAGCCTGACTACAAAAAACGAGAATCCTATAGGAGTGCAAGCCACCTTCACACATAATAAAACTGGATACAAGTGGTTCTTCAAAATGCAGTATAGCGTCGCCAAAACAATATCAAAACATTTCCAAGAGTCCGTACCTTGCAATATTACCGTAAATACAACTTACCCCGGACTACTATGACTTTTTTCATTTATTTTCGAAAAGCATGGTCACAAACATAGAAAAAAGAATGCAAGAGACGAATGCGAAAGAGTGACGGGAGAATATGGGAGAAAAGAGAGAAACGTCTCATTCGAAATCATGCCAAGAACAGTTCCAGTCTGATGAGGTGAATCCCAAAGTATGTGAAAACCCTGATATGGAAACACGCGTCTAAAGACCAACAACCGAAGAAAGGACAAAAGATGTTGAATGCTCTTCCAGGCGCGGTAAGCGCTAACATAATCAAGATTCGCACATCAGACACGAAGTGTCCGTCATACTGGGTCTGGTGTGAGAGTGTGGCAAAAAGATACACCCAATGCCATGTGCCACGCAGAGAGCCCATAATGGCAAGCAAACACAAGTCACTGAATGTGACCTTAGGAAGTCCCAGTCCAATAACAGCCTTAGCGGATTGAGGAAAGCAGATCCCTCAATAAAAATTGACTATCGGTTGGTGGACCAAAAAGTCGACAATACAACCGATTGCACGTAGGGCTGATATTATGGCAACGGAATATTCATCAGCACCATACTTCTGCTTCTTCTCATTCCACACACTCACCCCGCGCCCATCCGAGGCTATCCTGACGTCTTTACAGTTGCTGGGCCATCTCGAACAGCGATTAGGTCAGGTTTGATTAAGGACGTCGAAGTAGGTGCTCTCAACTCCTCGAAGACCGTGTATCCCAGTCGACGTAGACGTTTTGCGAGTTCCCTTGCAATCCGATTATGACGAGCACATCTGGCATCATGCGTGATCCAGCAGGATTGCAAAGTATGGACCAAACTCTCCGGTTGGCCACAGTTTCCACGACATAAGATCGTCTGGCCACCATGACCATGCCGAGCGCTTCTAACTCTCGTCCTAAGCAGGTTGCATCGGAGCTGGATACCGCGGATAAATATCCGTGGAAATACTCGTTCTGGGACTACGAGCCATCGATTCGAGAGAGGCGAAGTGACCAACTCTCGTAAACCGCGACCGTCAACGCTGTTGTGCAGACTATCACCCCAAGCAGCCACCAGCTCCTCCTTGGTGTTTACGCATGCACCATGGACTCGGATCGGAAGGCTGA
>NW_008751729.1:1153531-1161455 GCF_000715545.1 Opisthorchis viverrini | reverse complement strand
ACGCGTCACTTCTTCGAGCAGTTTGAGCAGGTGCTGTCGGTGGTTGAAGACCCCTTTCCCCTTGAAGGTAAAGGGGATGCCCAAATGTGTTACAGTGTTTGTGGGACCCAGAGGAGTGATTGGTTCCTCGGCAAAGCGAAATGGTTTGACTGAGACCGTTGTTGCCCGATGTTTCCTGTCCCCACAAATAACCATCACTTTAGTCTTTCGGTCGTTTATTTTCATGCCAGCTCTTCCCAACTCGACCACAGCAGCTTCAAGCTCCTCTTTAAGGCGTGCCTGACTTTCTGCACACACGACCCAGTCGTCAGCGAAGGTGAAACCATCTACTAGGGTGTCATGGAGCTGGTATCCCAGTTGTGGCATCGACAATACAAGAACCTTATCCATTGCCATAATGAATAATGATGGGGAGAGTGAATCCCCTTGCCTCACACCTCTATGGCAGTGAATCTCGGAACTGGGGAAAACTGCTACAGCATTCTCATAGGACTGTGCGATGCATCGAACTAGAGGTGACGGAGCTCCAAACGCCTCGGCAGATCTGACGATTGTGTCATGCGAAACCGAATCAAACGCTTTCGAGACATCAACAAACGCCAAGCTGAGGTTAGAAGCAGTCGCTGAAGAGTGACGAAGCAGGGCATGCAACAGCGATGTGGCTTCCAAACAGCCGTCTAGATGCAGAAATGCAAACTGAAGTGAGGGCAGTTGCAATCTACGACTCCAGCGATCAGCAAGCACCTTATGGAAGCAGCGGACAAGAATGGATGACACGGAGATCGGTCTCAGTTGATCAGGTGAAGTCGGATTTGGGACCTTCGGAACTAGGGTAATACGGGCACAACACAAATGTGGGGGACAACCCCCAGGTAATACCAGTAAGTTGAAATACCCAGCGAGCACGGTAGCATTGAACCAGTGGAGCATCCTACGTGTGAGCTTGTTCAGGCCTGGGGACGAATTGCCCATTAAACGGATCATACGGCCGACTTCTTCTCCTGTAACTGGCTCGATCAGGCTCCTGTCGGATGGCACTACTTGGCTGGCCATCCACGTGTTTTGGAGCTGAGAGCACTTGTTTCTAATACTGCTGGGGGATCATAGGTAGGTAACAGTTACCTTTGTATAAATTTTTCCATGACCCATCGAGCACAGCAGACGCTGCATCTTTCCGTCTTTGGTGGTCTAGGGTCTGGATGGCAGCGTAGTTGGCTCGGCGGATCTGCTTTCGGTTGACCGGGATCCGATGTGCTAACGGACGGCGGCATCGGGATACAGTTTTACAGGTGTGTGGAAATGTCTGGAATTGCCCATTAAACGGATCATACGGCCGACTTCTTCTCCTGTAATTGGCTCGATCAGGCTCCTGTCGGATGGCACTACTTGGCTGGCCATCCACGTGTTTTGGAGCTGAGAGCACTTGTTTCTAATACTGCTGGGGGATCATAGGTAGGTAACAGTTACCTTTGTATAAATTTTTCCATGACCCATCGAGCACAGCAGACGCTGCATCTTTCCGTCTTTGGTGGTCTAGGGTCTGGATGGCAGCGTAGTTGGCTCGGCGGATCTGCTTTCGGTTGACCGGGATCCGATGTGCTAACGGACGGCGGCATCGGGATACAGTTTTACAGGTGTGTGGAAATGTCTGGAGGAGTGGAGGTCCAGAGACAGGATTTGCTTCGGTATCATGATGTCAGACTGCATCCCTCGGGCAAATGCCAGAAGGTCAGCATTAGCAAGCGAACTGTCAGCTTGGGATTCCAAGAGTGACACGGCGCAATCCACGGTTTGTTTAAACCAGAAGCTGTAGTCATCGGCTTCTGATGAGTAGGCCGTCGTCTGACCGATAGTTTGCTCACCGATCGACCAAGAAAATACTGCTCCAATCTCGTGAATAGCTCGGTTTGCGTGCCGCAAGATGGATATAAACTGTTAGCCAGGCGCAAGAGCGATTGTGACTCTTGTTGGGACCAGCGCGTACCCAGACTGACGTCCAGGCTACCCGGTCGGCACCACGAGGTGGTTCAGCTCGCTGACTAAGTATGTATGCTCAAAGTATGTAAAGATTTTGGAATAAGAACACGCGTCTAAGGACCAACAACCAACCCGTACTACTACTACTACTACTACTACCACTACTACATTCAGCAGTTGGTTCTCATGCCTAGCTGGAAGCATTTTCACCTCACTTCGCATCACCGGGTTTAGGAATATTACCAGACTCTAGCAAAATATGCTCTTGTCTGTTCTTCAGTGGCTCAATAGAAGTGTGTATCTTAGCCATATAACCGAATTCTAGGAGGTCCTATCAATAACCTTCCCCAGTGGCGATTAGCTGGATGTTGGCGACTATAAACAAGGTCAAACCTACTAACCATAGCATCGTAGAAACTAAATTTAATGAATGCAAACGTCGCCGTGGGAACAGAATCTGTATGAAACAATGTAAAAACTGAAATTATTCATCATTTAACATTTTTAGTGTCAATAGCTCCAAACCACGATGAAGACAGCGGATATTGTGCTTCTTAACCAGTCATGTTCCTCAGCGTGCTTAGCATCCTTTCACTAGTTTCAGGGTGCTGTAAAGGTAAGATGTCAGTCAACTGGTTGAGCATGGAGTGTTGCATCGTCTTCATGTTGGAAACTCCGCCTCTTGATTGACATGTGTTATAGCAGGCACCGGAGGTGATGGGTGGTCCACTAGGCGTCCAAATTGGTTCATGTGCTGATGCTGGCTCTTCAGTAGCAACTAAACAGCGCCTTATTATCAATGTCTGTCATTCATGCATCAAGCCATCCAAGTGATGAAAATTTCTCAGCGAATTCTTGACGCCATCTGTGAAGTTTTTCATGCCCCCCTACTGGTGCACTCTGGGGTTAAGAATGGCGTGAGAGACGAGCGATGAAACACAAGCTAGCTGAGAATTCTTAAGTCTGTTTGGCGTTATTCAGAGTAGACGGACAAGTTTAGTTGGTTGTCTGGCGTCTGATCGCTTGTTCGCAATTCATAATAGAGCGAAGTTCTGCTGAATTACTATCTTTTATTAACTACGACAAGAGTCTATACATCCTATTTCTCGTCTACTAACTCTGCAGGGACGAATACTCGGAGATTGGCTTTGTTCGTCATGTGAAACACATCGGGTGAGTTACACCATATTCCGGAAAGTTTTCATAATGGTCTCCGAAAAGTACATACCTGCGTTACCTATCCACAGGTATGACTGAATCTCAGAATTCTAAATATGGGCTCCTTGGGCCATTCAGGTAAAGAAGTGCAAACATATCGGGGTTGGTCTAAAATGCTATGATGTGACCTTTCCCTTTTTTCTTGTAATTCGTCCGGAGTTGTGCTCACATTTTTATGGTATGAACAATTCCCGTGTCCTGATTTGTTTACTGTTATCACTGGGAACGATGTTCTTGCCATTTGGGCTTCCACATAGTTAGTAGGAGTACTAATGAACGTGGGATGGCGGAGCACGAATGCGCTGAATGATCGCTGTTTAATTAGGCAACAATTGTGCGGTGACAGTTACCAACCAGTGAACAGAATGTGGTGTTCCACGCTTAAAGCGAACAAAACTCGCAGTTCGGTTGCCTTCCTCCACCACAGTGTTAGCTCTCGAGTCACACTAAAACTGTTCCACACGTCATTTGACCAGCGTCATCAAAGTAAACATGTATATTTACCCCCTCGAATGTGGACAAATTCGTCAGCTTCAGAATGGACCTTTGCCATCCAGGTTGCTTTTAAATGAGCGTGGGATTTTATAGGCTGACACAATCGAATCAGCCGTAGAGAATCGGGATATCACTAGCAAATCGAAATCTGGTGTGTACATGAATGAAGGGCTCTAACAATGCACACTGCCAAAAATAGAGGCAAAAGTAACTGTCCTAACTTAAACGCCGTGGTATCGTTCAACCCTTTGTGGTTGTTCTGACTACACTCCGAGGATGGAGGGCATCTCTGGACCAACGGGCTTACGTACTCCAGATGGCGAGTGATGCCGCTTTTACCATCGGGACTACCGTCTGACAACGGTGGTTACCCACTCAAATTTTGGTGACCGCTGTAAATTGTGTGTAACTGGATCTCAGCTTCATTACGGAGCTAAAAGACTCCGCCTCAGATCAGCCAAATCAACTTTGACTTCTTCTGGGAGCAAACATCTTGGCAGCTCAGCGAATTGGCCACCTTAAAAGGGAAACTTGGAAGCTGTAAACAGAAAACATTGTTGATCGCAGCCTTCTGAACTAAGAAGTATAAAAAAAACTACACATTTCCCGGTAATTTTTTTCGGATTAACTTATGAACTTCAGTGCGCACCCAAACTATGGCAGTAAAAACGTGGTTGATTTCCAAAAGTTCTCCCGCCTTATCCTTGCATTGGTCTAGAGTAGAGCAGGTAAGGACTGAAGCAATAATCCCCGGACGCTAAACCAAAGTGAAATTTCTTAGACTACAAGTATAGGTGTTTGATTACCAGTGACGTTGGATTAAAATACCCATACACATGAATCTCATTGTAGCCTGCATTATTTGTGATTGATGCCTAGGGGAAACACAGGAGTGACTGCTGTTTATCAACTGGAAAATCGTTTGCATTTTACAGCTAACAGAATATCAGTATCAGGCTGTGTGCTAGAATTATCAGTCTTGGAAGATGGAAGTGCACAGCGCGCTTTGTGTTCTCAGCCTCAAAAACCAATATCTACCTAATATAAGCTGGAGTCTTATAGTAGGAATTAGCTAAACACGATCCCACGAAAGTACGTAAGTTACCGCAGTTCAGCCTTATTTGAAAAAATAGTGGTTGTGAAAGTGCCCTTCTGATGCCAACATCAGTTCGCGAACTCATTCAGGCATATCATTCAAAGGACCAGCCAATGATCAAGTGTCTTCTGATATCATCTGGCGAATTGGTGTCATGAATCGTCATTAGGCGAAATAAAAGTATAGTGTGTGGTGATTAGGCATGCTTTATTGGGACCCGGTGAACAAGAAGGCCGCGGAAAATCATTTCACGTAAACCCAGCTTGATGGTGTCATTGTGTATGTATGTATATCTAAGCGTGCTTCCGTAGTGAACTCCTCAGCTCTGTGATAAAAAAGAAGCAGATTCCAACTTGAATACTTCAGCTTGTTGTCTAATGAGAGATACTTAATGCATTTTAGGTTTTTATCTAAAAAAAACATCCTGTCCGTATGGCCTGTTCCGTTGCCAGAGTTCGCTTTCGTATAAAAACTGTCTAAATTTGGTCTTCCTTTATTTGGAAGACTTGTCCCAACATCCGTATCTGTCAACAACAAAAACTTGTCAGGGGATGCCTGTTTGCGTGTCCTCATGTCTGACAATGGGACCGAGTTATTCATCCACCTGTCAACCCGATAAAATACATCTTTTGACTCGAAATTAAGCCACAGTTTTCCTATAAATATCAAGAGCATGGCATATTTATCATCAGCGCCTTCGTAAGGATCGGCAGTTACTCACTGGTAGTAAGTTTGTCGTACGTGTTCACATTTAATTCTAAAACACCATCCACCAAAGTCATGCTACTGGTACGACGCAAATGAGCCGACCATTATAAAGAATTTACCCTTTATGTCATTTGGACTAATTGTGGCACCTAATATGATTTTCGACCAAATGCCTTGCGTCACAGTAAACCTAACCCTGGCCCCATTTGTAAGCATTACTTGTTGAGTCTGTTAAAAGCCATGGCAACTAGGCCTCTCACCGCTAGCTCCTTTTCTTGGCCGCGGATTACATGTACCGAAATATCTGGTTGTTGTCATTTTCTCCGGTCACGTTTTATACTAAATCCAACCTGTTGTGGTATTTTTCCGGACAGGAAATACGGTTGGTTAGCCAATCAGATAGGTATATCACTGCTCTTGCCAACTCTTAAGTATAATGGGATTCTGGCGTAACGATGGATACTACTGATGAGGCATGCGAGTAATTTCCATCGTAACTGCGCTTTGCGTCTATTTGAAAGTGGGGTTTATTACGGAATTTTCGGAATTACTTTGTAGCATTCGTTTCCATTCGAGAGATAGTCAATGAATATCCTGGAAAGTTCAGGAAGATGAGTTCCAGAAGAAGACGGATATTCAGTTATTATAAGCAAGATGCATATGAGAGTTTTGCTTCTCTGCCCAATAGTCTGTAACTGTTCATCTGGTGTTTTCTAATAGATAACTCCGCAGTAAAGGCCTTCTTTCTTTCATCGGTAGCTGATTTCTTCCTTAATTTCAGAGAAGTGTTGATTGACTAATTCTGGCAAGTTAGCGGTATTTTCTGTAGCCTTGAAAGGCATCAAAGAAAAATGCTGGTTTTTTCTGACATTGCAGCATCTGTCAAGAGGACAGATTTTGGATAAGGGGGTCACGAGACTTGTATGCTGAAAGAATGTGTGCCATCCTCTTTAGACTCACAGCGACTGAGTCAATATTATTAGTTAAAGCCTATGCAGATAGAAGACTTTCGTGACCATTTCACTTTTCCACAAAAACTACAAATGGCAGCAAATTACTGAGGACTTTTAACATACGCCGAATATTTATTTTGAGTCACAGCAGTAGTTTGCCTGCATTATTTATAAGCCCAAATTAACGGGAAACAGGTATGCACCTCCCAAAAAAGCCAGCGAACGACAATCCTTTGAACCGTTGAAATTTTCCATAGGTCCGGTTGGAAAACCACTGATAGAACTCACAACTATTTGTCAAAAAGCGTCGTCAAAACGATGCCTAATGGGTCCCAAGCCTTTAACCCGGCAAGGTTTTGTGTCTAGTTTCTGCTTGCCAGCCATCGCCAGGTAGACCGCAGTGCACGTTGTCAGACAAATATGTCAGCGCAGCCTCACCTAAACATTGCATTGTGATGGCAACATCACCATATGATCACGCACGGGTTTGAATAATAGTCATCATTCATTTTCGGCCGGGGGTGGATAAAATGACAATCTAGTTCGTTGGTACCTTACCAACTGATGAAGGGAAAATGATATAACGGCAGGCTAACAACATCAACAATTGCGACCACTTTTGCAACAAAGTCTGCCTAAGAAAGTGCGGGTGAAAAGATAGACAAAAAGAAATAAGAAAGAATGAGGGAAGAAAAGGGAGAGCATAAAAGACGAAAGAAACGACCACAAAAAACACTGGAAGAAAGAACATGATAAGGAGAAGATGATTCGTCCAAGGATAGATGTGTCGTTTGCAAAGGAGTCACGTCAGTGTGCTACAAACAGATGTGTATTTGAGTGAGTCTGGGTTGTTGGGAGACTTACTGATGCAGGATGCGCAAATTCTCATCCATAAAAACCGTTCTCTGCTGAGCTGATTCTCGGATGATCTTGTGTTCTACCTTTGTTCAAGTTAATTCAATATTTCCTGCGTTTTTTCTTTGCCGTGTGAGATTCCCTCAAGGGAATCGCTCCGCGGTGAAGTATCGAAGTTTGCTCCTAAAGAATACTATCCGGTCAAGAGTCATCAAGATGTATCCGCAACAATCCATGGCGCACCTCTTTTAGAAGATAAATTCTCGGATGAATAAAAATCGTCATTAGGGCGTGAAACGTGTTATTTCGAGCCACTTAGGCTAAGAATTGTGAGAAGCAGTCATCAATGGTAGTTTTCTACCCAGAACTAAGGCTGCTGCTTTGACATGGTTTTCGGGCTAGAGTGCTGCAATGATCTCGCGAGCTGCACTCGCCGTAAGTTGATTCCTTAAAGTGCAAACATACCAAACTGAAACAGACATAACAAGGGCAGCGAGACACCCTACTACAATTAGCCGAACCAGGAGGCATTCGTACTGTCCTCTGCGATAGAATTATGAAGACAGTAAGTTGTTTCCCCCCCCCCCCCGCGCCCCGTAAGTTACACTTTATCCCAACCCGC
>NW_008751729.1:1140434-1153468 GCF_000715545.1 Opisthorchis viverrini | reverse complement strand
CCCCCCCCCCCCGGCGACTAGTATGTTCACATTCATCCAATCGGCGGTGCAGCCTTCCCCCGAAAAATGACGAGCCCGAAAATGTCGGCGCTGAAATCCGTATAGCCATGTCGCCCGGTAGTTGACCGTGACCGCCTAGATGTTTTTCACTCGTTCACATATATCGAGTTGGCGGACAAGATAGCTCTTCTTGGATCTTGCACCATCTTAATGCAGAAGACAGTAGATATAAATAATCCTGTCTCACAGTTTGGCATGCGATTCACACCTGTGAAGTGTTGAGTACTGCTGCCTCGTGGTTGAGGATGAGCCGATTGGGGTAGTGGACAAATTTATCTGCATGAGTGGCTGATCTAGCCAATGACGATAGTTTCGTCTGGATTTGGAAGAATAGAGCAGCTCTCCTGAAATTGCATCACCAATAGCCCAGGCGTGATATTAACTTATCAGTCAAGTATCTTCTTTGCAACAACGCGGTGTGCTCCATGCTGTTATATGGGTCAGATTTTTGGCCGCTGCACTCTGAGGACGTCAAAATTTTCAGTGTTTGACCATCGATGTCTTCGAATTATTGCTCAAGCGTGATGACCACATTGGATCAGTAAAGTGAAGTAGTTCGGATAGTTTTCGGAGGAAACAACTCGCCCAAGATGAATGTAACGATCAAATTCCATGGGTTTCGCTCCCTTGGTCGTGTGTTTTGTATGCCAGTTGACCAACTTCCTCGAACAACCATTTTTGCACAACCCCGCGAAGGATGGGGACCCTGAGATATTGTCAGACATGTCCCAGTAAGGCGCTCAGTGGCGGACATGTATCCAGGCTGTCGCGTTCAGCGCATAGCTTCCCATCGTATCTCCCCCATGAAAATTTCACTGGCAACTCGGTATTGACACACCAATTATATAAGCTATCACTTACAGTGCGTAGCTATCTACCCTTACCCACTCGGATCACCAGAGAGAGGAACTGTGGCAGCTAGAACCATCGTGAAACAAGTATGCGGCTTTTTAGGCCACTGCTGCTGATGACGACGGTGAGCGGTTTGCTATGTGAAAACGTGTCAGCTATCCAGCAAGCAAATATGTATCTTATGTGAAGGACCTTGGAGGGTTTTCTTGGGAGCGAAGTTATTAAATCACTGCGCATAGTGATCACACAGACCCACTAATCCCACAAAATTACCTCAGTATACTGATTACCTTCAATGAATCGAAGAATCATCCTCTGGTATCCTCCTCACTGATTGTCGTCAAATACTGTCCGAAATTTAAAGTCCGAAATTTTAGTGTTAGAAAAATCCGAAAATGTTGTTGTATGCTGTTTTAGTGTTCCACTCGGATAGAAAAATGGATAAAACCGTCAGGCGTTTTAGTAGTATCGGATGGGTGACAACTATACTTGAGCTCTTGCCTCGAAAGGTATTTTTCTATTTTGGGGTTGCAATATTCGATGTTACATTACACCCGGGGAACTTTGAACAATCTTTCGGTTACACTAAATTACATCGTATTTTCTAGTGTAAGTAGAGCGTTTTTCTACTGTTTCTCACTCCCGAAAATGCAATGGTAAACGTATGTGATATCAACAGATACATTACGCACCCCACAGCTATCGAAAGGCTTCTAGGATAATAGACTTGAAATAAGAACTAATCTTTTGTGCCTGTTGCTGAACATCTCAAGCAACCCAAAACACATTTCTACCATGGATGCAAACAACACGGTATTTTCAAAGTGAGCGACTGTGGGGACAACGTGAATAGCACAATAATTGGACGATGGGGGAAAGTTACACCGAGTACTGCTGCCACGATGTGGACGATTGGTGTCCCCGCACGAAAAACAAATTCACAGCGACTTCAGGTGAAAACCAAAAATATTTTGTTTTCATCTTTCGTCCGGGTGTCAAAACATGCGAGCTATGCAGAAACGAAATTCTTCAGTTTGTGCGTTTCGACTGTGTGTACGATTCCTTGTGTACATATGACGGACCCATCCGTGTGACCACACACGTTTGTCTGCAGGCGAACTGCGGGTTGCACCATGGTTTGTGTGCTGCTCTGTGGACACTGATTGATGAGTGTGCTACTGCTACTGTTGTTTACGGTTACTGTTCGTATGTAAGCTGGTGAAAGTTAGTTTCTTCTGGTTTCGCCGACTAGGTAGGTAGGTGATCGACGAGCGGCTTGGGGAAGAGACACATTTATATGGAGATTACGTTGCGGTGGGCAGTGGAGCGGCTGTCAGGCAGCCTGTCTGCGTGTGGTCTTCGCTTTGTGGGTTTGGGCGCAGTGTTTCCTGTGTGCATCGAAGGTAACCTTCCCCAAGTAAGCAAATAGAGTGTGTAAAATAGTTTCCCAACCAAACAACATGACAAACAAGTTGAACTTCTCGCTTGTATATATAACTACATACATATGTCGGATCCAACATCCTGGTCATGCAAACATCACCGCATCTGTGGTGCAGGTTATCTTGACAGTGAATCCAAAGCCTGCTGAGGAATCTATAGTAGGCTAATGACCATAGCATCCCATTTCGTTGTTGGAGATGAAAATAAGGAATACAGCCAGCACGAATCTGTTGAACGGAATTAGGAGAGTTGTTTAAGATAACACCATACATCCGCAGGCAGTCTATAATTTACCAATCAATGGAAACTACAGTGAAACGCTTACTGGTTGTTTGGAACTGCCGGTTCAAAGCAATCGTGTTAGCAGATGAAATTTACGATATGCTGTCTCAGGTGTTACTTCGTCAATCTCCCATTGTTTTATATAAATAAACTCAAACAAACAGTAATCCAGGCACCAGAAAAATCACACGTTTGAAAAAGCCCAACATTCACAGAAACAAGTGCCCGAGCGCTATTTTTGCAGATGAGCTAGATGCTTGAAGAGTGTTAGTTTGCGAGATGTAACCAATTACAAAGTAAGTTGATTTTCACGAGAGACCCTATTGAATCACTCTGTTGTGAGTGTCAGCTTAGACCCTAAAACCGGTTAGTGAGGGTGAAAGGATCATAAAAGGTGCAAACACATTCCTGCATTACTCATAAGGGAACAAATCCGTCCACCAGTCTAGTTTCCTCAACTGGCGTGCCTCGTTCATACCTCGGAGGCTTGTGCCGAACGAACACTCTCGATTGCTACATCCTAATTTCATGGAAATAATCCTGTCGTTCCGAAGTCACTGATATCTTCCATGGGATCCACCGAGATCTATGATCCTCTACGGTGACTTAGTTTGCTGGCTGGCTCTCATTAGGTTGATCAATTTTTAGCTGAAATCATCAAACTTCCATAGATTACATATTGTATGAGTGAATGGATACTGTCAAAGTCTGATGGGAATTTTTGGTACAAAATTCCCGATCGTCAAACATAGAAGCCAAGGTTGTAGGACCTTCATGACGGAAGCCCAAGCGTGCTGCAGTAAACGTTTGATGTTCCCTTATGTATCGCCACCGAATTCACTCTTTTGGGGACCTGATTTCTTTGGGAGTAGGCGTAAATTCCTCGTTGGCATAACGATTCTGATTTGAGCGTGGATACATTGAAAGTGACGTTATTGCCCACGGACAGTGAGAACAGCACCAGTATATGAGGAAGCGAATGACCCCTAGAAATGAGACTGCTGTCAAAAATTTTGCCTTCAGTAACTGTTAGAATCAGGTGATACTGTTAACGGAAGCAGACGAATAACCCAGGCTCAGGATCTACCATTAGGACATACTGCACTACATCTACAGTACAATGTCCTTTATAAAAGCCACCAAACTCGGGAATTTGGGAAGTTTTCATTGTGAGGCTTTGTGGCGCCTGCTGTTAACACTTCGCTTATTCTGAATGCCTTGGGTTTGAATAGAATAGTGCGGTAGTCTGCGTGATAGAATACTTTGTTAAGCTAAGTCGACTCCGGCATCAATGTAGTTAGTGTTTTCTGGTCTTCACTGGTTGGCAGTCAACGCTTTATTAATTAACACTGTTAATGGGAATCACGTTGTTCCATGTCTATAACTGTGTGTCATCCCAGAGTAGCCATTACTCTCTCGGTCACTAAGGCCTACATAATTGTGGATATCAACAGGCAGAGGATCACAGATATGTAGTTAGTTGAGTCTATCCTGTTGCCAGACTTTATTATTGGTGTCTGTGGTCTATTTCCACGTTTAGCCAACACTTTCTCCGGAAGGGCTAGGCCGATTGGGCTTTGTCAGAGGACCGGTAAGCACTTTTACCAGCGAATTTATGTCCAAACGACCCGCACAGTCACAACATGAGCAACGCTTTCGGTCAAAGTAACTTTCTTGGAGTATCTGGAGCGAAATGACAAGGTAATTTGAATTGAATTCAATGATGTAGATAATTCGGAGGACAACTCCGCCGTCGTTGCTAATCCATTCAATGCACTAACAGATAGAATACAGTGTGTAATGCGCGGTGAAAATACATTAAAATACTTGTGGAAAAGCCTCTGGTGCCTACAGAATTGGTTGGGACCGGATTTTATCTCCGGTCTGCTCCTTATCAATAGCTGTTCGTTATTAACGAAGACCTTTTTTCATTCCTGGAACTGCATAACCCAAAGCTTGAGCATTCTGCTTCGACTGCGCTTGTGCAGTTCATTCTGTATCGATACAGTGGAACGCTGGTGTGATATTTACAGCAGTCAAGAGCTTTTAAACTGACCGTGTTTTAGCTGCAGGATGTTATTCTTCAAACTTACAGAGTAACGTGCCCTATTCTATCAAACCAGTATAGCGTTTTGCAAATATGGCATCACTGTCGTGCTTCAGATAGTAGCCTCAAATGTGCACCAACAGCCAGTTACTGAGCTCAAGCAACGAAGTTTGAACACAATCGATCCCTAATTAAATAGTTGTTCCGTTTTTGAGGGCTATCATTCCTTATCGCGGCCAAGATGACAAGTCTCTGACACAGAACAGTCGATAAATCACCATTTACTCAACATAAACTGGCCTTTGTGTACCACAATTATCATAAAAGAGATTCAGCTGAGATCCACTTGGGTCACTTGGTAAAACTAAACCGGCTGAAATTGAGTGTCGCGAAAATCGTTTACGTAATTGCGCATTTAGAACGATGCTTATTTCACTGTTTTTAGTGTTGCTGTGTTCCTCAATAAAGTTCAAATTTCTAGATCTGCCTACCTTGTCGGCACACCTTATATAGCCCCAGAATATCCTGAGTTTCTTACAAGTTTTCACCCTCCTGGTGGAATTTGGCAGCAGCGTGCGTTGTCTCAAACGGACATTACTGAAACATTCTCCACAAAGGATCGAATGTTTTCAGATTGCCCAGTTGGTTGCAGGCTCGAAACCATTGACAATATGCAAATAACATCGACAATTTTCAGAAATACCCATCCTGCCTTGGAAAGATGAACGATTAAAGAGAAAATTATCGCAATGATTTCGTAGTGGTACAAGAAAGCCAGATGCATACTGATATGGACAAAATTATTCGGCTTGATTGATTTTAGCTGCTTCGGTCTCACCGTCCCAGAAACTCTTAGGGGGAAGGAATTATAACACATAAGACAAAAGTGTGTGTGGTCCATCACGTCTTCTGAGCAGCTTTTTCTAAAAAAAACTGAGTGTCCAGCTTTGGAATGCAGACCTTCTTTATCGAGTAGCTATATATATACGCCCTTCCAAAACCGATGCATTTCTCCCGCCACTACATTCCTTGATGTACGGTTGTTGGTCTGTTCGTCGAGCTTGGCAGCTGGATTGCAAACGTTCCATCACCAATCGAGGTGACATCGTCATCTTGATTTATTTACTGGCTCACCACACTGATTACTCACTGGATTTTTGTAACCTAGACTATTGTTTACTCGGTCTATGCCTTGCTGTCTTGCATCTCTTAGGTTCGTCCTTATCGTGCTTTCCCCAGAACATGGTATTTTGTAAATAATACAGAAAATCCTGCCCCACGCAAATGAGCCTCCTTGGCTCCACCACCACATTTCAGCAGTTTTTCAAAGGATGCATCCAGGATAGGCCTTAACTTATTCATAAATAAACCTGCGCGGTTGCATAGGCCAAAGATGTGTTCATAAGCAACACCAGCTAGTGAGTAGATATGATGCCTCCCCCTGTGCTATCTATTTTTATGATTAGTCCTCTGAATTATTATAGGCATTTAACCGAATATTTCATTTTCTGTTTTGATTTCTATTGTCTCGCTGGGACCCTTCAATTAAAATCTAATACAGCACTATCACGGTCATGCAACAACCTCGGGAAGCAAAGTAAAAGCCTATCAGGTGGATATTCAAAGGGAAATGAGAGAGCTGCTTAAAGAAAAGAACAAAAGGGAAACCAGTCGACCTTCTTAGCGAAATTCATACATATGTATATGTATACATACATATGTATATGTACATATAACGAAATCGGCAACAACTGCTGTGCGGTATGAGGAGCACTAATGCAGGCATTTGGTATAAGTCCTACAGATTTTTCGCATAACAGTGACTTGGGCAAGGTCACCTTAGATTAGCTAGCGAACCCGTCATCTTAACTTGATTGGATGAGTATAGCTATACTGCGAACGGTACCAGTGACGTCGCGTACAGCGCAGAACTGGAACAGCAAATGGTCTTGGCCTAAGTGCGCCTGTTTCCCTTGTCTCTGTCTTTCCCATCGAGACCCCGGTGCCAGAAAAACTGCCCGAATGTTTGAAGTTTTCAGGCATTACACACCTTACCAGATTTCCAACCACGATTGATCGCTGTTCCTCAACACTACCGACCATCAATGGCGTTCCGCAGAGTTCCATTTTCGCCTCTCCCTGGTGCGCAGATATGTGCCCGGTGCAAACAAGCTAATAATCCACCGTTGGACTGAAGCTTTCGCGTGCCCCGCATATTTGCACCTGAATACTGCGGTGCACCAAGTTGTACTCTATCAGATGAAATTATTATTATGCCAAGATGTTATATTATCTTCTATCTCCAGTCAATATCAAAATAATACGAGACATTGTCAGCTGGATCTTCCAACTACCACGTTGTGTGTTTTCTTACTTGAATGTAGTTACTCCTACAAGTAACTAACTAATTAACTTGTGTACGAATTCCACTTACGTGTATATCAGATCTTCTGAACCTAGATAGAATAATTTTCTCATTATCCTATTATTCTGCTCCAAACTTTACCTAAGTAGACTTGATCTGACAAGATATTCGTTTCTGAAATACAGACAAACAAAGGATCGGGAGGAGACATTACCGGCTTAGCAGGCCTGCAGTATACTTAGGGGAATATACGATAAACATGACCGATTAAACTCACCTTGAAATCACTTGAGAAAAAGGCCTCTCTTGATATTCGTAATGCACTACTCATAGGGTTGCTGATAATTTGTCGACGAATTTTCAGCAACCTTATGAGCAGTGCATTACAAATATGCACGTATCGTGATATCCCGAATATCATGACGACTGAAAAATGAGGCGGCCCGGTGCAGTACATTCAGTTGCCTGGAAACATCACAAACGAGAGATTCAGCTGGGTTCCAGTTGAGGTTCTCGCAAGACCAAATTAGTTTGCGAAAGAGTGTATTTCGCCTCTCTTGATGTTCAAGTTGTTGGACCGTTTCATCTTCCTGGATTTTCACTGTGGGGAATTTGTCAGTCAGAAAATAAATTGAATAGGTTGAGTATCTATCAGTCAGCAAGTCTAGACGCCCTTTACGTGGTAAAATTGACTTTTACCTCAAGGACCTCCCCGCTGGACGCTGAATTTTTTTCAGTATTTTCGGATATCCCGCAAACTAGAAGTGATGCGCCACTGGTGGTAAAGGTATGAGACAGTCAGCTCCTTCCCACATAAGTACTTTGTTTACTGTATAGAAGTGGGCTTAATTAGAATACTGTTGGTTGGCCGACTATTAGTACCACTTCAGCCCTTTGGAGCCCTCAGGCAGTTCTTTACTTTGGTGCATCGCTTCTTTTTAGGTTAAGCATTTGAAAACCCAGTGGTCTATCCGCCCCTAAATGGCCAATGATAGAGTTTAGTTATTGTTTCGATTGCCGTTATGTTAAAGTCTAAATTTGACTAAGTTGTTTGACAGTGACTAAGGAACTAAAAGGTTTCCTTTCCTGGTTCCTTAGAAATCACCCAGCTTGTAAGAAACATCCTCCATACACGACAATTGTACAACTTTTAGTGATGGATTGTATTTCCGTAGCTAACTGGCACAACACCAGTACCAATATGAACCAGCTGGCAAATATGAAGGTGGAAGCACCTGGTCATTAAGTGATTAGGGCACACAAAACAAATTATTTTCTAAGCTAATGTCTTGTTGGAGCTGATGGAGCCTTATATTCCGTCACTGAGTCCTGTTTCTCAGCCGTTACCCTTCCCCATAGAAAAAATACGCCTTCATTTAATACAGGCAACATATGCAAGGCAGGTCACGTTATATTATTCATGGTTGCCAAAAACTTGTGGATTTCGGCACTTTATAACAACTGATAACATCTGACATGCCTTAACGACGGACCGTCGGTTGCTGCGACCATGCAATACCTCGCAACACAGGATTCCTTCATTCTTTCATACAAGAGAAACTAATTGTACTAGAGACCCGTTTGTGGGATTATAGGCTGATAGTCTGTATCTTATTCGAAATGATATGCTCCCTGAAAACGAACCCAAAATATACGCACAAACAAAACTGTCCAACATACAGCTAAAATAAACGGATTAATGAGTAAAATCGTTCATGAATGATAAGTGAAAACAGTAGCCTTTTAGCTGTAGATTTCAGTCTTTGTTTAACTACATTTCGTGCCAGGAAGAAACATATCATCGTTCAAAAGCACACTCACGTGCGCGTGCAAGTAGGCAGGCACGTGGGCGATTCCCCTGAAGTGGCATGGCGTGTTCACCGAGCATTTACACAGCTACACAAATTCTGAAAGCAACAACCCTACAAGCAACAAACAGGCTTACCTACCACTGCGTACTGATGAAGGCGGCGTTGGCGCCAACCTACAGCAAGCTTTTCGGTCTTAGTATTCCACATCATTTGGTTGATGTAAAACTGGCGCAATCAATCATTTTATGGCAACATTTACCACCGCTGTGGGTGGTCACTGGTTGGGTGGTGAAAGGGAGCTGTCAGGCTTGCTTAAATATACAAACATCGGATTGACTGCGCTGATGGATGGATGGATGGATGTAGCTGGGGTGGATTGGCACTGTTATTAATATATCTGTGGTTTAATTTTGTGCTGTCATATTGTATCAGTCATCTTTTAGTATAGAAATAAATCATATCCATCATTCTTGTTCCACTGGTTTTCCTGATAACTGGAGCCAATGTTACCATCGCAACTGCTTCCCCATCAGAGGCAGGCGTTGTTGTTGTGTACTTCTCAAAAGACCATGGGTAAAAAGACAGACTAGCAAAGACAAGTTTATATCGCTCGTCTTGAATACGTTTTAGTTTTTTTATTCCTTGTTTCTGAATAGGTTCCTGAAGTTATCAAAGTCATCATGAGCAGTCATATATGAACCGGCTCCACCAGATACCGAGTACTGACTTCCAACAGCTGTGAAATTCGGTACAAAGGTTTAATTTCCAAAAAAGGGACCTCCGAACACTAATCAAGACCATTGTAAATGTCTAAAGGGGTAAACATTCACTCTTTGATGGTGACTAGTTCATCCATATCCCGATATGATCAATATGTCCTGTAAGTAGGATCAGTGTACACTGAAAGGCCAAGATGCAATCTTCAGCCGTTCCAACCTTATCGTGAACCATTAGTGTGCATCTCACGAAACTTCTAGGAGGCTAGTAATGGAATACTTGAGCGTTTGAATGTTTGGCTACTAAAAACTCCGGGATTCGTTGGGAGCTTCGAAACATGACCGAGAAGTAATGGATCCCTTAGCCTTGTACTGCCAAGCGTTGCGCTATTCCAGGACGAAGTTCATCGAATTTTTAATTTCGAAAAAAGAACACGGTATATTAATTTTAAGGGATTTCTACTTACCAATATTAGTTCAGAAAAGACGGTTGACATTTACACCACATTAGGTCTTTCCTTGAAAACGGTAGAAAAGTGTAATCCGTTACCTTCACAAAGCTTAATAAAATGCTGAACAAAAGCAATACCCACGTGATCCTAAATGAGTCTTATCAACGGTTATTTTGAATCTAAATCTGCATCCATTTAATATCTTTATAATCTGCGACTTGCAATTGCTGCACGTTCGTTGCTGACTAGACATCGTTATTATTACCGGCGAAATAGTTAATGTAACATATCTGAGGAAGTCAACATTAAATAATATACGTAAAACAGCACCTGTGTCTGGCAGTATTGAGGAATGCTGCGAAAAATACAGACCAACAACTAAGTACCTAGCTTGTTCTGTAGTCTGAGTGAGTTCCCCCGCTCAAATGTCCTTTAAGCCAATGACTTTGACCACCCGACCGATTCATTTTTCATTGATAACTTGAAATCATTTTGTTGTTTTTAGCTATATTGCGCCCCATTATACTGTGTGTTATTATGCCCTGAGTATGCTTTGTGTTTTGTGCGCAACTTTGCACACATTAGGCCTCAGCCATTCGGCTGTCCCAAAATAAGTTGGCACGAACGATCAGTGGTTATATGTGCTGTTCTCTTTAAGACTGGCGCTCCTGCTCACTCTCCGGGGTCTACACACGTTACGAAAAGTTCATTCGACCGCACAGGTAGCCCAGTGTGCCTTATCTATTTTGCGCTGGGATCAATATGCACAGTTCAGCAAGGCAGACAAATCCGGAAACGGATGCCAGCCCACCATATGCACCAACTAGGTCGGTACTATTTGGCAGAGTCGGTCAGCTAGCGCTCAAATATTTATCACAGCAACAGGGATTGCAAAGAACTGGATTTAGCGTAAGCATCTGCCATCGTCAATTAATCGAACGTTAAAACCCTACGGAGAGGATGGGGCCAGAAAATTAGAACAGAGAGTATATCGATGAGTCGTCTTGATTGAATATCCGTTTTAATTTATTTTTCGATTAACTTTGGGGGGCGATCTTCGTGTGTGTACCAGATATCGAATTCGCCAGTAAGCATCCAAGTATGAATTTGTGGGATTTAACCCAGTGATTTTTCTACACTAATTCCCAGTGACTTCTTTAAACTTTGTAACGGAAAACAAAGGAATAAAAATAGTCTGGCTAACGCCATAATGATAACCGTGGCACTCCAAAATGCACGTTCAATGAAGTGCGAATGAAAACGGAAACTAATAAAAATGATACCTGTCAAGAAGAAAATAGGTGGAACTCAACTCAAAGCGGTTGTAAGCAGGACTATTACCACTCCGTTCCTCTTGTGGCAAACACTAGCAGAGATGTAGAAACAAGAATTTACTTGTCCTGTACCGAACGAGTACAGCATGACCATACTCTGGTTCGGTGCCGTGTAGCAGACCTCGCAAGAAGCAAGGCGTATTATGAACCAGAGAGGTAAAGAAAACACTAACAGTAACGATATGAAAAAAGACTCAGCAATGAAAGGAAAGCACAGCATAAAGCGAGCTACGCTAAGAAGATTGATTGTAAGACTCAACGAGATCAATAAGCGTCTGTCATGCACATCTGAATTGACTGATGCCAGGATGCTTAACGAATGGTCATGCATAAACTGCCCTAAAAGATAGGTGAAAAATTAGGAGGAAAGAGGTATTTACAACAGGGTAACAGCCCTATTCAACGCCTGGAACATACCAGGTGCCTTCTAATGTAGAAATTTATCATCCAGATTGTTTCGGGTTTTTGACACAGGCTTAGAAAAATGGAACGCATAATAATAAGAGGTTCAATAAATAATTCCACTGAATTTGGATTAAGAGAGGTAGGTTAAGGGTTAACAGTCATAAAACCTATAAAGTTATAATTGGTTATTAAAACGTTAAGCTGTAGGCGCCCAAACCAGGAAACAATCTATTTTGGTAGCATCCGGAACTTAAAAAAATTTATTGAACCATTAGAAATGGACTGCGTTTAGCCTGTCAACAAGCGGTATATTGTTGCCATTGACTTGGCATAGGATGATGGCGATTCGAATCCAGCTCGCAAGGGGATGTTTTGCCACATTTACGAGTGCCAGTGGGTCAAGCACATATCACAGTGAACAGGAGAAAATGGTTTTTTAAGCTCAGCTGCCGAACGCCATGCAAACGTTACTCACCATTATTAATTTTTCCTGTTGAGATTCTTGTCCCTTAGTTGGTCAAGATTCAAGAACGGGGGAAAGCTAATGAGGCCGTTCGGAAGTGGCTCAATGAAGGACATTGCCCAACCTCAATCGTCTATATGTGCTTTTCCGGAGATGGCCAAAAATGACAAAAATTTAGTCCTGGAAAAACCTTAGTTGCAGCATGGACGCACCTGGGAAGATGACACCGGCAATAGGGGAAAGCTTGGAACCAATCAGAAAGTTATCGTTTCGGAAAGGCTTCGAAGAAATGGATGGACTTATGGTTCGGTTTCGCTTTTCGCAGAAAGGTGATGTCGGGCAAAGCGAGCGGCTTATTTGTTCACCGAGTTTTGCAGCAGATGGAGAATTGGTGGGAATGCGATAATTTCTCTTTGGTAGTCATCATCATCATCATTGTCGGTCAAATGCAAGCAAATGTTACAAAGTGGCCCCACGAGTTCCACAACGGAGTTCCCTTTTTCAATCGACGCAAAGCGAAATTCTACGAACAACACATACTACTCGCGTGCCTCCCGATCAGTAGTATCACCGTCACACTAGTTTCCTGTGAAGCGATGTTGGTAAACGCATAACAACTTAACTTGTGTCATCATCATCATCATCATTGTCAGCTGGAATAACCGCGTACTTGTCGTACAGTGGTTGCAGCTGCCGCAGTTTCGTTCACCGATGATTTGAGGGAGGGGGTAGGTAGCTGCGCATTGCAGGCACGAGCTGGTAAATTGGTGCACAAATCCAGCACTGTCAGTGGGCTGTCAAGTG
>NW_008751729.1:1103991-1137922 GCF_000715545.1 Opisthorchis viverrini | reverse complement strand
CTAGCCTCTGACTCAAAAGCCTGACCCACGAGGCAGTGGGAGAATGTGGGGTTTTGTTCGGGGACCCTGACCCTAGCCTCTGACTCAAAGGCCTGACCCACGAGGCAGTGGGAGAATGTGGGGTTTTGTTCGGGGACCCTGACCCTAGCCTCTGACTCAAAGGCCTGACCCACGAGGCAGTGGGAGAATGTGGGGTTTTGTTCGGGGACCCTGACCCTAGCCTCTGACTCAAAGGCCTGACCCACGAGGCAGTGGGAGAATGTGGGGTTTTGTTCGGGGACCCTGACCCTAGCCTCTGACTCAAAGGCCTGACCCACGAGGCAGTGGGAGAATGTGGGGTTTTGTTCGGGGACCCTGACCCTAGCCTCTGACTCAAAGGCCTGACCCACGAGGCAGTGGGAGAATGTGGGGTTTTGTTCGGGGACCCTGACCCTAGCCTCTGACTCAAAGGCCTGACCCACGAGGCAGTGGGAGAATGTGGGGTTTTGTTCGGGGACCCTGACCCTAGCCTCTGACTCAAAGGCCTGACCCACGAGGCAGTGGGAGAATGTGGGGTTTTGTTCGGGGACCCTGACCCTAGCCTCTGACTCAAAGGCCTGACCCACGAGGCAGTGGGAGAATGTGGGGTTTTGTTCGGGGACCCTGACCCTAGCCTCTGACTCAAAGGCCTGACCCACGAGGCAGTGGGAGAATGTAGGGTTTTCTTTGGGGACCCTGCCCGGAGCCGACGACTCAACAGTCTGACCTTCTTGGATGCAGGGGTTCGCCTAACCCGAGGGCGCAGGGAATAAGGCATTACTGTCTCATTCCTGATGCGGTTGCGCACATCAGGTCCCTTTTGAGCAGCACCGGGCTCTTTGGTTTTAAAAGTATTTCGACCGTATTGGATAATGCACCGGTGGTCACGGTCATCCGTTGGGCGATCGGAGTGTGCGGTTTTTGGGGCCGACCTTTTCTAACACGTCCTTCCTCGGGGGAAGGCAGCATCGCTGCTCTCATAAATAGCTGGTCGCCTGGGGGAAACACCTTACTGCCTTCACACTCCTGTCGCAGAGGACAGTACGACTTTACCCCCAGACCGCCTCGTAGCACGATTACTCGTAGTACGGGGTCTCGCTGCTCCCCTTTGGCCTTCCTGGCATGGTTGCACCTTGTGGGACGAAGTTCCAGCCAGCGTAGCCCGCGGGATCACTGCAGCACTGACGACCGACCACCACGTCAAGGTGGCAGCTTTAAATCGGGTCTCTTGGGTAGCATTTGAATCTTCATTGGCCCGTGTGGATTGGTGCCACGGTACTACCACGTCAAGGTGGCAGCTTTAAATCGGGTCTCTTGGGTAGCATTTGAATCTTCATTGGCCCGTGTGGATTGGTGAGTGCCACGGTACTGCGGTTATGGATTGAGAATGCCTGAATTTCGGCTGGCTTGGGTTATATACTTCAAGTATGTGCCACTTCTGAAGACAGAGGTATCAGAAAAAACCCGTAATTTAAACGATTCACCCCCGATCCAGCGCGGTTTACGCTTAAGTTTAAACATGATAAAACGGAACCAGGCTACACCGACCGAAAACCACATCACTCACCTGTCCTGACGAAATAGCTCGTTGTTTGTCTGAAGTGAAGTGGAGACCAGCAAAACTAGGTCGGTTGATTAGAAAGGGCTGAACAGCGTTCCTCTGGGCGTATGGTTTAGGAACACGAAGTGGAATAGCACCAGTCTCAATAAATATTTCGACTATATTGGGCTATTAGATGCTGGTCTGTCAACGTTCCGACTCAATTAGATTGGTCGGAATATAGCTCTGGTGCAAAATTTACCTCCAGTAGGAGCAAATAAGGTCACTGTTCTCTATTTCGTCAGACGAATGCCGGGCCGTACGTCACCACATGCCCACAAGAATTGACGCACAACCATGGGTTCCGGAAGGCGGACTGCACCAACAACACCTCAACTTCTCCTAACCTGGTGCATGCTCTTCGGCTAAGAGTAAATCCAATTAGTAGAAAATTCATTCAGTTACCACGGTTTGCTTGAATAAGATGAAGTGTTGAGAGCTTACTTGTGTTTTAGTTCAGAACTCAAACAGAATGCTGGAAATACGGAGATTAGGTTATAAACATGACAACTTGCTAAAGAACCGAACTGACCGCTAGAACTTAATCAGGTAGTTTTTAAAAGACGATAAGGATGTCAGCGACCCTCAAGTGGACCGAGCGAGCATCACACTTAATAAAACAACAGTACGATGGTCAACAAAAATTAGAAATGATACCTCAGTTGTATCAAACATTTGTCAGTGTCATAGATTCTTAGTATTCTGTAAATATTTTCTTTTCGACGTTAAACTATTGGAACGGCTCATTTTTCTGATCAGGAACGTGTGGCCTTTGACCAGAATGTCAAAATACTGCACAGCAGATAATAAAACGATGCATTGTATCAAACTTTGGTTATTTTTATCGTACTCCTCCGAGAAAATGAGCAAATGGTTTCAAGGTTGGTGTTATGGCGCTCATGTTTCCAGTGAAACAGAAGTGCGATTGAGGATCTTAAAGAAGTATTTCCCGGGAAGTGTAGTGTCAACACGCTTATCCATAATAAAAATTTGTGTTAAAATGGACCGGATGGCAAGATTTTGGCTCTCTGTATGCCAATATTTGGCTGCGTCCTAGGTGTGGTTTGTGTTTTTTAAGCTTGAAGTGACGATTTTCCTAAACCTGATTCAATAGTGAAATCACGAGAAGAAATTCACCGGTGAAGCATAAACCAGTGTGACCAGTTTGTAGAACCCAGAGGGGAACCAATTTTAACCAGCCACGTTGCTTACTGATAACATGAGGTGAGATTGTATTGCTTCAGAACTTGATGAGGCAAAACCTCATGCCAGTCGTGGTGATCTTCCTGTTGGACCATGACGTCAGTCCACAAATGAGGTTTCAAATGTCTCGCCAGTGGATCTTATTTTCTTACCGATAACCTGATTTTGGCTGGCCTTAATATTTTTCAATGCACAGTAGACCGTTGCGGTAAAATGGAGATAAAATATTTGAATACGTCCTGTTTTGATATGGTTTGATAACGAACCTGCCAGCCAGGGCTTGATAACAAAACAACATGGATGATACTGTCATCCTCTTGCTTACCTTGTTAAAATAACTGGAAGAATGTCCCTTTTCATATGATTATTCTTCCACGCTCGCTTTACCTATATGCTATGATAAGGACATATTTTCAGTTACGCTGCCTCATTAGTCAGAATTTTTCATCAACGGGGTGATGGCACATTTCTCCAGTCTTAACAGCGCCTGCTGCAAGTTTGGCGTGTAGTCCATTCTTCAACGCGCCGTTATACTTTATGCTTTATTTACAATTTCGACGCAACAATCCCACTCAAACGCGGTTTTAACCCACTGTATTATTTTTTTATTTACCATAAAACTATGTGAAGTACTCGCCAAGACCCAAGGCTTATTGTACATGCCGTCATTTAGTTGGTTACGTCCAAATGTGATGACTAGTGCTTCTAAAATAGTTGAGTAAGATTGCTAAGAATTTTCTTCCCTTCTTCCTTCAAACTTACAGTGAAATACCTAATCGAGGGAGCTTCGTACAGTGTGTCGATAGATGGTCGTTCTCCATACTCGTGTGATAAGACCTTAATGAATAGGTAGCACAATTGAGCCTTGACATGTTGCATATCGAACGACAGCCAGGCTGGCAGAATGTCCCATTTACACTGATACGCTTTTGCTTGCATGCTCTCAATATAGCATCTTATCTAGAACTGCATTTGTATCGCATTTTCAGAAGCGAATCACCAAAGTTTAGTTTGGAACCACTTAATGGTGAACGTTCTACTACGTAATTGTTGTCACTTTTCTATCATCTACTCAGACTTGATGAAATTTTGAGGTGCAATAAAAAGATTTTCACACAAGCTAATCCTTTCTCTGTCATCATGAGCCAAAAAACTTCTGCGCTTACGGTTGGTCACTGCTTGCAGTTTATCTACAAGGGGTAAGGACTCAGTTCCATGGGCTTTTACAAATCGGACGTGCACAAATGGTAACCATCTGGGGTACCCGTGAAACTGAAGCTCAGATAAAGACGAATGTGATAGAAAAACCACTGGTATCACCAGTTTTGTGTTTGAAATTAAGCACTGCAGCCCAAAAGCAAAGCAGTACAAATTAACTCACAGCAGCAGAATACGGGAAAGTGTTGAACAAGCCATCCCTGAAGGTCAACAGGACCAAAAGCGTCCAAACCCTTCCTAACATCCTTAATTCCTTTATGTCGTGTCTTATTCTTTCCATCTCTAGGTTCCCACCATAAAGCAAGGAAAACGGAGCTTGACGCGACAGACAGAAAGTCGGCATGGACAGCTCATGATCCGACCATCTTAGCTTGCAGTGTTGGATGGATACTTTGCGTGAAGTATCATCCGCTTTACCAAACATAGTCTCATAATCACGTCATTGCGACACAGGAGTACAACAACCGTACCTTGGTCTTTGACCCTCGTTTCAGACACACAGCTCAGATCAGTAGAAATCGAGTCCTGCGTATCCGTAGTTAACAGCTCTGCATCTATAAGTTATTACCCATTTGCGCTTTTCGGCTCACCAGTTTTGACATTATAACTGAGTAGTAACGTGTAATATTTTCTGTACATTTTCATTTTTGGCATTGGACGTGAGTAATCATTCTCTTACCATTCTTATGACCGTCTATCTGACCAGATTTCTCATAAAAAATTCTGCCATTGGTTGTATGCTTCCTGATAGCAGTGTTTCTTGGGAAAACCGCCATGAACAGATTCCACAAAGGGCCAGGAATAGAGAGTATATTCCCCGATTACCAATACCCTAACTTAAATTCAACACAGTCTGAGTGGATAAGCTAGGGTTCTTTCAAGCATCTTAACTAGGAAGGTTACTCATCACTGGTTTCACAAAGACCGTTGTCCAATGTGTAAGCTCTACAGCGCAAACTGTCTAGAAAGAATAGCTGTCATAGACAAACCCTGTCTGTGGTCTTTGACAAATTCATATATCCCGTGTTTGAGTATTGAATAGTGACGAGAAACCGCCGCACTCTTTGTGTCCTGTCGCCATTAAGAATGTACCTTTCAAACACTGTGGTAGGTGGTCTAGTTTTTTTTCAAGTTTTTCCATGGCAAATCAAAGATCATAGCAGTAAGAAATAAATTCAAACGTTGAAGTACAATGAAATTTATCGGCCGGAGAAAGTGAGATAAAGTGACAGAAGGAGAACAAATCTAATAAAGCCAAAAATTTCGCTTCTTGAACCTCTAGAAAGAAACAGTCTAATATGTTTTGAGATCTTACGTCATGAAGACAGTAGACCAGATCCACTAAGCCGCGTTTTCTTGGCTGTTTTACAGGCTTTCGGAAAATCATTGAAGATTTTATAGTGCCTTAAAGAACTTAATTCATCACCTACTGCTAAAGGTTCAAAATACTGCGTACGAAAAGACAGTACCGGTGCGCAAGAAGAATAAGAATAGCGGGACACGATAAAAGAATAACCAAATATGAGATATAAGCGGTAAGTTGTAAAGTGGCGCACTGCCGTATATAGATCTATTTCGTCATTTGCATACAGCTTGGTGTCCAGTCGAGAAATTCGGATGTCGGGTCTATCTTTGAGTCCCAGGGAGAGCAAAATCGGCAACAGGCTGTCCAGAGGTTTCGTCAGCATTTTAAGTACGATTGTAAACGTTTGAGCGATGCGATTAGCTTGTCCGGAGAGTCCAGTCCAAACTTTCCTTGACCCTAAAAAATTATCATGGACCAGTGGTTTCTACTGACCCACAAAGTGCATGATGTCCACAAAAAATCACTGTGTTCAAGATGGTATATCTGTCTAATTGAACGATACAGATCTCCAAAGGCCTCAGCTGACGTTCGGTTCGCCATAAATGTTGTGCATATTGTGGATAAAATAAAGGCTGAAATAGTGTATCCTTTCGCATACTCGATTGCTAATCACAAATCCCTGTGATCTAGATCGGGTAGTAGTTTCCTTAAAGGAGGGGCGAAATAGAACAAGTGCACACGACCTAAACGCTGACTTCTGTCAGTGTAAACATACCGTTTTACAAGATTCAAAAGCCCGTTGGCTGTGAAGATCTCCTCTATTTTTTCTCATGGGTTCTGGTCAGCAAAAGAATCAACACACCTTTAGAAAATTAATTATGCATAAACCTTCATCGGCTCATTTCCGGCTGGCATTTCCTCCTGCTTAACACTTAATTAATTGACTAATGCCTCCTGTTTGGTTTATTCGCACAGACAAAACAACGTGACAAATCGGTGTCACAATCGTTGTGCGGAAGTGTTAAACCTACTAAAGGATTCTGCATTTTGTGTGCAATGCTTCTATCAATTTCACTAAATTTCTATGACTGGCTTAGTTTCGAGCGTTATGAAGTTTCCCCCCTCTTCCCTGGAACACCAACTCACTTGGGACTAAAAACCGAGTGAAAAAAGTGCAAGTGAACTCCAATTTGTAGAAATCCGTGTTGACTGCCAATGAGTTTCCAAATAATCCTGCTGTGAAGAAAGATATATTTTTCTTCCAAATTAACCTTCTTGGATCATTAGAAGCATCGTAAGTCGCTCGTTACCTATCTCACAGTTTTTATCCGGTATCACCATAGAGCTATTAAAATGCTTCGCTACAGAAACTCAGAATACCTTTGGGAGGCCATACTGAATTTGGTCTGATCAAAACACCAAGTTTTGCAAGTAAGATTATATTGAGGATTTTTGGCTACACTAAGTAAATCAGTGAAAACTGATTAAGCTAGGATTAGTTGGAACAGCGACGGTCAAGAATAGCCTACTGTTGACAATTCTGGCTTATTTTCAGGGTAATGGCAAGAAAACGTCTAAACTATACATACATACAACAGTGTTGATGATGCTTCCACGTGGAGCCACTAATTGGCCTCTACATCACCAAGAAGCTCTGAATAAAGGATACCCATTGATCATGGAAGGGAGGCACGACGTAATGGGTAGCTTTCATGGTAATATCACGTTCAGGGGTGGATTACTGCAATTCTTATAGAATGGCTACCCACACAACTACAGTGATGCACCCATTACCATTGCAAAAGGACTTAGAGATTACCAAGAAAAAAGGTGAATAATACCTGGATGAAAATCTGGCAATTAATGCGGTGGTGTTTCGGAAAATCCGAGGGTACGCTATAGACGACATTATAAACTTCTAGCAGTTCTGGAGTAGTTTTTGTGGTATGTTGACCACAAGGTGTGTTTGCAAGTTTTGATGCATTCTTTTACCACCGCCCGCTTTGCTGATCTCAGATTCTTCTAACCCAGTGAATGGGGAGTGAGAAATAATGATGCACAGACCCCCACACGACATCAGCGCTATACCTTTTGAATGTTTAACCTGCGACCGTTGCAAATTCACAGTGGCGTTCATCAAAATGTGCAGCAATCCTTTTGCTTGAGCTGTTAGCGTACGCTTTGCGACGAACAATCCAGCAAAAAAGCAGCTACTAAGGTGTCTTTACTTCACAGAGACAGAAGAGCATTGACGCTTTGCACATGCAGGCCACGACGAAGCACCAGAATGGTCTAAGTTGATTAGCAGTCTTTTCATCTGCTCCTTTTTTCTAGTCCACGTTTTGGACCTCCTAATGCTAGGAAAATACAGGTGCAGGTTGGATGCAACCATGCACTTCATGTATTTTTGTATCACTAGATTCCCGTATTTCAGCTAATGTCATCGGAATTGCGTTTGCGCTATGGAAAAGGAAACAACGTCTCATCAACCGTTGTTGAATCTACTGCGAAGATTCTTTCAAAACTTCAAGGCTATCCAACTGGTTTTGACGCATTCCTAGAGAACCTGAAGTTTTTGCGCCAATAGTGCACAGACTCTTCCCATGCCACGAAAAATATGCATTGCTGATGAGTTCTAGTAAAAACTAAACTCGAGAGCCGTGTTCCCCCCTTTCGTGTGAACTCACGAGAATGATTGTGCCAGGACAGGAGGACGACTATCCCAAGGAGGGTGGTCTAAGCATGCATTCTACAAATCCCGCAACCGCCCACAATTAAGTGTGTAAATGTGTAAAAAGCTTAAAAGTGGAAAATGCGGTTTGAAGGGCACCACATGCTCATTGAATGCTGAAATGTCCCACCTAAATACAGTTTACTATCAAAGTTAGGTGTCTGGACAGGGGGGTCAAAGTCTTAGGTATCATGTCGCAGATTAAACGTTCTTGAGGATCATCAGCTTAACGCGTATTTAGGCTCTTACTTCGGGTCGTTCGAAGAATAGCATAGATACGCCGTATTAAAAGACCGTCAGAGGCGGCTTTTAGGACGGAAAAAAATGTTAACTGTGCAGAGAAAGGCAGAATGCATGATGTATAAAGTTTCGACATTCATCCCGCAGTTAACCTGGTAGTGTTTCAAACCAGACTACGGTGAGAATTTCATATGACATTATCTTCAAAAACAGTTAGTTTGATTTTCCCTAAGATATCATCATCCCCATAGTGGGATAATGGTTTCGTAGCATGTCAACACTGTATATTGCTTCTCATCGATGCTAACCCGTTTGTACACCTCCTCTCTATTTTCGATAGTCTTATTTGTGATTTACAGTGTTGCACAAAACACTCATGGCATTCCGTGCATCTCAAATGACATTTCATTATATTAGTGAAGGAAATACATATTGTAACTCTGTGCGGCTGGCTCACCCTACCAGTTTGAGTGCATTCGAATCACAAAGTTCTGCAGAGATTATAAGCCATGACCATCCAATTAGCACTGGAGGGTCGAAACACATCTAGAATACTTGCCAAGAAGACGAACAAAATCACTCGGATTACGCCGGTCATCTGACTGAGAAGTCGTCACTCGAGGAGCCAGTGAGCACCGCACCACCTGATATGAAGGGTGAAGCGCACCGCATCCTGCCTGAGCGTATATCGGCGACATCGTTCGTCAGCCGCTCCCAGATGAATGTTGGTGTTCAGCGGTAGTGATCGGACGTTATCGGCAGCGGGTCGCCTCAAAGATTTACAAGACTGAATATTCATAAAGTTGAAATCTGAAGTCGAACATTCATCGCATACCGACTGTGAAATTCCATCGCCATCTCTACCCAAAAGTAACTTCAGTTTGTTTAAACACACAATAAATTGGACCAATTAACCCCACCTGAAGGCTAGTACTGATCCTTCAGTGACAATTTACTAACGGCCATCCGCTTAGTTGCGTCTATGTCCATTTTAGTAATGCAGGTTAACATCAAGTGACGACGACTGGTGGGTATTTTTCCACAGCTTCTGTTGTAGCTTGGGACGAATGATAACCCTTACTGGAAGATCAACTGCTGTTGCGAAATTCCCTTTAAAGAATAGTCAAATTTAGTAGGTCCTCCAAATCGTTTGTGTACACATTAGCCTGAGCATTTTGTCCTAGTCCAAAACACCTGCCCCACAGATCTTTTTGCTCGGTGGTGCATCTTGAGCCATTGAATAACCAAGGTGAGAGACAGGCTGTTCGTCAAATCCCTATCAGGTGATCGAGCTGGTAGATGACCATGTGGATATTGAGTAGGAGTGTTCACGTACAGTTCACAGGCTTACTGAGGCCGTCTTTGCGACGGCATGAACGTAGCTAACGATAAAACATTTAGTCCGGAGAACCCTGCTCAGATAAGGTGAACTCCTGGTGTACAGCCGCCATGTGTTCATAAATATTAGGTGTTTGAAGACCATATTATGCACAGTAATTGTCCAGAATATGCCCTCCAACTTATGCCCGTCTTACTATGAAAGACTTCAAAAATCTTCATCACACATAGGAATCACCATAATGCTCACTGAGATCAGTCCTCAGGCAAGTGGTAAACCCATCCCAGAATACTATAAAATTGACCAGCAGGTCAAATAATCCAAACAATGAGGATAAATAACGAAGATAGCGGCCCATACCGCACGTAATTCTAAGGTAAAATAAACGTTCTGTCTGAGACAGTGTAAACCTATTTGAATGATAGTAACCGACAAGGTCAAGAGCCTTAGCCCCGGCGTTTTTTTCCGAAAAAATTGTATGGAACATAAATAAACCACCCAGGGCACTAGGAGAGATAAAAACTCTGTAGTGGAGCATTCTGCCAGAAGGGATGACTGCCATTCCAAAAATACTACAGCACACCAAGGAATACGAAATTGATGGTCACCTCCCCACAACTAGTAAGGGGAGGCTTAACAAAGATTCGTTTGGGAAACATTTACAGCGGCCTCGTTGCGGAATGCTGTCGAGGAGCCCAGCAGTAGGTATGCATGACACGTTGGTCACGTGTCCAATATTTCTATATGGACATACACACGAAGAATTTCGAATGCCGTCAGCCCTAGTTGAGAACACATTCATAGAGCAAGCATACAGGCAAACTTGGGTTTTATCGGAGTTCAACGGAATTCACACCTTACAACATAGACCACAGTTCAGCCTGAGCTGTTCGGATTGAAACAACTACTACCATGACACCATTTTCTGAGTGTTTGCGACAAACACCCTCGATATTTTGAATCGTTTGAATAATGCTAAACCAAATGATGCTGACGTGTAATTTGTCTTGGTTAGTTTCAAAGTCCTCATCCGCGCCAACTGAAAGAACAGTGTCTCCAGAGTACCGACTAACTTTCAAGTTGCCGATTCCTTTGATGTCAGAATCCACGCCGTGAGCGATTGTTCATACTGGCCTAATCACATTGAGGATGCCAGACTAACAGGCCAGCTAAACTTGTGGTAGGTCTATTAAATGCATTGTCTACGCATATAAGCGCATGCATGCAACGCTGTTCAATTGGCGCTTTTGTTGACACTTGTGGATACATACTGCGGTGTATGCCGTGCAGAAGTATAAATTTGCAGTTTGTGGTATAGCAAAAAAGTGAATAGTAGGTTTCATGAGATGGTCATGTCGGTAATCGATATCGGCTTGTGAGACCATTGGAGTAATAACACAGTGGCAGTGACTGTGGGAAAAAAAAAAAAATAACGTAAAAAGTATCATACTGGCCTAATCACATTGAGGATGCCAGACTAACAGGCCAGCTAAACTTGTGGTAGGTCTATTAAATGCATTGTCTACGCATATAAGCGCATGCATGCAACGCTGTTCAATTGGCGCTTTTGTTGACACTTGTGGATACATACTGCGGTGTATGCCGTGCAGAAGTATAAATTTGCAGTTTGTGGTATAGCAAAAAAGTGAATAGTAGGTTTCATGAGATGGTCATGTCGGTAATCGATATCGGCTTGTGAGACCATTAGAGTAATAACACAGTGGCAGTGACTGTGCGAAAAAAAAAACAATTAACGATAACAAGTGTCCGAAATAAAGCATTTCTGTCCATAATACCACTTGACCAGCTTCGTGTGTGCCCAGGGGACAGAGGTCTCCATGGCGAATTCAGTCACAGCATACGATGATGTGTTGACGTACAAACTTCCTTGTCCGCAGGGGACAACTTATAAGCATTCGGTCTGTGTGGATGTAATGACGTTGATGCATCTGCCTTGCATATCTGATAGCAGGAGTTAGAATCCTGCGATAGTCCAGAATAGTCTATGTCAATGAGTTCCTATAGGAAAGTAATTGGGATTCACCGCCTTCTCCTTAGTAGTTGCAACCTATGCACAGGCCGAAAGACATACCTATCATGGTTAAGGTACTGTCACAAAGTTCATGGTAGACTTTTCCTAGTGTCGTCGTCATAATTTGACCAGATGGATAGATAGATAGTCGTTAAGCTGACACCCTTTCGATGCCCAGCTGCCATGCCATCAGAAGAAAGAACGAGGGATGGGATACTGTCAAGTTGCCCAAGCCTAGACAGGGGAAGTCAAGAGGCAAAGGTCGGGTTCGAACCACGGACCTCCTGGTCAGTAAATTCGCACTCTAACCACTGAGTCATCCCAATTTGTCCTCAACCAAAGCCTTTGGCCTAAAAGCCTAACCGCAAGGCAGCGGTGTTGGCAGGGAATCCAAATGCGTTTCAACTTTTACGCAAGACATTGCTACACATGTCCCAACCTCCAACCTGGAGGAACAAGAGACTGTTTGCCAGACCTCTAACCACTGACCGACCTGGTTTGAGACTCTGCGAGTGTCGCGCGGACACCTTCCAGTATAAATCAATGTATCATGGAGGTATACAAACCGTCGCACTACGGTAAGTTTCAGTCTCCCTTTGAGAATAGTCAAGCTGACTGTGCTGACCAGGAAGCGTTCAGTGTTTCAATATGGAATGACACCATTCTACTTTTTGGTGGAAACGCGCGGTTTAGTGATTGAGCACAACCATGAGGCGCTCCCAGTATTCTGTAAATCCGCTGGAATAGTCTTGTTTTCTGGACGTCATACGCCACCCGCAAGGTTGCTGAAAACTCAACAGTCCACGACGGGCTTACCCCTCCATGAAACTCATTAGGTAGATGCGGTCCCCGATTTTCCGTCGTACAGTATAAACAATGGATCCGGTCGGGCTCGGTTGCCGCTGCAAAAAACACAGTACCAGTATAGGTACAATCAGCAGCCATCCATCCAAGTGACAGTTCTGGTGAAATTCAAGTCGAGTTACATGTCCATCGCGTCGTGTCACAGGTTTTCCATTCATATAGTGTTTCGCAAGAACTCTAAGTAACAAACCTTTGAATGTACGCTCGTTTGCTGGACAGTCGGATAAGCTGACAATTGAGAAAAAAGTTGAATGATAATTCTACGCAAATAGCTTGGAGATGCAACAGTGAAAACAGTCTCTGACTAATAACTATCAGTAGGAGCAGATGATTTCATAGCACGGAGGATTAAGAACAGGATCAAGTGAGAAAAATGAGTATCATCAATTAACCACCGTAAAGGGTATATCACAGTGTACGCAAAGGGGGAGGCGAGATCGAGTTAGCTGCAAAACGATATGCGAGAGGCAATACTCAGCGAACGGGAAAAAAAGCGTTGCGTGTGTAATGCGGTGAGTCGATTCAGCCACGAATCACGATGACAGAACCAGTAGTCGGTTCGAAAATTCGGAATGAGTCAATCAGAAGACGCATACGGGACTTTTCTTGTTGTAGTGTGTTGTCCAAGAATCTGAACAACGATAAGAAACCAAAGATGAACTGAATCAAGAAATACCGGCAACATCTATAGACAAACTATCTCCGGCGACAGGAGATTTTAAAACTATAACCGTGGAATTCAGCAAAGCGTCACCAAATTCAAAGAAACTAGTGATAACCGTGGCAAATAAGAATAAGCTAAGATGACAGAAGGGATGTAACAATCCCGCTGGCACCACATACAAGCAAATGTCACTAATTTGCCATGGTCGCTGCTTTGTTCAAATAGTATAATACAGTGGGATGGAAACCCAGTCGCTTAAACACAGGAACACACAAGATACAGCTGAACGCTTTATCTTATCTTTACTATACCATGCTTGAACACGTTACCTAAAACAGCAGCTCGAATGGATCGGTGAAGCTCACAGTTCCCTAAAAAGGTAGGTAGCCATGCAGTTTAAAACCCAGATATGCTTTGTCCAAATGCAGAGAGAGGATGAATATGCTCAAATTATGTGCTCGAATGAACAATCAACGAGATATAGTAACCCCTCGAGAATGACTCACCACCAAAGAGCCTTTGAAAAATCCCCTAACAACTTTCTCCAGCTTGCCACTTGGGACCTGCGAAGATTGACCATCCACCAACGGACCAAATGCCTAGTTAATAGTGGTGTACGTTCTTCAGGATTAATGGATATTTGACCACAATGTATCCCCAGCATAAAGTCGCATACTGAAGCCTCATTAAATCGCTGGGCGAAAGCAGATAATGGATCGAAGTAGGCGGTAAACCTCAGTAGGCACTAGTTTGTTTCTGGCTTTTGGCCACCACCTTTTGGCCTCACACTGAAACCGAATGATTAGCTCTGACCATTTCTTAATGAACGAAAAGAAGTGCTAACTTGCACGTTTAACCCCGACCAAACGCTGAGTTCCGGTCCAAACTTGCGACCTATTAAGAGCCTTTTCAACTTCCATTAAAGCTCACACTGAGAGCGTTCAATGCGGCGCGTTAAAGATGACATTCCTAGAGGTCCTTCAACGACGGAAAAGAGGAAAAAAAGTCCATGAATGCGACAGAAAGTGGTTGCGCTGGCGTCAGCGTTCTCCTCCAATTGAACAACAACGTTAGGGATGCGTTGCACAATAGATCAGTAGTGAACATGTTACGATCTATTGTATGCGGTCCAGTGGCTTCCGAAACATTAGCCTAAACGTCAATCAAAGTTTATTGATAGATCGTTCTAACACAGATCAGTTCAGGTACGGCGTTTATAGGAAGACACGATCAGTAATAACAAAGTGTAGCGATTCGGAGGCGTCAGAGTGTGAGGGGGAACAACTGAACGGCCACGAGCGAATGCACGCATACAGAACAGGAACAGGGGTGACGAATGAAAGGTGATCAGCAGGCAAGGGCGTCGACACGTCAAAGTTCCAAATGCACGGCATATCACGCAATCATACCCATAGTGTGCTCGAACCGTACTAAAGTCAAATACAAAGTAAACACAACCAGTGACGGACCGCTGCGCTCAACTCCGATTTCTAACAACGCCTTGATGTTACTGTGATCGGCGATGAAACGCTTGCCAGCAAATGGTCCAGCTTAGTCATCATCATCATCGACAGCATGACATCAGTGTTCAACACCGATGCTTCACTGTCCAGCTCAGTGAACAAACCAGAGACCAGATACATATAGACAGGCCAATAGGGAATCATACGCAGAGTGGTTGACCCTGGACACGTCCTCCGCAGAATATCTTGGACAATTGTTGAGTGGAGTAATCTCGGTCAGGTGGCTCAGAACCAAGTCGGTAGCAGCCTGAAATCGGTTTTGAGCGTCTACGTTCGATTCCGAGCAAGACCAACTTCCCTCTATTGAGGGCACTCACAAACAACAGCAGTGACATCAACGATCGTTAACAGACATACGTAGAGCCCGTGGTGATGAGTGCGATATATGGATAGGCATCCGTCGTATAAACCACCGAACGTATTGGACAAAAAACGGTGGAGACAGCAGCGGTGCGGTAAAAAAGCACCGGGGATTCGGATCCACTGGCAGTAATCTGAGATGGCGTGAAGTCCGGACATCTTGATTGCCTTTAGGAATCAATAGTAGGTGATGTAGAACACATCGTTGGCCACAAGCGAGAGCTTCCAGCTCCCTGAACACAAAGTTCTGCAACTAAACCAGTGAAATATGGTATGCCGATGCCACTGATGTGAATGGCCTGGTTGAAAACTGAACTTACTCGTTCTCCTCCATCTTCAAATCAATATTGGCACCCAATCGACACAAGTCCGTCAGACGTTGCTTGGTTTCGGAAGTGAATATAGAATTAGGCAGGAGCGAGGACACAGCCTTGAAGTCCAAAACAAGCTGTAGCCGGGCTGAGTAGGACAAAGAACTAAGCTTGATTTCGCTAAAGAGAGAAAGATTAACATTAACAGAGAGAGAGAGAGAACAAATAATAGAACTATCTTTTGTTTAGTGGGTTAGATTGGCCAGAGGTGCGCAACTGAATAAATGAACGCCTACCCGAGTTATCTACATAAAAGATAGTTATAGCTCTCTAATACGTCATCGAAAAACGGGCAAGCTCGGTAGAATTTTGATGGGAGTGACGACAGAATAGTATGTCTCTTGAAGGCGTGATACGGCCATGTGGTCGCAACATACCGGGTGGCTATGTAACAAGTACTAGGATTGTTTTTGGGTGTACGTTCGGTGAAACTGGGGAAGGCTACCCCAATATGTTCGCTCGGGTCTCTGATACCATGGACATGTTTTCACTACAATATACCTTGGAAATACGGGAGAAAAGAACGTCAATGTAACAACAACGTTGAAAGCACCGATTTTTCCCTATCAATTTAGCTGAGACAGAATCCACAGTAAACATAAATAGATTTATGTAACAAGGGTAGTATATAGTTAGTTAGTTCAACTCAATTTTTCAACCATGGAACATCCACCAAAAATGATTTGATTCCAGACGCTAGTGTCCCACTAATGGAAAATTGGGAACACCGGACTCTTTGGTTTTAAAAGTATTTCTACCGTCTTGAATAACGCGCCGGCGGTCACGATCAACCGTTGGGCAATCGGAGTGTGTGGTTTTTAGGGCAGACCTTTTCTAACGTGTCTTTCCTCGGGGGAAGACAGCATCGTGAATTCCATAAATATGGGCATGCTGGTCGCTTGGGGGAAGAGCCTTACTGCCTTCACACTCCTATTGCAGAGCACAGTACGACTTAACCTCCAGACCGCCTCGTAATACGATTACTCGCAGTACCAGGACTTGCTGTTCTCCGACAAGCCGTTCACCTTTGACCGTCCTGGCATGGTTGAATAATTAGGAACTGAGTTCCAGCCAGTATAGCTAAAAGGATCAGTGCAGCACAGAAGGCCGACTACCATGACAAGGTGACCGCTTTGGGTCGGGATCATCTTTATCAATATTTTGCACATTCATGCATACGTGCAAAATGATCCTTGGTCCTGCATTCAGGGCGGGGAATTATCACAAACTGCCTTTGAGCTGATTCCAGCCTGCTCACTGTTGGGCAGAAGAATTTTTGAGCTGATAATTTCTCGTAACCTAACTTGTTTATCTTGAGAACCATGCAACTTAATTAGGTAGTGTTGATCCGACGCTCCCATCGACCACAAACAACAATGATGATCAAATTTCAGAAGCTCTATCAAATTTTCTGTGCTGCTAGTTCCATTTCCGATGTATAACTTTGTCTGAATCAATATACAATAGAGCTCACCCAATCGTTGATGAATAAACTAATGGAACACCCGCATAATTTGTATATTTGATATTAGCGGAAATCATCCTCGCCCATTTGGTTGAGGAAACAACCTTACATTTTTGGCAGCTTGGAAGGACTCCCCAATATAAGGTTGTATTTACTAGATTACGGTGTGAACCAAGATAAAGTCCAATAACCAAAGGATAACCTCGAGTCCGAATGTGTATGGTTGAAAATAAGAGTCAATAAGTAACCCTGACTTTTCCAAAATATTACAAAGATCATTATTTTTGTAAGCAAGTAACATTGCTCACAGCCGAGACGACGAGAAAATCGAGGAAGTAGTAAGCGCACTACGGACCAAATGGACATTTTCGGAGCCTGAAAGTATTAAAATCAGTGCAACGCAACGCTCAGTTACTCTAGAATAAGTGACATATCTTAAAGTGGGTACGCGAATGCTTCCGCAATTAACTGACGACTACTCAACAGCCAATTAACAAGCCCATGATAACCCTGTCGAATTAGTGGACGGCAGAGTGACAAGAGAGAGTAAAGCGCAAAGTTACCACGTACGCAAAGCACGCATGTATCCGTGTCACCAGCACCGTGACAACGCGTGTGAGAATCTCACGGACACCAAGTTCTTCGCCAGACCCAATGTTCCCGTTCTTAGTCGAACTGCCCCGGTGCTTACTCTCCAGACCCTCGATACCAAGGATCAAAACGAGTTCGGAATAAACATGCGACAAATTGCCAATGATCGTACGGAATGTTACGTGTACACCTGGAAGAGAAGATGACAACGAACGGTCAGTACTGAGTGGCACAAAACAAGGTTCGAAACAAAAAAGGAAACTAGTAGATGTAAAATCTATCCACCTTAGTCGACAACAAGCAACTAAAAGACTAACACGTTGCTAGACAACTTTTTTTGCTATCGTTGGTCGAGAGGCTTGAAGGTTTGCAGTAGGAATAAGAATCCACTAAGGGGATGATTAAATGCACCCCGTCAGACAGTTTGGGGGGACGGATGAGGCAGTATACAAACAATCCCTGGTAGAGTGGAGAGTTCGGGTATAAGTAGTACAACTAGTTCCAGGAACGTTTGTGAGATCAACAACAAACGATGCGGAAATCAGACCTATTGTCTGCTGACTTAGACCATCACTACAAACAAGACGGACGTATTGTCTTTAATATGACCAAAGAGCACATAGACCACTGAATGGGTTAAACGGTCGTGATGGAATAAGTTGTCGTGGGGACAGTATAACGCCAGGTGAGTCAACATTCGATGCGAAACAAATTCGGGTTTGCAATCAGCTAGTTTCTTGTAAGCATTATAATGGTAAATATCCGTGTATGAGGAAGATACCCCAGCATTTTGACTCCCAGAAGGCGGATAACATGCCTTCTGAAAAAACACCCGTACCCACGGTGGATTGCTCGGGACGCGGTGACGTCCCAGTTACAGCACTGGCAAAAGTCGAACTGAACTGGTGACAAATTCCGGATCCAAAACAACCACATTATGCCAGCGAAAAAAAGAGGAGACATAAAAACGACATAGCCACTTGCAGTTTGTCTACAGGCACCCGTCTGGTGTGAGGCAAAAAAACAACCGGTGTCATGGAATAGTGCGAAACATGTGGACTTATTTTAAACGGTTTCATGAATAGTTCGAAGTAGTGTTTTAGTATGCTCCGTGCACAAGCAATACGGATCGAGGGCAGTCAGATTAGAGAAATAGAATGAAAGAATGTTAAGCAATACAATAATGTGTTAGCCCCATAAAATTACCAGCGTTTTGTAGTAACATACAGCCACGATTTTGCGGGATGCAAAAATTTTTACGTTGTAATCCCCCGGGTTAACACGGCAGATTTTTCTGGTTCATCGAACAGATGATCCACCNCCCCCCCCCCAGAAGGAACACCACAACGGACACATACTATGACATTGTTTCAGAGTTGCTAGTTAACTGTTACGGAAAAGATTGATACCATTGGTTCTGCTGACGCGCCATCGCGTCAAATCTTGAAAGAGCCGGACCTAGTGTAGAAGATAACCCAACCTTGTAGGCGTATACAAAGTCATAAATTAAAGCACCTTGCACATGCAATACAGAGAAATGAGCTGGATAAGAAGATGAAGTAACAAATTATAAAGTAACCGTTTTAGGATTCTAAACCACCACACACCACTGTCGTGAATCATTTTGCTTTGTGGCTTTCATTGTGGATTATTTGAATGACTCAACAGCTACCAGCTCGTAATTTCACTAGATCGAGCCAATATGCTTCACTCACGAATGCTTGCTGAATATCTAGAGCATTCATTGCTGATGGAGCAAAAATTTCATTTCACACTTTACAAACGCTATTCAAAGCACTCAAATCCCTGTCAAATTTCATAACCTCTGTGCAAAACGCTGGATACCTCTCACATGAAGAAACAGTTCCGTGTCTCCCGGAAAAGTTTGTCTGAGAGGGGACGGTGTATTGCGATGCAAATTACAAACACCATCGATTGCTCACGTTTCTAGCTATTTTTTATACAAATTTACTAAATATGTAGAACGATCACTTTAGTCAGAGCGAAATTTTTTTTTATCAAACCCCAATAAGAAGAACTAACAAGTGCAACAGCATACTAACGTTTCCGTTAGCATGATGTGTCGGAAGTTCCGGAATATTTGTGAAAACCCCTGAAGAAAAAATTCACCTGGGGAACATCATTCCGCGGATGCAGCAGTAGCATGAGGGCAACAGCGCATGTGAAAAAAGGCATTGACATACTAAAGAGCTTCAGATAACCATAAAGAGAATAACGTCCGTAGGGAGTACGTGAACACTCTGATCCATATTATTGGAAACATTCTACCAGGTTGGATTCCAAGGATGGAAGCTGAAACGGCTCTGATACAAACGTCGAACATTCGAACATCGAACATACGAACGTTATATTGACTGTGAATCTGTTTCATTTTATACTCGAAGCATGCGACGCACAGCTTATTGTTGAAATAACTAGGTGGCGAGTGTCGTTCGATTGAGTTACAAGAACAGACGAAGCGAGTGTATGGGTAACTTGGAAGCTTGTCACCAGGGTAACGAGCGCCATTTTCAACCTTCGTCCCATAGAGAAATCACTTCTGACGATAGCTGGGGGGAACTAAACAGTTGTGCTGCAACCGTCTACTTCACGAAATTATTTGATAAAGGCTTCTGATGAGTCCTCTTCCCCGGTCTCCACACACAAACTGGTCATCCTAGCAAGAGTTAACCACCATAGCATGGTTAGCAGTCAAAATTCTAGGGTACTGTGTATGAATCAGCTTCGGGGTTGCAGTGGAGCGAAACAGTTACATTGTGCGGCAACCGTCACATGGAGGTTTTTTATTTCTCTATACTAAATCACCTCACCGACTGGAGCATAGACATCCAGATGCAACTGGCACCGAGGCTAACATTCGGTAAGAATTTTCACTTGGGAATGGCTTAGTTTGTGTGAAAACCCTTAGGGATCGCAACTGGCAATTGTCCGTTATGTCATCAGATTCACAGCGTCCCAAACAATGTGTTCACAGCCGTGTGGAAAAGAGAGTAGAAGTTCGACGAAGTCGCCAAAGGCTCGGTCTCCGGAGCCTGACAAGTGGTAGCGGTTTTCACACACAACACCGTACAGAAAGCGCCCAAAGCTTGAAACACGGCAATATAAACAGGTGTGGATCGTCAACATGTGTGGGAAAATCAGACGAGGTGGGAGATGGGGTGTTCGTCGCCCAGCTGCATCTTGTGGATGAAAAACGTGCCAGTGAGGACGCCAGATACATACAGTAACGCACAAAATATGCACCCAAATGCCAGTACTCATTAGTGCGATTTTTATGTATGTTTACAAAGAGCAACATACCATCACGAAGTTTGGGCAATTACTCACACATCTCGTACGACTAAGATCTTCAAAAGAGTTCTAAGAAGGGGCTAGTGGGAGCACACCAGTTACTGACTGGAAGTTGTGTGGTCAGAATCCGAACATGACTTCCTGAATGCTCATGTTATGGTTTGGTCAACCGGACAGTGTCTCAATCTACATACTTTCTTTGAGTGGCACGGTAGTTACGCGCTGTAAAGGTGTCCGAACTGTCTCCTGATTTCTCTGTGGGTTTCAACCAGGATTTCGTCGTACAAGTGAAGTTAATCTATACCGAAAAGCTGACAAGTACTGTACAGCCAATTGGATCTTGTTGCAAAGATCGGCAGTGCACAATTCACAAACCTCCAGGGAGATTCAACCGCCCGAATAGAAGGTGAAGGGCCACGAGCAGCTGACCAGCAGCACGATTAATCCGCAATTAGACAGGATAATGGAGACATCTATCCTTCAATTAGGGAACTCATTTCCTCACTTGGTAAAAATCAGTTGACCACTGCGGTCCTCGATAGTTTTGTTTATTGAAGCCTTCGAAGACTTTATTGCGGGGTATTCCCGGACACCAGCGGCATCCTTGGTGTTCTATTGCTGCAGTTAATTGTTTTCCTGGTCTTTCCAGTTGATTCTACGTCAATGAGATACCAACAAGGCCATCGTTTCAACATCAGTAACGACAGAGAGGCAACGAGAGAGACTTGATAACCGAAAACAGCCAGCCAATTAGTTTCTGGATGGAAACTTCCGAATGATATCTGCCCACAATGAATGGTACAAGCAGCTTCGATTCCCGAGTTTCAGATCAGCATTCTCAATACGTGATAAGTTCCGACGTTATTTTCTAGGATTACCAGTCAGAACGTTCATAACGCTTTCTTTCGTCATACACAGCAGCAAAACCCTAGAGAAACCAAATAATCAGGAAAAACAGCCACAAAAAGTACCTGTAACTGGAAAGTTATCTCGTGTACATGAAGCGCTTCGTGCCATAAGCTCCGTGAAAAACGGCTTGATCGGTGCGCACAGCCAAGAACTACGCAAGGCAACATATCGAGTCACCAGTTCATCGATACCTTTGAGCCACGCTTCATTCAATTGGCCCTCAAGGCGTTGATGTGAAACATAACCAGCAGTCTTGTAAGAGGTCAAGAGTCGCTGATTGGCATAACGGCGAACCCAACGGGCGTTGTTAAGCACGTATAGGAGACCACGCACCTGAAGGAAAGGAGAGAAAAAGAAGAAGATAGTGAGGTGGACTGCGGGACGAAAATCCGAAGTACAAAGCCACTCATTTCACAAACACACAATCACACGGTTAGGTATTCGCCTATGCTAAATAATAAGAGATAACGTAAAACACGCTACATTGAGACGGGTGAGATAAAATCCAAAATGAACATGCCGTAGCATTTCTAACATGAAATCTCCAGTAGCAAGTTCAGTGACATAAAATCTAGGAGCACTCCGAACAGTATGAACGGTTTGACGTTCAATGGCTAATGAACGGCAGGTCCCGCGTGATGCAGACACTTTCAGTCGGTTGCTTCAAATAAAGGTAGGATTGAAAATCTACCCCCTGATCAGTACACCGCGTCAGGATTAGTTAGAATGAGAGTACAAATGCGAGGAAAAAGCAGCGCCAAACGATAACGTCTCAACACGGCTGCCAGGTCATCCAACTGGACTAGATTCCTGCTGCGAAAGAAGTTTCATATTAGCTGCTGATGTAATGGAGGAAAGTCATGGGGTAATGAATTGGGAAGGCGCGATCGAAATGCATCGGGGTGGAACACGTCATCAAGTAACAGATATTTCCATTTTCGATCCCCCATCGCTAAAGACAAACTAAGGTTTGTCACGGTGTTTATTTCACTGTACTGGGAAGAAAGCCACAGAACAGATTTGCTGGAAGGACAGCGAACAGATATGGCGAACTGGGACGCTCCCCTACGGTGAAACGGAGAAATGTCACGAGTAATATTACTTTCATTAGAAAACTATCTTCACTGTGATGATGGGGAGTTTGATTAGCCCCACGTAATGGGTCATCAGCTGGAATGTGTGAGGCAAGAGCCATCATGACCTTCCCTTTGGAAGACTTATTAGTCCTAAGATACTTGTCAGTCAGTTTTCCACCTGAAACTTAAAGATATTTTTTCATTCCCAAAGAGACACATTATGGGTTCTATTGTTCCCCATAGAAATATCTGAGGAGAGATTGAAAGGGCTTCTTCACTCGAATGGTGATGTTTTAAATAACTGGAATGTCTTTTTTGTGTGCAACCGCAAATGTAGGCTAACCAACGGTGAATATGATGTGGTATGGAGACCGTAATTTCATGAGAGGACAGGCCAAGTAGTAAATACAATCAGTGGCGTGGGCTAGCGCAAAAGTTCAATAATTATGCGCATAAAATGAACTCAAACATAGGAGAAGTTCACCCAACAGATTACATGGAACCTAAAACACCGGCGAGACGACGCACCACAACCTCAACGTAAATGATTGGGGCAAACCGTTTTGTTTAAATCATATCAGGCTGAAGTAATAGCAGAGATACTGTTTACCAAGTAGGTCACTCAACCAAAAGACCTCGCAACCATCCGGTGATGTTAGGGTACACCATAGCAGATGGAGAAAATGAACCATTCAGAAGAGAAGGATCACTAACCTGAGAAAAGATAGGCGACTGACTAGATTGCCGCGCACCCATGAGATCTGTACTCCACCACGCGTCCAGGTCGTCTTCCGCTTTAAGCTGTGGAATTGTCGATCTAACGCGTGAAGTTGAAAAGAACAAGTAGACTAAGGAGATAACGAACGATGGGGTATTGTACGTAAACGGCAATAAGTACCGACGCAATCGCGGACGAAGTGTACCAAGTTCAGGCATTTCCCTATGACTAATACGTACACCACTCATGGGTGACTAGGAATAGAACTACAACAGCCATGAAACAGAAGTACAGGACCTGCAAAAGCAATCCACTAGGCGTTCCGTCTAGATTCGGATAAAACAGGCGGATTCAAGATTCGACCGTCCGATGTTCAGGTAGTTTCCAACACTAAACGATCGTCGACTCAACACGTGAGCACAGAGTAGACGAACTTAACTGAATTTTGGATTGGCTTAGCACGTAAATCTCAAATTGTTTGGAGTCTGACCGGTAGTTTGGCAGAACTAGCAACTTCTGACTTGAATTATTAATTTGAAAACTCAATTCGAAAAGCTCAGTGATTGCTTTGGGGATCCGTAAAAATTGGGAATAGGTATGATAATTTACTAGTGGTCAGACAAGCGTACCAAAACAAGTAACACCCACTGGAACTACAGTAGTCCTGCTGGTTGTGATTTAGTAGAGCACTCCATTCCCTAATTGGTTTGCTCAACTCAGCAGCGTCGAAAAACAATGCATTGCGTATTTAGAGTACATAGTGATTTCTATTCCAAGGGGGGAGGGAACAAACGCAGAATACCTAATGAGGATGTGTAAGATATGTCGCCGACGAGCAGCGGTTAGCTGTCTACCTGTCAACGGGCATTCGAATAAGAGATAAGTTGGGGGAGGTGTTACACCGAAAGACGAGCTGGCTTTTGGAGAATCACCATCGTGGGTGGACAGATAGGGTAAAAACTCGGTCAAGAGCGGTCACTTTACGCCAACCAGCTGAGTGCCCGGTAGTTCGCCAACAGAGTAGAAAGATTACCGTACGATCATTTTCAGTGGTCGTTTGCCAGTCACCAGATGGGAATAATAGTCTGGTAGAGCGGATACATAGAAACCACGTGCCGACAACACTCAACCAAGTGTGCGGTTATCAATAGCATTCATCTTTCAGATTCCTTGGACAACGGTACATATAACAGGCTTGAATTGGAATAATTGATGTCACAGCAAAAACATAGCTCGGAGAGCGTTGCTCGAATGATAAGGTAGCGCAACTATACATCAATCATCGGTATTTTAGGCTGAGTTGCAAGCATAAAAGTATACCAATGTTCAGCCCAAGCGCCAATTGTCATAACAGGAGAAAATAGGAAAACCACTTGACAAATATTGTAGCACAAACGGACGAAAGAGAGGACGGACTAACTCAATTTGATCGGCCAGACGTCGTAGGGTCGAGAGAAAAGCCACCATAGCATCACCGCACCAATCTGGAAACCGCTCGAGAAATTCAGCGGAGTCAAAAAGCTGTACGTAAATCAGTGAAAGGGAAAGCAATATGGGCTTAGGCAGTGTGATGAATGCATACCATGTCGGATTTGGGCAAATGAGCCAAAAAAAAAACAGATTATTCCCCATTTACTGCGAGTGCTAGAAAACAAGAAAATCTCGACTACTGAGATGTTATAGTCCATCCGACCGGACGCAAATCCTTGATTGCAAAAAGTGGCCTGAGGAGACAGGCGGACATTGTGCATACGTGATCAAAATGACCATCTCAGCTACTTCCCTAAGAATGAGCGATATTTTCGAATCCTTGAAATTCGACTACGGCGGTATCGATAAGTGAGCTCGTGATAGTTTCAAGTGTCACACCCCAAACTTGTTTTCAAGGGGATAAACAAGTCAATTTTCATCTCTTCAGGAGTATCGTTGGTGCGTCTGAGCCCAGTTATGTTGAGCGAATCCAAATGCAGACATATCATTCGATGGAACAGATTGGAAACCCCTTCGAGGAAGGTACCAGCTAGCAACCATTGGTTGTCTTTCACGTTTCTCCAAAGTCCAAAACTGACTCCCAATAGACCATTTCAACCCACCACAAAATTGGAAAAGAGGGAATTCGCGTTCATTTAGGTCCGTTATTGTTTACAACATCACACTACCACGCTACTACCAGTGCAACCTCTCACGTGCAGTTAACTTCCAAAAGTGATCAGTGTATCATGCTACCACCAAAAATATCATTTTTCTCACCAAACAGGATAGACTTTTCGTGTCATTCACTGCCAGGCAATGAGGTTATTAAACCCCTCCATCTGCAACAGTGATTTTCCAAGCGTATGACAGTATACACTGTAATCCCACACACCATAACAGAAGGATAGGATCATCCATGGTTTCGAGGCAAACCTACTACGACAACTACCGATGAACGGAATGAGACCATTTCTGTAATGAAGGTGGTGAGCACCACTGGACAAAAGAAAATTTTTTGGATCATTGCAAAAATAGAATGTAGCTGGCCTAGAAAAGCAATCGACCTGACGTTTCGTCCTGGTTGGAATTTACCTGGTAGATATAGCGAAATCGGTGGCGCGTCTCTTTGGTTAGAAGCTACCACACGCAGTCAGTAACCATACCCGCACCCATGACAATGGTAAATTGGAGCGACCTATCGTTTCACTCTATTCTGTGAAATGATCAGGAAATTGGATTAAATGAAAGCAATCAAGCTAATACCTCTAAATTTCAGGCTCTCCTAGGACGGCCTGATTAAAGGGGCCAATGAATATGTTAATAATGGTAGCAGAAAGTCGTGATGCAAATTATTTGACATCAGAAAAGTGGAAAGCAAGGGTGACTGCACCCAGGTAAAGATAACTTCAGGTTCGTTCATCTCAAAACCTCCGACAACTCCACCCGATGCTGCTGTTGAGTTATACTTTTGATCCACGTCTATTCATCCCTATTTTTCAGTCCACAGGTTTCGCACACCGGTGCGTCAATACGACCAATGCACTTTCCATCGGGTTGCGACAATGGTCGTGAGTTAGCCTGTCCAGCAAATTCAAGTGACGGAATACAAATCAGGGGATTGTGAGCCATTACTTTGCCTTGTTGAAATATCCCATCCACCTGGGAATGAATGACGACAATGACCCTTCTAGTACCACATCCACGTATCAGAGTATCGATTATCCATAAGTATTGCTAATGTGCCCGGTCTGTGGGCAGGTGACACCTTGACTTCGGCTGGTAGAATTCTTATGCTCGCTACACTCCCACGCGTTTAGTTTATCCACAAGTATTCTCCCTTATTCATCCATGATAGTATAAAGACATATTCCTGACTCGTGGAGATCGAATCCGTTCAAGACAAACAGTATCAAACTGGGAGCTATTCAGGCCAAGTAGACGGTACATTTTTTGTACCATAGCCTTGTGTCATAGCATTCCAAGTTTTCTGAATATATTAGGTAGTGCGTTGATATCAAGAACTATCCGCTTAATTCTGAAATGCACTCAGATTATTAGAAGTAGGCGAGATGGCTCAAGTGGCTAGAGCACGAATTTACTGACCGGAAGGTCCGTGGTTTGAACTCGACCTCTGCCTCTCGATCCCCCGTGTCTAGGCTTGAGCAAACTGGCAGTATCCCAGCCCTCGTGCTTCTTTCGGGTAGCATTGCAGCTAGGCACCGAAAAAGTGTTACAGCTGAGAGATTTTTTTAGATTATTAGATGTCATCCCAACTGGCACAAAGAAAATAAAAACGTTAATCCATGCCCAAGATTCTGCTGAGTACAGTCAGATGCTACAATTATTATCGTCAATCATTCTAACCCGTAAGCAGCAAGATGTAGCTGGGACATCTCAACAATGTAAAAGGCTTACACTTCTCCGATCAGTAAGGACTGGCTCCGGTTCCCTTAAGCGAAGTTATTGGATTGGCTAACGCATATTCAATGAGGAAGACATCGATAGTGTTAACAATTTAAGTGAACGGAGTTGCAAAAGTCTACGGATCCGAAACCGCGTTTGCCGTCGCACGGTAATCAAAACGTCATTGATGAAGGCACTGCAAAACGCTTCTGGAAGTTCTGATAAGAATTTAACTTCAGTATTGAAATCGCTAGCCTTGGGTAACCAAAGCCACGTGCAACTACATCGTATTCCTCAAGTATTTGTGTGTTCATATTTACCTAGTCGAGGTGGCACTCATCAATTCATTGATCGATAGTGGTCAAACAGTTACGGACTTCCTTGGTAATGCTAAACATTTAAACTCAAATCTACGCACTATCTACAAAGCACCAGCAAGCTTATTCAGGGAGAAGAATCCCAAAGATCACACAGGACGTTTGCTGACGAGTTGACAGTCGACACCAGAGCACATGACGTAGATTGAACTATCGAAGGTCGTGGGGCTACACTCAATGAGTAAGCTAAGCACACCACTACCCCGGAGATTCGAGATGTGTACAGCTAATGACTCTCCATAAGGTTGAAACAGGTACGCAACGTTCCTGGACCGTAATTACAGAATAAAATCTGGATTCGGAACTCTAATTAGATGGTGAAGAGTGCGACCAGGACTAATCTACTCGCAAACTATGGGTTAGTGCATAAACGAATGAATCTAGACTTACCGGTTTCTCCACAGAACTCTGCGGTTTCACGTACTCAAGGCATCGACTGAGAGCTTCGGTCATTGCTTCCTCATACAATCCAGGCTGAGAAAACGACGTAAATGGAGCTAGTAAAAATGTGTTGGATTATAAACAGTGGCAGTAAGAGTTAAGTAATATGACTGAACAGTTAGCATAAGTAGGCAGTCGTTCGACCACCACCAGACCATCAAACACCATATCAACGTTTTACAATAGTGTTTGGGAAAAAACGCAATGGATGAATGTGACTGAATACATCATGTTACAAGTGCGTAGAAAGGTGAGAATTATGATATATGGGGGGAAGGTTGCAGAGAACGTTGTCTAATACAATGGTATCTGAAGTGAGCGTTCCAAACACTAGAAACTACGCCCAGCCTTGTCTCGTCTTTTCAGGTTTACGTTCCACCGGCTAACCCTAATTATTTGATTCTCATGCTCGTATTCTGAAACGTGTTTCAACTTCCTCTGGCAATACTATTAATAATGTTCTTTATGACCAAATGCTGCAGTTTTTCCTTACGCCTGCAGACCACAGAAAGCCTTCCTCTCTCTTTCAGCTTATGTAGGCTTACATACTGCGTCCCACACAAACCGCACGGACCAACATTCAGCAAGTCGAGCATCACGTTAACTGACAAACTGTCACTCAGAATGACCATGTAGTAATTAAGTTTATATGGCGATCTTATGTTCGAAATTGCCGTTCCCTTTTGAATACGTGTACGGAATCAGATCGTACCCTGGTTCATATCCGTGTAGCAGCTTGCTTCCCAGAAACCAAGAAAAAACACCGCTGTGATATTTGCAGCCTACAAGATGTAGACATCAAAGTGGTCTGCCAAAAGCAGCTTTCTAGACAATTTACGAATGCAAGACAAACCGGTCTGTCACATGAATGGTCCAAAATCCGGAATACTGATTTCGACGTCACACGTCTTAAAGCTACTGCCCAATTCAAATCAGACCTCACAGCGATCCATGTCCGCGGGCGAGGCGAGGAAGGCGATCGCACTAGACCGGAAGTACAACTCAGCAACATATCCGAAAAGACGTTTCACCCGAGAAGGCGTTGGCTACGTGAGCCATTAGAAATGGGAAAAGCGACGGTGATTGGAAATAGTTTAAATCTTCTGCAAATTATCCGTAACACCAAGCCAAGAAAATCACCGGTCAGAGGGGCCATTGTAGTCCATTCCAACCCCTGTTTTGATGAGTGGAACACGTTAAGTAACAATTTAGGTGACCCGAGGTGCCCATCATGATGATCGATGAACCACCTGCTTCACAGTGGAACGTGAACTGCTCGATTCCAATAACAAGAACGAAAACAGACCCTTTGAGAGGGACAAAGCACTCCATCTTCACGTTTCTGAACGGGAAAAAGGGCCCGTTTGCGGTCTGTCAAACTCATGCAGGACATATGGAGAACGAAGCGCCGGAGTGTCAAATACCTATTGTCGCTCTCGTTCCTGAGAAAGGTTGTAAATCTGAACCGGATTGAATCGGTAACTAGAAATTCACCTCGAAAGCGATGCTTCTCACATGTGCAGTATGGAGGTCGGATTTACGCAGAGAATCGTCCTATCTCCCACCTTCCTTTCACCATTCATGAATGAACTGCTTTCACTCGTCCATGGTTGTAGAAATGCATTTACAGGCGATGCCACTCTCCATGAATTCACCCTTTACCACACCCAGCTATCGACTGCATCCGAGATAAGTGACAAGTATGAGTATATTACCAGCCTACAGAACACCGATCTTAACATTCACCAGCGGGACTAAAAACAGTTGCAATCAATCCCACCCATCTCTTCACCGCTCCAAATGCACCCACACTGTTCATTGAATTTGGCCCAATTCTGGAATGACTAACTTGTTCCATTCTGGGTTCGCCACTTTCCAACGATCTCATCTTACTATCTTCTTATCATTCTTGGACGTCCCATATCAAACTAGTGACAGCTCGACCTTCCGTTCCGTCCTGAGATATTTTGCTCACCTCCCATTTGCCCTTAATCCATAAGTATCGTAGTCGCTCCAACTTGGGCGCCACTGGCTCCCAATTTCGATGAAGAGGCGTTCAACTCATGTCTAGCCACCAGGATGTGGTATTCTCCTCCCTATTCTAACTCTATTACCATGACAAGTCTTTCCATGAACTCGGATCTCCTACTTTCTCTCCCGTTTAGTGATGTAATTTGCCTATTCAGTACCGGTTACCCTCTAGGAAGTGAAAATCCCCGTTTCCCCAAACAACACTTTCCTCCCATTGTTCCCGGAACTGATCAACCCCGTAACATGACCATCATGTCTCCAAACTTTTCATAGTCTTCACTTATCCAAGACGCCGGTTATGGTCTACTTGTCCCATTCTAAGTGAGTCTATTTCCTAAGTTTGATTGCTCACTTCTCCTGTCTTTTAAATGTCACGATATTATTGTGCTTTTGTGTACATATATCATTTTTACAGGAACTCTCCTAGAATGCATTCCACATTTCCCTACACAGTCCTCTTATTGGCTTAGACGCCACTTTAGCCTGATAATTCGTTTCAGGTATTGATGAACCTCACAGATGTCTAGCGAATGAATGCGAAAACCATATTAATTCATCACTAGATATGGGAGTTCAAAGCAGGCGGCATCGAATGCCACATAGGTTCAAGGAAGATCAAAGAACAGACTGATTGTGCGGAACAACCGCAGGTAATGCTAATCTTACAAACGACAAAGTGAGATCAGACTAAACAATGACACTGATCGCTGGTATGACCCAGTTCTTGGCGCCATAGGAGCAGCAAAGTGCATTACACCACTCATCGCCTCATGGCGACTGAGCCAGAAGGCCGTCGAAAGTGGATGTCACATGTAGTGGGGTCGGACGAGGGTTGGCTCATAAATACTCAAGTCTGCACAAGACAAATGAATACCCTACCAATACGTGGCCGATGTCGACTGGCACAAGAGACTTATTGCAACTTAACAGTGTTCTCATAAAACTACATTGGAATACCGAGTTCCACAATAAGTGTAAGGGAACATGTATTGAGGGAGCTGAAAACCTTCCGTCACATAAGCGCTTGATGCACATGGGTTCTATGGACAAGCGAAGCTACGTCGTCCATAAATTATAGGTCCGGCAATGAAGATTCTAGAAGTCCGATCCAGTATACTAAATCGCCTAAAATACTCACCGAGACACCATCGATGAAGAACGTGAAGAACAGCTGAACAGCTAATAAGTAAGCCCAATAACACCACATAAGCAGATATGCACTCCGAAATATAAAAGTATAGAACTTTGCCAAAAAATCCTCTCGCAGTTATGCTGTAAATTTTGAAATGCTAACAAATGGTGAATGCCACACAACACACCAAGTGCTTCAGCGGGGTTCTTTAAATGATGCAAAATTAGCGGTCCCATTGTCGATGAAACAAAAGTCGTGTAAATCCAAATCCCAGATAATCATACAATGTACATAAAAAGAAGCTCTAAGCATATGTATTTTAGCGACTATCAGTGTTCAAACACTGATTTTATGCTGTCGATGACTGTGATGGCGAGAATGAGCAAAAAATGACTCATCAACCTCCCATCCGCCAATTCTACTACGCAGGATATGAACCTTGGAGCTCAAACGAGTTCTATCCAGGACTAAGGAATGACAAGCTAAAATGGACTGACAGCCACATAGCGGGTAGTGCTAAAAGCGGTCCCAGAATGACAAGTGTAGCATGAAGAACGAAATTCAGATTGGCATCTGATTGATGGATGCCAACCTGCACACTCTATGTTTAAGGATTCCTCAACACACCACCATTACAGTTGTTACCACCAACGACCCCAACACATCAGTGAAAAAGAACAGTGTCAAAAACGTTTGACACTGGGTAAGCATGAAGATGGAAAAAAATGAAGCAGCTCACAACAAAGCGGAAAATCCAAATAATGCGTCACACACCGAGGAGTGCAACTGAACACAAAGAGTTTTGGCACTAATCTTCATGGTTTAAATGGATGTGACGAAGCGTAATTGCGATACAACTATATCTCACGGACCTAAAGTAAATCATTCAGTTGAAAGGGGCAATGTGCACTCAACACAAGATGGTTGTGCTGGCCGTAGGTTAGATGGTTTTATTCACGTCTAGTATAGCAGACACGGGAGCTGAATCAAGGAATAACCACATCTACTGCATAAAACCAAGACGAAATTACTTCTGCAACATACATAGGGTTTCTTGGGAAAGTTAAAAACGATTAACTCATCTGACGTGTCCAAGTGGGATAATTTTGTTGTATTCAATCACTAGATCACATCCTGATTTTAAGTGGATATTCGTATGCGAACACTGTCATATTCCAGCATATTTCAGCGGAAGGTGGGCTGAGTCAGTGGAAAGTGCAGCCCAGAACGCCCAAAACGTGATGAGCTACCGAACAAAAATTCAACACAAATTCAACAATGAACACATCACGATCCTAGTAGAACAGTTCAGTTCAGCCGCTCTCCACAGAACTCCTTCTGCCAATTAAGTGTCATTAATCTCTGATAAGGCTACAGATAAACCTTAGGAGGAAAGCCGGGTGGCGCTTGAAATATCTTTCGTAAGATCTACACCATTTAGTAGGACCGGCTCATATTTTACGTCAAAGGCAAGTAGCGAAGTAACACACCATAGTGTAGGTGAAAGTGGAAACTTCTCTGACTGCTAGGCAAAACGACACCGGTGGGCAGCTTGCTTACAAGGCATCGTTGTTACCTCCAAACCCGTCCAAACCAGCGATTGGCAAGCACTTCCTGTTAAACAAATTCGATTTTTCGTGGCATTTGATCACAGAAATGTGGGTAACAACAAGAAGAAAATGAAAAGAAGGAACCGAAGAAACCAATAAGGATGTTTCGGACTGAATAACTCTTCGTCAAACTACAAAGTTCGCCTACCATCTTCGATTATTTCTTCGGATCCCTTTTCTAGATACCTGAACCAATTAAAATCCAGCACATTTGCCGCGTATCCCGCACCGGTGAAGGGTTCGGTTCTCCGCCTTTAATTCGGAATGGCGCAAAAGGACAATCCTGACAGAAGGGCCGCGGGGGGATTATGAAAAGTTTTCGAGCCTGTGCAAGCCATTTTCTAGGAAGTGACATCCGAAATGACCGAAGACACACCTAATCAGAGTCAATTGCGTGCTTGATACCAAATTCTATCCAAGTTGTATAAAACAATGTTTGAAGATAAAAAAGGGGAACAGCGACAAATCAGTGATTACCAATCCTGCTGCTATCACATGGCAAGAAAACGGTGTTTAGAATGAATTTGAATTCCTTTTTATGCAACTACCCAAAGTCGTGATGCTAGGCTTTTTTATCAGTTGGACTTCGAGAACCACCCTGACTTGATCAGGTCAACTTAGGCCGGCCATTTGAAACCAGTTCACCATTTGCTTCTACATTTAACATTATTCCAGGCAGTCATGAATTTCACCAATATCACTGGATGGGTTGTGGTAAATTATTGGTGCCATTGACAGGAATATTAATAGTAAAGCTTCTTCAGCGTGAAAGTCAGTGAACTTTTAGTAACAGAAAAGAATACCGGAGTAGAGGGACGGAATACCCCTTAGAGATGAAAAATTCTGAAGACAGAACACTTTCTTCTAGCTTGTGGGGATCTAGTGTTGACGGACGGGGGGGGGGGCGAGCGACAAACTAGTGAC
>NW_008751729.1:1081172-1103661 GCF_000715545.1 Opisthorchis viverrini | reverse complement strand
GGGGGGGGGGGGGGAGCGCGACAAACTAGTGACTGTTTAACCCCTTACCAGTTTAGTTATTCCGCCGTCACGATCGCTCACATCGGTGTCCCACACTTCTTTGAGGTGAAGGGATTCAATAACTAAAGGAGAAAAAGTGAAACAGTACAAATGTTTAATGTTGTAACTTCACATTTGAAAAGACAAATGAAATTACTGATATTCTGTGGGATAACATTGCAGAAACCAGGGAACCAGAAGGCATCGTACAAACTACATTTTATCTGGAGTAGAGCTCTTGTCTGTTAATATGCAGCATAGCCAATTTGAAGAATCAACCAAGAGGCTATCAAATGTGATAAATTCTCTGCAACATTTGGGCTTCATGGACTAAATTTGAACTTTACCTTCAGTGAAGTTATTAACAACGGTGAACTTCCAATGGAGGATACCATTACCAGAATTCCGACTGAGATGCGGACCGATTGATGGTACGGTTAAATTAAACTCTCCCGACGGCGGCCGCTGTTTCTGAGAGGGATCGCACACTAATACGCCGCCAAAAGAGAACGCTGTAGTTGATTCGCCAAGAAATTGATCTCTCTTGGGGAAACCACCACATGTGAATTATCCTCAACACAAGGCGCACCATTATATTAACTAAATTTACGAACGAATTCATGGCACTGAACCCACTAGAACTACAAGTGAACTACGTCACGAATTAGTCTTTCACAGCCAAATTCTATGGGATCCTTACTTCAGTTCAAAAGGAGCGGGTTGAACTCCAAATGAGACCTGAGGTGCATGGTATCGCTAATTTCGACATAGCTAAAGAGTGCTTCCTAATTAATGAACACAAATGCATCTAGATTTGTGCATATTATGGCCCACAAAATCTGTTCACAATATACGAAAAGTCCACTGGCAACTTGAATACCACAGTGCAGAACTAATTAGTCCCTTTTTATACCAAACTTTTCTGGAATTTCTGGATATGCACGTCATATATTGCCCCTATCATGGGCCAAGCAAAAACTGCGATCGTTGAAGATCTGTGACATAATTATTCTCAGCCTTTCAGTGGAGGTGTACGCAGCATTTACGTAAAATTTAACTGCAAGACTTAACAGAAATCCTCAAAAAGGACTGAACTAGTTCGCTTTCGAATGAAAACAACTTTAAATTTAGGCAAGCAGTTGGTATCTCAGTTCGATTGCGAAAAACAAGTAACCTAACTCCAGTAATCGTTTTGAGAGTCAATCGGTCAGTAAATTCAAATCACAGAAGAACATTATCAACTCTCAATATGTCGAACGAGACCTCCGTGAAACTGAAGCGATAAAATGACACAATAATTTGAAAACTGACAAGCATCGATGGGATACTTTAACTGGCCTAATTACGATTGGCAGTCTCCAAATGACAATTGAGGTGTGAAAGTATATGACAATATCAAAAAACTGGCAGAAACTATTGTTCATCATTCGTTCATTCGTTTGTCTTTTGATTGCTGGATTATTTTCAAGGCAATTTTTAGTGAGTAGGAGTTTCGCACACATAGAGATATTACTGTGCACTCTGTCATTAAACAAAGGGAAACATATAAATGAAAGATGAAACACAAATATTTTGCTACACAGTCCCGCACTAATGATCATTATAACGCTTCGAGACAAGGTTACGCCACGTCTAATGTTCATAAACTTTTCAGTTAGCATCCGCCCCTAATAACTTGACCTGCAACAATTCGGTCAATGTCTCAACTACAGACTTGCGGGTATCTCATTCACCTCAGTACGACCACAAAAGCCTTTCACATTTGCTTTAACCCATAACATGATCAACACCGATGTTTCACTGCCATACAGCCATGATTTACTTGAAAGCCTATTGTGAAGAAAAGAGGTGGACGAGGAAGGGACTTAGTGCTAGCTTACTACAATCATTCCGAGGTGCCTACACCTCCAGACATTCACTCAGGCAATCTGGACAGAAACTGACAACAAGAACGCCACTGACATCGGTTGGCAGCCATATCTTGTAGTGTCTCCAACCAGGCACAGTGAGGATCACGCGGTCCCCATCCTGGAAGGCGAGTAGCACCGACAGCACCTAAGCGTTTCGTGATCTCCTTCATACTCCTCTGCCAGGTCATGGGTTGGCCACCTCTCTGTTTACGCCACTCCGAATTGGGTATGGAAAATAGTACTCTCTTCGGTAAACGATGATTCGGCATGCATAAAACGTGTCCCAACCAACGCAGCTTCTGGTGCTGGACACATTCTTCAATGAAAATACCCGTTGCACAACCGAAAACTCGCTTTCTAACTTCCTCGTTACGAATTCGCCGACATCAATCCATACGAGCTATGGTTCTGAGACAACGATCGTCGAACACCTGAAGACGTCTCAGTTCCGGTGCTCGAATAGGCCAAGTCTCACAGCCATACAATACGTCCGTTGAGATTCACGGATACACCACTTTGACGCGATAAATGTCTCAAATTAGCAAACGCGACCCGAGCCTTGCAGATTCGTGCATCGACCCCGTCAGTCATACTACAATCAGAACTAGCACAACTTCCAGTGCCTCTCCCTGGATTGTAAGGGGCGTGTTCAGTGACTGCACGTCCACAAGCATGACCTTACACATTGTGGGTACAAAGTTCATACCAAAGGACGGGATGACCTTGGTCAGTTCATCTCAAAACACCTGTGGTTTATGGACCAGAAACGTGGCTCCTACGCGCAGAGGAAGATGTCAGTGTTTGACCATCGGTGTCTCCGAAGCATTGGTCACATCTGGTAGGAACATCGGGTTAGTAACGGTGAGGTACGCCAAACGATCCAATCGCACAGTCAATGACGCTCGTGCGTCAAAGCTATCGCCTTCAGTGCGTAGCTATCCAATTTCCGAACAAACCGAACATGCCTTCGCCTCGAAAGCTTGGTTGTATGTCCCACACTCCCAATTTTCGGTTATTGAAACTGCAGCAGCTGGAACAAATGTGCCTATTGTACACGGCTTATAGCCGATACATTGATTGATTGATTGAATTGATTTATGCAAAGAGGTGGCAATCTCGCCCCAGTATGAGTTCGCATCTGATGGTGGAGCATTCGGAAGAGACTCTAAAAGACGATTCTGGTAAGTTCGTCTAACTTCAGGATCCGCCAGTCTTTCAGTTGCCAAGAGATTTCTCCGAAACTTACGCGGCCCTAAAAAAGCAGAGAGAAGCGACTCCGGACCAGCGAATGGTCGGAATCCATAAATGTGTTCCCAAACGACCGGCAGTCATTTATGGACCCGCACCATCGGTAATTGATGGTAATATGGTCGATTCGAGTTTGTGGTCAGCATGCAGTTGGAAGACACCATGTGGCCAGACGAATTAGGCTATTTCGGAAGTTAGTACTGCATAAAAACAGCCGGCGATCAGCACACAGCTGAAGCAATCGTTCCCCACTGTCCGCACATACCGAGTCTAATCCGTGTCGACCACCTAAGTGAGTCTCAGATACGCTAAGCCTGTCCACTTTGCATTCATATCTCCGGCAACCACTACGATGTCCGACCTTTAGCTCGCCGCAGCAGGGTATTCAGGGCGTCATAAAATCTGTCTCTGATAACGTCGGAGCTACAGTCAGTTGGGGCGTAGACAGACACGATAAGCAGACATCTATCAACTTCCCTCTTGTGAGAATCCTTCACAAACGTTGCCAGACGAACCGTACAGAGGCGACTATCAACAGGTATCCAGTCAAGCAAGGATACTTCCACCCGGTGAATTAGGACGATACCAACCCTTGCAAATTCCGCCACAGCACCCTCTGGATCACCAGAAGTGCGCAGCCGAAAGCGAGTGGAGGCTGATGGGGCGGTTAGCTCAAACACTGTGCTCGCATCTTGAATTCATATTTCTGGGACATAACACATCAATGCCAAGCGAGTCCAGCGTGAGAGCAAGAGCAGCTGATGGCACGGCGGGACGGCCGGTGTGGCATGAGTTTATTTGCATACGTGCAGTTCATGGTTGTACGTGGGCTGGGATACAGTAAGGGCGCTGACAACTAGGCAGGAGGACGATAAAGGTCCTCACAAAAGCCTTTGGCTCAAAAGCTTAACCGCAAGCGGTGTTTGAGGGGGAATGCAAATGCATTATCGTTTCTACGGAACAAGGCGCCACGTTTTCCAACTCCAACCTGTAGGACCAGGAGGCTGTGTTCGTCAGGCTTCTAACCAACCTGATACTTTCATGTAGTGTGTGATCCACTTAAGTATGATCGCACACGTCAAGGTTTAAACGCTCGGCAGAATGGCTGTTTAGGTAGATTCTGTAGTGACTATGAATAACTGAAATACTAGTAAATCCGTAACAGTACTCAGAGGTTCTATTCACACGTCACAGTTATGCCAAATGCTACAATGTACAGGAGGCTAGATTTTGAAATTCACACACCATCTCCATCTACGAGCCAGTCAGCTATGTCAATACATCCAGCGACGCAGACATGATCAACCTCGATTGGTGGCACATTGCAAGCTTCAGAAACTAGTGCCACATGAGGTCATACAACACGAAGATGAGTATGCCGTGAGCCCAATGAGTTCAACCCAGAGGTCCTATGGCTAGTTAATAAAGGAAAACGTTAGTTTTGTGCTAATATGCAAGTCATCAAGAGGCTCTTATCCGCTGCAGCATTCGCTTGCCGCATCATATAAACGGGACCCAAAGCAAGATGATTGATGCAATTTGAGATATGCTGCATATTGTGCGCAACAGCATGAGTGGACTTCAACATTTTAAGTTCACGTAAATAACCTCAGAGGCAAAAAAGAAAGGCCACTTCTGAAGCCAACGGCATTCATTACTGATGAACTGTGATTTTCAAATAAGGCACAAAGAAATAAAGACAGGAGGTAGAATGAATACACCAGATGGACTATGGGTCCATAGCATTCGCGAGCCACATCAAAGTCAGACATTTGTATCTAATTATGACGCAGCGTGGTCCGAACCATAAAAGTCGAAGTATATCAATTCCATCGCCATCACAAGTTGAGCGTAGTAAAAACTGTTGTGTCATGTAGGTGCGGGGCAGCAAGTTCTACAAACAGAACGCTGTTTGATTTCAGTGATATTCTCCCTTTGTTTTTTTTACTGCCAGACCTTGTTTCGCAATTATAATGATAGAGAGCAATGACATTGTCGGAAAGAATCTTCTTCGCGTTGTTCATTTGGTGAGCGCAACCAGTGGTGAATACCAATTACATGGGTTAACTTGTTCGAAAAGTCCATGTGGATGTGTAAAGCACTGTGGGATATAAGGGTCCAACTGGCTGACATCTGGTACGTATAAGGGTGCGGCAACAACAGCAATCAGTAGAACACGATCCATGAATGGGCACAAACAAGGAATTGCAAGAAATGTGTATTGCAACAAGCAAGATATCTGCGGAAAATCATGCAGTTCGACCGGGTCAGAAAAAGTTTGACTACATATAAAGAACTGCTACTTCTTGAGGTGTGACCAATGATAACTCGAGTGTATATCTGCGGAAAATCATGCAGTTCGACCGGGTCAGAAAAAGTTTGACTACATATAAAGAACTGCTACTTCTTGAGGTGTGACCAATGATAGACTCGAGTGTAGATGCAGATAAAAAAATTACAGGTGCATAAACTTGGGGACGATAAAACACAGCTGAAATGAGATTCATGGGTTTCAATCGAATCACCCAACTATCCGACCGGAAACAAAATTAAGTCCTTCAGAATTAGCAAACTTATACGCCTGGACGGCATCAGTCTCGTAGATATGTGGCTGCGTCAAAATCTCTTAATATGATGGAAATTGGCCATCGGAGTAAGAAAAATACCGTATCGCTTCGTAACCCCGACACTGTACAAACCGCCATGTGATTGTCGTCGGTTGGGAAGGATGGAAACCGAACTCCACTGAGTAAGATGGAATGACTCACCTGTCTGTGCACGCCGAAAAATGTGACGAACAGCGTGGCGTCGCAAATCATGGGCAAGCCGAGAGAATATTTCACCAATTTCCGCGGGCAGTTCAGCCAACGGTAGCACGTTACAACAGCGTCTGGCGACAGGGGCACACACAAAAGACAAGGGAGAAGATGGTGTGTATGTAATCCAACAAATTCATGTGAATTACCCAGGAGTGTATACACTCTACTCGGATTACCTTTCATAAGGCTCCTATGGGCGCCTACAAAGTAAATTGATTACACGTGTATTACAGCCCTTCTCTAAATGTGTGAGATGCATGCGATTCACATCAACACGCCTTCAGATACTGTTCACCGCGGCACAGGAGCAAGGTCCATTCAACTGACTGTCAGAAAATCGTTGAATAACTCTATCCCCACCAACACGATAAATAAAGGCTTTGAAAATGCTCAAAGTGATACACCCAAGCGATATTATCGAGCTGCAATTTCTCACAAATCAAACAAGCTTAATCGTCAAAATCATTTAATAGGTACCAATAGATCAGGCATTATCACATGACCATAATGGGGCGAGATGGCTCAGGGGTAAGAGCGCGAATTTACTGACCGGAAGGTCCGTGATTCGAACCCGACCTCTGCCTCTCGACTTCCCCTGCCTAGGCTTGGGTAAAATGACAGTATCCCAGCCCTTGTGCAACCTTCGGGTGGCATGGAAGTTAGGCACCGGAAGGGTGCTACAGCTGAACGACTTTATAATGCTTGCGTTCTTCTTCGCCAACAGTGACTTGTGTGAAGTGGACACCGCATAGATGAGGATTTTGTTGGTTTGACAGCCGAGTCATAAAAATTCAATTTCATGATTTTCCCACACGTAGCTCAAAAAGTAGCTGATAGATGAACAAGGCAGCTGATGAGATAGTCTTGCCTTTGATGGATTCTTCCCCCAGCACCGTGATAGAAGCCAATCTAGCCGATAGACTTTAGCAAATGTCGTGGCCCTGTTCTTCAGCAGAGTGAAGATAAAAACCACTGACAAGTACTAAGAAGTGTCAATCCATGAAGCTTATTGAGCCGTCAGAAAAGTTTTGAAGAATTTTTCTATTTGAGTAGGAGACCTATTGATGAGCCCCATTAACGTTTGAATATGTATGAAATTAGGTGGATCGTGATCTCACACGGCACTGTTCTTAAACCGTAAAAGCTAACAGCATAATGACACCACAAACCAATAAACAGACAATACTAGTAGTCACCTGAAATGTTGGATGCATTCCGACAGACCTTCAGTTGATGCGATGTCTTTGTTCCATGTGCCGACCGTTTTCAACAGCTCATCGCGCATTGTATTCGACATAATGTGAATCAGTTCCATATTTATTTGCTACAAATGTAAAGGATCGATTATTGTAGACGTAAATTACATCTGACACAAAATCTTGTTGTTACAAGATCCGAGAAAGCAGATCTTTGATAGTTATTCAAAAGCATAACAATGTACGTATCCACTCTATAGTTTGAGTCGCAAACGGATATCGCCAGCACTACCGACGGGACTCAGATGTGAGTGTTCAACGAGAGATTGTGGCGAAAATGTATTGTACAACTGCTTGCATCTTTACCTAAAATAAGGGCACCGGATAACCCATACGCGCAGCTGTGCCACTGAATGCTTCAACCAGTTCAAAGTCGGTACGCTCTCGGCAACACCAGAGCAGTTGGTTTGCAACATAACGTGGTCGTTTCCAGATAGGCGGCACCTTTGCTACAATTTGTTTGTCCTGTTTATTTAGAGCGGTACAGCCCAACGTCCCCACATTTCGCTGCTTAAACTGGCGGCTCGCTATGCCACTATGTCGCTATTGAAAAACAACCAAAGGGATCCAGAGCGGCCAAAAAAGCTGGGGTCCAGAGTAGTCTGTAGGTATTCGTGACCACAAGTCATTCACTGTCCCCGGGAAGAATTCCAGCAACGCTATTCGGCTTTTTAGCTAATTTCTCACAATGGTACGATAAAACAGAATGCATCAGCTGTTAAGGAGGACCAGTTCAAACAAGTGGCTCAGTAAACTACACCGGAATTCCGCACCACTGGTAACTGCACTCCGTTCGCCACAAAACTCTGTCGGACTAATAAAATAAATCTTCACAAAACGTGCCTAGTTTCAAATCGGTAGCCATAAAACGAGATATAAAATGCATTTTGCGCATTACATCAAGATCATAGGTGCAACACACACTAATTCAACATCAGCAAGAGATCGCAACGATAACGCTGAAATTTAGAGAGAGAGCACGAGGGGGATAGACAGAGATGGAAGCAGAGAATATCAGAAAACGTACGAAATCTCGAGGCTGACGTCGCCCACATTTTGAGTAAATAATGAGTTGCATGGCAGCTATCATGAAAACTGATCTAAGCTACATTCAACAGTTGCTCACAAAAACCGTATCCCTATTGGAATGGAGCATACTATCCGACACGGACTATTTCTGTGAATCGAGGTAGTGTTCATTTTACACTGTAGTGTTTAAGCCCAACCATACTAACACAAAGGTTCTGGAAAAATAAAGGTTGCCACAACCCTACAAACCAGTGAGTAGGGTGAGAAACAATGAACACCGGCTTATCTTGGAAGAGGGTTCCGATTAAATGCCTCCATCCGTAAATCAGTACTCCTGCACTGTAACTGGGAGTTGAAGTTCCTGCCAGTCTGAATCACTAACGAATCACTAAAGAATCACTGAACGAATGTGCCGAAGACATAAAGGTACGTGGTGCACACACACAGATCGAATGTATTGGAAAACAATGCAATGACCATCTTGAAACGCCAAACAAATCGCCAACAAACTGGCCGAAATGTAAAGAGCGTCCGAAGTGTCAACTCGGATGAGGGGTAACGAGTTGAGGGATTCCTACAAACCCCGTAAAACCATTGGAATAAATTCGCAGTTGGTGTGAAGGATAGTCATCCTTCATGTTTTATACGATAGGAGATATCGGCTCGACATCTAGTATATAGCAAACATGGTAGTTTCTGTGCGACCGAGTTTACACCCTTTATCGGAAGCACTGTAAGCTAAACGCCGTCTAGAATTCGTGTGGTTGCATGAATCATGGATCACTGCCAAAAAAGCACCTAGGCGACAGCTTCCATAAACTAACCATACCCACAAACGACAACGCTTTCGAAAATTACCATACGCTAACAGTTGCGACGAAAGAGATGACCAGGGTGAAACTACGCTGAACTGAGGGTATATATAAGTCCTTTCAGGAGCAGCTTCAACGGAACAACGCTAGAGTTTTTACCTTTGACCCCACAGGCCAAAGAAGCCTCCGCCTTTTCTGGGATTTGGTAACCCCATCAAAGATAACAATTAATCTAGCACCCGACTTTAAATGGACTCTCGTCTGAAATAGGAGCAACCCAGTTTCACAGGAATCGCAGCAACGGTTGTCCAGTAGGAAAATATGTAAAAATGAAACCGTCAAGAGTATTCGTGGTATAATCGGGCAAATTACGCATTTACATAATGCTTATCAGCAGCACAGCATTTAGTTACACACCAGCAGCTTAGATGAGGAGACACGTAGGCACCGGGAGCGGACAACAATAGTTCCAGATGGCACTAGCAACCGCGTAGGTAGAGATCCGGATCGTGCATATTTGTCAAACGGAAAAATCTACCAGGCACTCTAAGTGCCTAGCTGCAGACAGATCGGATGCAGAGACAAGGCACAGATGTTCGGCGCCACACACGTAGAGGCGCCGTTCTGTACCCTTTCCCCTCACCTGTGGCAGCCGGGATATATGGACAAAACGGCTCCCCGAGTTCTATAAACGAGAACAAAGGCGACCGAAACAAAACCCGATATAGAACGGCTGGTAATGCGCGCCGCTCAAAATGAATATACACGGCTTATCAAGTGCATAACGAATGGTATGTCAGGCTAATCAACCTCGTTGAATGGTACAGCAATTAGCAGACCCAAATAAATGATGCGATCCGCATGCGGAGGAGAGATAACAGTACAGGAATGTCATCAGCTACATAATGAGAAAAAATGAAATTACAAGGGTACCATTTTCAAATAAAAACATACCAACCAGGCAGCTTTCGGATTGATTGGAGTTGCAGGATGCGATGGATCAGTCTCAGCACTGATATCATCCTGTTGGAAAGCAGATGAACGGGGAGGAAACGACAGAGGCAGTAGTTGAATCAAAGGTTAGGTTAAGTCTTTTGTGATCTAACACGAGACAGAATAGGGGAAGGTGTTCATGGATCGGGTCCATGTGCAGTTCTTTATACCCGAAAGCGCACAGTCCTAATTTACTCTGTTCTCTACCGAGTACGACAAAGAACACTGTGTGGGAATGAACCTTTCAGCCACTTGTCGCAAAGATCGAATCGAATTATTGAAAAAGCGATTACGAATTTTCCAAACACTCCGTAGTACTGTCCACATCAACTTTTAAGTCGATGGCCCTCTAATTATTAAGTGGAACTCAAGCAGCACGACTGAGAGACCGTTCGCCGTACACAGTCTACACCATTCATTCTAAGGGTTACGAAGCAATTTCTACGGACGAAGTATACATTGTGATAGCCACTACGATGCACACTGACCGAACCAGTCAAAGCTCACCACTGTGGAAAAATGGAGGGTGTTGAGTGAACTGCCACCAGACTACCAACCATGCGTTTACGTTTCAAGATCAGCAGCAACAGCATTGACAGTTTTACCAGAAGAAACGGTTACTCCACTATCGTACGATAATATCGATTCATTTGAATGAGACCCTTAGGGTAATGAAAGAAAATACAACACACAAGGGATTTAGGGCTAGCCTTGCACAAACCTCCGAGAGGCCTATAAGTCCAACACCTAATCAGACTATATCGATAGAAACTGACTGTATGAACGTCGCTGAGAGTAGTTAACCGCCATATCTTCTAGTATTCCCAGCCAAGCATAGGACGGCTTACGTACATTATACCGTGGAAGACAAACAGCGCCAACAGCGGCATCTTGTCCTTCTGTCCAATTCTGGAATTCTGCCATTCTAAATTGGGCGTGAAGAAGACCCAGCTTGGCAAACGGAATTTCGTCACGTGAGGCACACGGTCCACCCATCTTAGCTAAGCGCTTCACCAAAGGCTCGTTTTCTGAAAGCCTCATTGCGAACTCCCTGATTCCAACCAACTCCAGTTAGCGTTCTGAGACATCGGTGAATACAGAACCGAAGATGTCTCGGATAATCTATCTGAAGTGGACAACTTGCGCAGCCGTAAGATGATAAAACCCGCAATGAAGTCTGACACACATATCCTTTGAGCCCTGAGTTAATGAAACTCCAGAAATACTTAATGTTCCAAAACTCCCAATGTCTGCTGGAATTCTTAGAGGTACGTTCAAAGACTTACGGCCTGCAGCATAACTCCGCATTTCTTGGGTGCGAAGCGCATTTCAGGGAATTGGAAATAAACGGTTGGCTTCTCTAGTAACCACACTTGAGAAATGCGAACGGGTTGATAAGGTACTTGAAGGTAAGATACTCGGAAGACAAGGAAGATACTAAAGAAGATAGGGTACTCGAAGAGAATCAAACACCGATGTTTTGAAAAGACTTTTTCGATGGAAATCGGTTGAGTCCCCCGTCAAATTGACTAACTAAACTTCGCCAATTACGTCCACTTTGGGTTCAAACAGAACATATACCCGACGGGCACTCGGGGACTGGACCTACCTAACATGCTCCAAGAAGGGCGGAACCGGTCGACAACTGTCAACTAGCTTTCAGAGTTCCGTATTCAGTCAAGAAATATGGCATCCTTATAGCGACTTGTTGGTGCACAGATGAAAGTTCTTTAAAACGGTTTTCTGTTACCGTCTCCAGATCCAAAAGTAAGGGGTTCCGCTACTTTACGGAAGGACCATGCTAGATCCTTTCTTCTCTCAGTTGAAAAATTTTGCAGATGAGATAAACTTTGATCTTGATCAGGATTCCCTACGGCATGAACTTAAAAAATTCAAAGTGAGTAGGACCAACCTTTAAGGCAACGTCGTACGACCGAAACTAGAAACTAAAATGTGAACCTCGCTCGCTTGAGCATTCATAGTAGTTGAAAAGGGAAACGATCCCCATAGTGTAGAGGAATCTTGGTAGCTGGGTTGTTGGTCTGTTTTTCTTGAAAACAGACCTTGAAAACTGATTTTCGAAAGTTTTGTTGCCATTCGGTGACAATAATCAATGTACTGTTTATCTTCAATATCACACTTTCTAAGAGAATGAGAAGTCATTTCTCGAGGCCGTGAATTAAACGATTAACCAGTTAAATGTTCGAATGAACTACAGCGGGAACCAAAAAATCCTATCACTACGATAGCATCTTATAAATGGAGTTTAATGTGGTCAAAACTTAAATGACTGAAACGTACAACAGCGGAGGCTTCGTCCGTGAGGTTAAATTTCTTGAACTGTCCCGATGCGTAGGCCGTCCCGAGACGCCAAAACTGAACAACATGTTGAGTCAAAAGCTGGCAGATTGATTTGACTAACACAAGCATCGGAGACTCATCAGTCGTGATTGCTGTAATTGTTTAAAAAACGTAAAGTGAGTGGAGATTAAACCTTGACCGCGTAAACAAAAACCTGATGCATGCGAAACAATGACCATTAAAAAAACTGAAGTCTCCCTAAAAACGAACGGCTATTATCCATATAATGATTATTGAAATTCCCCTTATGGTCGTACCCCCGGAAATATGGGACAAATCTGTTGGTCAAACAGGGTCATCTGTAAGTGGCTTCTCGCCACTTAGAGTGCCCATATGTTGTAATTGATCCAGTTTTACTATCATTCTTGAAGCACCAATCGCTCTTCACTGGTCTCTCTTACACTTTCTAATTAAAACTGATGAGGACCCGCCTGTACAATAGTTGACCACCATAAACTGTCACTGGCAATGTAATGCTACCCCCAGTGAAGGCGAGGATAGGAAGCACGTGCCAAAGCACTTGATATCTCGATACGAATAGGAATGCATCAGTGACTTTCTTATTCCAGAGATTCGACGAGTCACTTACAACTTTGCAATCTATTCACATTTCTGGCGTTTCTGCATCCATACTACTGCCTAGAATGCATAGCTACTACTTGCCGCTCCCTCCACCAATAAGCAACACTCAGAACGAACGAACAGTATCAGTGTCAACTCCAAAGCTCGCTTATTCTTAATCGGATGGGGCTAGTCTGAAAATTAGGCGCGGCTGACAATCGACGACAATGGTACTGATTCGCATGGAGCGTGCTGTTTGGGAATAAACCACATACTGTGATGCTATGGTATGCTACGATGGAGATAGGGTGTGACCACTATAGGAGGTCTTCAGCTACACGTTCCTACCAAGTGGGTCTCACCCACTAGATGCAGGGGGGGTCAAATACGTGACAAGCTGACTGCCAAATTAGCCCACGGGTTATAAATGGCGTTAAGCATATACCAGTAGTATAACGAGAGATTGTCAATGCAGAGACATGAAGATGAGGATTAGATAGTAGAGTCAACTTGAACCGAGCGAAAATACGGTAAAAATTATCGCAGGTTCCAGTGCCAGTAGTGGCCAGTCTTCATCTAGGTCGTCTGAGCGAATGTCTGAAACTGCAGACAGGTCGGACAAATGTCGTAAGCTAGCATTAGAGCCACTTTCCTTTTGTTCAGAAACAGGACTTTGGTTCAATGATTTAGCAGGTCAGTGAACTAACGGTGTTCTCTCACCGGTAGTGATGACGAGCAGGAGAAATCGACTGTAGTTGAGAAGTCCGGTGACCAAGCACTCGGTGTCAAGCCACAAAATCAGGAAACTCTCCATCCGAACATTCATTCTTCGTGTATTCACGAGTAACACAATGAGGATTCGACTGTTCCGGTGCTAGCCAAAGGGTGACTTGATCAATCCTACAGCATCTGGTGTGAGACGCCATATCGTAACGTTATGGAAATGGCGCAGCTGCATTTAGTTTTCCTGCGCAGCAAGATCTGTTGCGAAGCAGGGCCTTATGGGTGCACGAATAGAGGGGAGCAAAGATCACAAATGGGGCACGTGTCTCAGGTGGGCAAATCTTGCACGCAATTAAAAAAGGTCCACACGCTAAGCAGTGAAATCTCGCACTGACGCAAGACTGCTTGTATTTGCGGATGCCTGGTGGGATGGACTGTAGGCAACGCTGATTACTGACAAGTTAACCAGACCACCATGGGAGGTAGCTTCCATTCTGCTCTCCCACCTTGAACACACGTGCCTGGTTTGGACTGACAATAACCATGAACTAGCAGGGCGGTCTGTTGCTGGTCGGCTGCCGCACTGATTATGGTAAAGGGACGGCTATCAACAAGCCAGGGCGTGACAGAGTTGGGTGACCTATTTGACAAAACCTACAGGTTAGAAGTATACATAAAGGTGGGAAAGCGCGTGCTTGTTCACGGATGACTGACGTACAAAAATATGGTCCGACAAAGCACAGAACATTGCAACTTGACTTAATGACAGACTAGGCAACGAGCGCACTGTGGTTACTGGAAAGCCGTTAACCAACCCAGGATTAAGTCGATGTGGCTAAAACAATATGGCTGAATAACAGGGAGATGTGGAACAAACGTGCTCAAAAGGTGAACGACACAAAACGGTGATCGTTTACTTACCTGAATCATACATTCTTAGGGTTATCATCTGATTCACTATAAAGAGTACACTACTGTGCACCATGGAGCAACGTTGTTAAACCCATATCCAATTCACACATTCCTCTGGCGTCCGATATCTGAATAAATCCTCGATGCCCATGCGTGCTAGTTTAGCTGGACAACGTCTACATATATAAAACACACACAGGTCGCACACTAGCTTCAGTCAACGTAGATGGTGAGGAACGAGGATTACAGTCCAATAATGGTACACTGTCAGTCTTCCGATTTACGTTCTTCGATCCGCGGGTACAATGATTCAGAAGCGCAAAAACCCACAAAATTATGGATTTTTTAGGCCGATAGTTTGTCGAAACATGGATGCCTCTACTCAGAGATAAGGCAGCTCCAAATGGCAGCGAGTTTACCGAGTGCGGCCTTCATACCTTGGTCTATCCACAGGCATTTCAAACCTGAAAAACGGTCCAGTAAAAAGGAAGCTTTGCTTCAATACCGTAGGATATTAAAGCAGAACCAATTGGTGTTTGCAAATTAGAACGCACCGTTGTTCAGATAAATAGAATACCGGTCTGAAGTATAGGTGCGTATCATCCATAAGCCAGTACAGTCGTGATAACGCGATTGGGTGGCGAGTGAGAAGATTGTTCGAAACCTTCGCGTTCCATAATAGGCATCTGAGTGCCTTACCCAGATGGATTATGGGAACTTAGTAATTGACAAGCAGCTTAACAAATTGTAGTTTATTCCCTAATCACAGATAAGTGTTTTGAATTCACTCTCGACAGAGGGCATCTGCACATAGTGTATACTACTGGGTAATCATTTAGGAAAGGATTTCAAGATATACACCTGGAGATTTCCTCACTTCACCAGGTGGTGCGGTATGATTCCACTGAACTGTAATTGCACTGGGAGTGGGCGGTAGATGTATGCAAACACGTATGCCATTTGCGTGTCGAATAAGGCGACCACGAGGACTAATGGGGGCACAGCTACCAAAATAGACCCACTTACAAACTAGTTTGACCTATGTTTTTCTTCGACCGCAAGTGCTGTAAAAGGTCGTCTCATGTTTAGCTTAGCACGATACTCGAAATATCATAGTATACTGCCTTGACGGAACACTCTACTCATAAATTGGAAGTTTTCAGCGACCTTGTGAGCAGTATGTTCCGTCAAGAGAATACAACTTAGTGTAAAGCACTGTTTTAAACGTTAGTGTGGGTCAGAATGACTAGCTTTATTTAGGTGTACTATGTGCCGGTGCCGACAAATTACAGGAACAGAAATAATGACTAAACCAATGAATACCAAATGTGGGGAGCCATTTGAAGTAGTGTTCTGTACCATAAACAGCCACCAGTGGCTTTATTCACAATGCCAACACAACTTACTATCTTCCATCCACTTGACCGAAGGCATAGAAGTCCGATTGGATGTCATAGACGGAACGCCGAGCGAAAAGGCCGAAGCGTCCTTAGAGTTCCCGGCATCTGGGTCAGCTGTTGAAGCACCAGTTGCCTGGCGATAGCTGTGTTGATAAAGTCGAAGTTGTTCAAGAAGCCACTCTTTGAACCGGAGGAGGCAAAGCCACGTTGGATCAAAAGTTACTTCAAGCTGGAGTAGATAGCTGAAAGGTGGCCGCAAAGAAGATAAGCGTTGAGTCCAACAACTTATTGAATAAATAGTACGACGGTGGCGCCGTTACTAACAATAAATATGGTCATCTTTCTAATATGACTGATTTCAGTGGTTTTTCCCTGCTCCCTGTTTTCTATTCAGTGAGTGCTGCACTGGTACAGGAATGCGAGTCCGGAAGGGTTTTTGCTCGTCATGCGACCAGAAAAAGAATTACTGGAAGGGGAGAAAGACTACCGACGAAAAGATACTCGCGAGAGCGCGATACAGTATGTTCAGAGAACTAAATTCGGCCCGAACTGTGCCATGTCCGCGGTGAAGATTGGAAGAAACAGCTCTTTATTTTGAAGGCGTACCATAATACTGCGATATCCCATTCTGATAGGTTGCGCCCAAAACAGCGCGCTTCTGGCTGATTCCTTTGCTGATCTCTGCAACGGGGCCACAAGACTGCGCAGGTTTCCGCGGCATCATTTACTGATGCCTCCAACACACCTACATCGAACACCCAGTCGGTTAGAAGGGTAAATACTTCAACAGCAGGTACGATCAGCAAAAGTGACTTGATACAAACACTTACTTGATCTTACGTTTCGCCTCCTCACAGTCGATTGGCATTGTTGTCAGCTGGTTTTTTAACAGAATGCGAAAGTTGCTGACGACATTCTCCACATCGCCATAAACTGGTTGAATAGAAGACAAGGCGTGAGAATTTACTGCTGCGCCACTTTAGCATAAGGTATGAAAGTGGGTAAAATAATTGGTTCACTGGAAATAGATGACAGATAGCAGGAGGAGCTACTGATAATCCGTTGAAACAACGAAGGATGAGACTCTGAAACTGAATTACATCAAACGTTCGTTGAGAACGAAGCCAATATGACCTTCAGCTACAACGAACAGGAGTACACGCTCAACACAAGACCGATTTAATTGTATTATCAAAATCCCGAGCCACTCAGGAAGAGGCCTAATCAAGAGTGATCAGATGCATAACATTAACTTGGTACTTATTTTTTGTAACGATAAAGTGTTCTGTAATATGATGGAGCTCGGAAAAACAACAAATTGACTCATACAACCAACTCACCTCGACGAAGGACTTCCACGTCAGAAAAAGCGAACAAGGACTTGGCTCTCAAATAGTCGTTCAAAACAAGACTGTAGTCGCCCTAAAAGTATGTGAGTAAAATAAAAGGGGCGCATTTTTACCAATCAAATGGTAGAAAACAAACACGTTAAGGCCATCTGGTAGCCTTCAACTCGACTCATATGTTGTGAGTAGGGATTAAGTTTTCAATGAGAAAATAGAAAACAAAGAAACTCAAAGTCGTTCCACGCAAGTTGCGTTGGCCAACCTATCTGAAGGCAGTAGGATGCAGACGTACTGTAAATCGTTCAGTTGTAGCACCCTTTCAATGCCTAACTGCCATGCCACCCGGAGGCTGCACGAGGGCTGGGATACAGCCAAGTTGCCCAAGCCTAGACGGGGGAAAATATACCATGAATCACTCGGATGAACTGCAAAAAGGATGGAAACGTCAGTGAGCTGCTGATACATTTTTAACAACCCCATCAGTAATATAAAGTAGTATTAGTCGTAGTATACAACAGAAAGTCTTCCATGTCACTTGGCAGATTGGAGAATTATCAGAAGTTGGTTACGTTGGCTGAGTAAGTATATAGTTAGTAAGAGTGCCGATATTGAAAGAAATTTCACTGTAGACACTCGACAAGTTATACCAAAATAACGTGACCCAAAGCAGAGTAGGTGGTTAACCAGGTCTCGGAGTGAAGCTAGAACATCACGATAGCACGTGGACCTTACGTAGCGTTCCTATTTGAGGACCAATACGAAGTAGCACTTTACGGCTTGATCGTAAACACGCACGAATTTCTAACATTTCCATAAAATAAGTGGGGGAAAATCTGGATAACAGACCGAACCTTGGAAATATTTGAGCGTATCGCATGTGGAAGGTTGAACAAAAACTGGTAGCGCTGCATCACTCCGATTGCATTTCTCGTAGCCTCGGCGCGATCCCGTCGTTTCAGAACACCCTCGAAAAGCTCGTAGCCCAGATTTCGTGATTCTAGTGATGAGCAAAAGAGTAAGGTTATCAGTCCACTTCACTGAGTAATAAAGAAGAAACGAGAAAGGATTTCTGTACAAATTTATGATTTAATGGAAGCACAATGGACTCGAGATACGACTGGTGGCCGGAAAAGATGGTGACCGCGGGGCGTAAATGCTGTTTGCAAAAACTTTGTAAAAAAAACTTGTCATTTGGTGTGTCTCTAATGCCAACAAATTTTGCACATATTTCATTGGTGTGGTGCAAGCAGACAGTTGCCTGGTTCGGCCTCATGCGGTAAAATAGGGTGCCACCTTATGCATCATTATTTGACTACTTAACCCGTTACAGTAGACACACGTATAAATGAAAGATACCCAAGTGCCGAGAAATGTTCGCCATACTGAAGCACTGAATGAGACTGTTTCAGAATGAGACTGTTTGTGGTTAAAGGAAGGTGAAAAGTGGCGTATACAAAGAAAAATCCGTTCGGAAAATAAACGTAGCTTACCTGAGAGTGAGGCTTCAAAAGGTAATTCAAACTGGCGACCTGAGCTGGAAACCTTCTCGTACAAAAACTTATTTTTCAGGGCTACAAAAGTAAAATAGACAGCAAATATGTAGTCACAGCATTGAAATTATGAGAAGAAAGCTTGTCTTGCTACGGGATTTCGCGTTGTTGAGAAGTAAATACAGTAAATGGATGTTTACAACCTCCTCCTGTTGTTTTACCGAAAGGTAGAAAGTCAAGGTTACATACTTGCACGTTCCCGACACGAAAGACAAACTGTACCTATTCCACTGATTCTCATGAATCAAGGCATTTTCCTAGAAGAAACACGTAAAAGGGATGTACTTTGAAGCTTCATCAAGTCGGGTGGAAAACGATGACCTACGAATAAGACCACAATGTAATAAAGATGACTCAAAAAGGATGCAGCTGCAAATCCAAGCCTTGAACGTGTGACCCAGGAACTGAAGTCTCCACGGCCCTTTGCAGCCAAACTCAGGAAGAAAGTAATCCCCTTTTACATTACAGCCTACGATACCCAATGCCGATCAAAGACACTATCATGCCATTTGGTTGAAGCAGTGTCCTGGGGTGCCAACGCCATGTAGTTATTTGGAGTAGGCGTATTGAATGGGAATGAACAAGGGCTTCTACATCACAAGCACACGTCTGCCAGCCACCGACGCACCTCGCCACCGAGCTTTGAATCCTCGAACATCTACACCCGCTCACGTGTCTACTGAGATGGAATAAACGAAGACGCATTAGAATACAGGCTCAGCTGTCCTGAATCTCGAACACAGAATCCATTTGTACTTCCACTTGTTTCTATAAGACCTATTTCGATGTAACTGAACACTATAGACCTTAAGGAGTGAAGTGGTACAGCGCTTTTTTTACATTTGCAAAGGCTCATTTACACTATAAAACAAACACTGGGGAAATTCGTAGAAATCAGTTTATGGTCTTTGTGTTTTTTATGGAATGTTATGGGGCACCTAGTAATAGGTTAAAGTGAAGAGCGCACAACCATTCACAACAATCCCTCCCCCAAAGCGAAGCCACCAAGTCAGAGGGATTCTTGTGGCCTCACTAGAAAATAAATAGTACCGGGGGTAGTGCCTTTGATCCAGCAACAGTGTACCAGGTTGCTAAAAACTCCAAGCAATTATGCAACCTTACTGGTTCAAGGCGAACAGCTTCATTCCTCGAGGAGCCAGCGGCATACTTTCTGTTCCCACTATTTCTCTTAGTAGAGATTTCGTAATCTAATGTGACCATCGATGAATTGCACAAAATCCACAAAACCTACCACAACTATTCTGAAAACCAACCTGAAGACTAAGCGTTACTTCGAGGTCCACTTTACTCACAGAAGCTTTCACCACAGAGTTGCGAAATGGGAGTATCTAAAAACGTTCGGATTTGAGAGATCATTTACTCGTATGCCGTGCAGGTCAGTATTCGACAAACTATTCATCACTTGCATTTGAACATGTTACTTGAAGCAACTGTCATACGAGGCATTTGACTAAGCAAGTGAAACGAGGTGAGAATAAACTCAATTTGTTTGTCGTGTANACTGTCATACGAGGCATTTGACTAAGCAAGTGAAACGAGGTGAGAATAAACTCAATTTGTTTGTCCTGTAGGAAATAGTGTCTTTTTGTTTCCGGACAGGATGAAAACCATACGTGCGTGTACGTGAGCCACAGAAGCACGCCAAACGCACCAAACGTGCCGATCATGAGAGCGGTCACAGTGATGACTTTTCTTAGGGGTGAAATCACTTTTGGAAGAGCAAAGTCATAAACACTCCAGGGATCAATGTGGCCCTTCCATAGATAGGGGATCCGTTGGAAGTCTGGTGGGAAGCGCTAGCTCTAGAACATACTGGGTAGTAACATCTGGGGTGGCAGTGGTTTGAGATGTTCACTACAATGTTAAATGTGATTGGAGGGTTTTATACACTCGTGGCGATTTGAACGAAAGACCAGCACCCCAATCCATAGGCTTAAGGTAGTGAACCACGTAGGGGTGTTGTAGGTTACGTGGTAGCACACCTGCTTCCCTTCCGCCGGCGACAGCGTGGACTGCCCACTACCTACCAATAGTTACCCACGAAGGAGAAAATATCATTTCTCCAAACCGAAATAAAGGAATATCCTAAACCAGGGATCAATGTGGCCCTTCCATAGATAGGGGATCCGTTGGAAGTCTGGTGGGAAGCGCTAGCTCTAGAACATACTGGGTAGTAACATCTGGGGTGGCAGTGGTTTGAGATGTTCACTACAATGTTAAATGTGATTGGAGGGTTTTATACACTCGTGGCGATTTGAACGAAAGACCAGCACCCCAATCTATAGGCTTAAGGTAGTGAACCACGTAGGGGTGTTGTAGGTTACGTGGTAGCACACCTGATTCCCTTCCGCCGGCGACAGCGTGGACTGCCCACTACCTACCAATAGTTACCCACGAAGGAGAAAATATCATTTCTCCAAACCGAAATAAAGGAAATATCCTAAAATACTGTTGTTGGAACCTCTTTAAAAAATCTGAATGCAGGCAAGTCAGCAGTAAAGTCATTCTGGACTGAAGTATAGGTGACATTGGTAGGTGTGACTGACTACGCCAGCATAATTTGAAAGTTCGTACTGACGTCCAATGGGAATCAACCAGTTGGTGCTGCTGAAAAAATCCACTTTCGTGATAGGTTTAATTGCAACAGGAAACCTTTATGATAAGATCCATAATGTACGATCAACTATTAATTGGAACAAACGTAGGTTTGTGGTTGCTACAGGGCCATCAAGCGCAGTGTCCCGCCGTTAAGCATACCCATTTCCTGAATGATCACTAACATCAAGGATGACGTGACGCTTCATCACAATACAACGATATTTTTGGAGCCGTATAACAAAATGTAAGTGCGAAAGGAGAAGAAAATGGTGCTAATCCTAATGAGTGTTCCAAACCCCTAAACCTTCAATCTAAGCACAATAAAACTTAACACATGTTTTCATGACACCACTGAACGGTGCCACACTGCACTGTTTGTTACAAACAACTAATTCCTGGGACCCGAAGAGGTTTACTCGGGCACTTCAAACGCACCTGCCAGCTCATACGTTTCCCGTCTTCTGGGATGCATTACTCCAAACGAGGCACTGGGGACAGCGGTCATTTAGATAGACGATGGATGACTAGCAATGTGGCGCAACAAGTTATACAAGTTTTAGGGATATTTTAACAACCAAGTCTCCACTTATTATATTCTAGTACTGAATACATGTGACAAGCACCAATATGGCACGTATTTACATCAAGGGTATTGCATCATCATCATCATCATCATTGTCAGCTGTAAGAACCGCGCACTGGTCGTACACTGGTTGTAGCTGCCACAGTTTCGTTCACCGATGATTGGGGGGTAGGTAGCTGCGCACTGCACGCGCGAGCTGGTAAATTGGTGCATAAATCCAGCACTGTCAGTGGGCTGTCAAGTGAGGGGGTTGGAAAAGGAGCTATGCATTGAAGGCAATAGCTTTGATGCACGAGCGCCATTGAGGGCGCGACTGGGCCATGTCTGA
>NW_008751729.1:1067705-1080614 GCF_000715545.1 Opisthorchis viverrini | reverse complement strand
ATCGGTTCATCCGCAAGCATGAGGTTAGGGTTCGAGCCCACCCAGTCTTGCAGTAGCACTTTACACTTTGCAGGTGTGAAGCGCATACCAAACCGCGAGGCAGAATTATTTAGATTATTTAGTATTGCGATTATGAAAAGTTGAGCTACAACAAACAGGCTGACAAAAATACACGATACTTGAGAAAGACTATTTGAGCTCAACACATAAACACGGATAGGTCCACCTACCATCCATGCCTTCCAAACAACGAAAGATAAGCAGCAGATTGGTCCGTATCACGTTCACTGGTTCGTCTAAGCCTTCTACTCGCATGCTCTTACGAAAGTTGTTGAACGTTACCGTGAGGTCATTGAAACTGAACAGAGAAGACAAAAACAAAAGGTTACGACAGTGTTCAACCATTGCAATGAGGTAGTAGAGCCACAGGTCCCAAAACAATACACGCTCGAGGAAGAAGCACAACAGAGAACCGAACAAGATGATGGGAGATTTCGATAGCGGAAAATAGCAGCCTAGCGGCAAAAACAAATATGTTGAAACTTGAAGTAAGCAGTTTTCGGGAGCAGTATGAATGAACAGTAGATCTTACGTAGATACATGAACAATGCATTCTGAATCTTCTGAGAGGATGAGAGGGGGACGACTGAAACGACATCAGTAGTGATGCCTGGAGGCCAGCCGTTCCTGATAACCGAACATCACATCATCTGGACGAATGTGTCACGGACCAAACGAAGGCATGCCCTGATTGGTCAGAATGCCAGCCAATCCGAGTCGAGCATCTTTGACTGGACGCTTCTCGCCCCCTCACGGAAATTCTGGCACGACCTTGTGGGACACTCTGTGACTACCCTATAAATACAGTTGTAGTACTTTTCTTTTGTCTCCACAAACGGCTGCGTAGAGCTACCGTGCCTTTTGATACAACCATAGTGAGCGGAGCAGGAAGCCAAGGGACCGATACAGAGTTGCACTACTGTTCAGCAAGACACAAAAACTAATTAATACCCATGCCTTGTGAAAACAGAGCCATTACAATAGGATTTTGAAAGCAAAAGTTTCCTCGAGAACGCGAGTAACAACATCCAACATGGGAGTAGTTGTTCTATACCGATCAAGTGGCTGTTTCCTCCATCACCCTGCGGAAAATGTCACTTTTTAATGTTGATGGGTGATGGGGACAAAGAATTTTCAAACGAGAACTCCGAATCTCACTTGCTATTTTTGTAGAACTTCAGCAGAAACATCATTGGATTGAAATCCTTGTCGGTCAGTTGCACAGAGCCGGGAGCTGTCCAAATAACAAACGGGGAAAAGTGTTTCGGCATGCAGGCCATTTAAGGTAAAAAGCAAAAAAAAGTTGTATTATCATAGGATGGTTAAATGAAAAAGCATGCATCAAAAATGGCTCCGCGTTTTGTATCAATTCCTATACCCTTTCTCAGAAGCGGACTTGGAAAAACAGCTCAAGATGTTCTGCGTTCAGAGATCTAATAAACTTCCGCCGATTATGAGTAATACAGAGTAACTAGGGGGAACCGGGAGCTGTCCAAATAACAAACGGGGAAAAGTGTTTCGGCATGCAGGCCATTTAAGGTAAAAAGCAAAAAAAAGTTGTATTATCATAGGATGGTTAAATGAAAAAGCATGCATCAAAAATGGCTCCGCGTTTTGTATCAATTCCTATACCCTTTCTCAGAAGCGGACTTGGAAAAACAGCTCAAGATGTTCTGCGTTCAGAGATCTAATAAACTTCCGCCGATTATGAGTAATACAGAGTAACTAGGGGGAAAACAGCCCGTCGATGGGGGGCTTTCGCCTGCCGACAAACCTCCGCACGATAAGGAGAATCAAGGTGAATCAAAGTATTAGAAAATGTCGAAACGTTCACCTAAACATGCAACTAGTGAAAAAAGGTTCTGGAAAGTTAGACTGATATACGAAAAATGCATGTGACGCACCCTTGGTTCAGTAAAAAAGGAACGAAAACCAGGATTTGGTGAACAGATATCAGTGGTCCGTTTATTACCTGGTATGCAGACTGTGAGAAACAGTCTGATTAATGTTCCTTTCTGTGAACCCTATTGTGAGCTGAGCACGTTAAGGCGCACATAAAAGTGCTTTTTCCGTGCATTGATTTTCTCAGCAGGATCGATATTCATAGATGATCCGGTCTAAATATTCCCGAAAGCGTCTAAAAAGCAGGTGAGTGCATTCCATCAGGAATTAGACCTAGACGTTTGTAGAGTATGCAATGTAGCAGTTGGATTTCCTCACTTCCGTTCTAATTAGAGCTTTCAGATTTCCAACAGGACAGTCAAAGTGACCGTAATAGTTTTGATATAGTATGCACAGAACTTCTACAACACCACTGTGCGCTAAATGCCACCGGAGTAAAAATTCATTATAGGTCAGAAAACGTCCGACAGTAATTGATAGAAAAATGTACCTTCCTGGCGTGCTCACTAAATTGACTGTGTTTACTCCCAAATTAAAGTATAACCCATGATTCCTGTTCTCAGCTGGTCCACAGAAACAGTTACAAGAGACCTTGTCAAATTCATTGTTTTTTAGTGGGTGTTTATGTTCATGTCTATTTGCAGGGCAGTTCGGATTCCAAACGCTAGTTGCTCGGGCAGGAACGGCTGAGATATATCCGTGTTCCCAATGGCTCATCAGAAATCAGAATAGGTTATTTCTTTGAGGGGAAAATACTACTCCTAAACTGCTCATTAATGCGAAAACATGATTCAGCTGAGATTCAGGTGAGTATCCCGGTAGAACCAAATAGGTATTAAAACGAGTGTATTTGGAGAACGGATTACTGCTCAGTGTCATCGTGTAGGAATTACTTGTGAGTCTTTTAGTCTGACCTATTCACATGAATTTACCGACCACAGAAACGGAGGTCCAATCTAACAGATCCTCCCTTGTTAACTGGGCTATTGTGAATCTTCAGTGGAGCCCAGTCAAGCTCATCTACGCTACAACGACGGAAAGGTATAAGACAGATATTTCATCCTCGTCGGGAATCGGGAGTATCGCAAATTGCACGGAACTCTATAGAGATTCAAACTCGAGACCTCCCAGCTAGTAGTTGAACCTTAACCGTTAGGCCACAAGCGGTTGATCGATATTGTGGTTAAATCACACCAAGGCAGGATGTGGCCCAGCGCATCTTAAAACCACCGAATCCGCATCACGTGATCACGCCTTTGCGGGAACATATCGTCTGGATGTGAAAATAATACACTCGTTTACACACCAACTAGGTTTTCATAAGAGACTCTATTGAATCTCCCGTTTATGATATTCTTCAACAAAGACCGCCTCATGTTTCAGTTGACACGATATCCCAGATATCGCAGTATAGTTACATAAAGGAAACTACTCACAAGGTCGAAGAGTTTTCAACGTCCAGATTTCGCTTCCATCCTTAATGGACATCACTACTTTCTGTTTCTGATTACATAAACTATAACTTTCCACCGAGTCAACATTTGTTTTATCGCCTTTTAGTCAGCTGAAGGCTCGCCCACATGTTCATGTGTTTTAAGTGCGCAAGAAGTCGGAAAATTTGTTGAAAATGCCTGACTCTCAAATGCAAAGGCATGGTTTACATGCGGGATATACGCGGTCCTCAACGACTTTCTCTTAGCACTGTTATACGCTTTCCGGCAAACTCCTTGAGCCATAACCGGGGAAGTTGACCAGAGAATTATTCACCTAGGTTTTCGACCAAGCGTATTTTATTGCAATGCATCCACTGACCACTACGGAATCNACCTTCCTTTTGGATAGTGCCAGTGGGGACAAAGACCATAGGCACTGTGCAGCAGCACAAATTGAATCCGCGGAAATCACACATATTGCACGCAGTCCACAGGTGGTCATCTGCTGGATCAGCGCAGTGGCTTAAAAGGGTTTCACGACAGCTCAAAACGCAGCAAGATCCCTGAAAACTTTTGAACACACTGTATTAAAATTAATCATAAATTCAAAGTAGTGAGGCTTCGAATGATTTGTTGAAAATTGAAAAGTATTAAGTCGCACGAAAACAGACATAATAAGAAGCCGGTAACGTGAAATACGGCATGACGCTTCATTTCCCTTACACAGTGATATACCAATCTGGAGCTGAAAAGCAAAATCAAGAACTGGCACATAGGGAACAGCATTCCGTGAGGGTTAGATCGGTGCCCAAGCAGAAAATGACATTTTTAGTCCAATAAACTATGGAGGTTGGAGGAAAACACATCATAGAATCTAATATCTAGTTAGTCGTTTAGTCGAGGAATTTTAGTTGGCTTTGGATAAGCAAAGTCTGATCTAAGTCTAGACGCCTCAACATGGTTATATCGATCACGCAGAAAAATACCTACCTGGATAGATGCTGCGCAGAGCAGAGTCTGAAAGCGGTATATTGATGCGGGTCAGTTCCGACATCGGAAGCCCAGTCGAAGGATCCAGATCTCCGCTGGAAACGGGAGCTGTTCCAGGTGCACCACCGGAGCTGCCTCCACTTCCGTGTTCATAAATTGCTGGACAATGTCGACGTTCATCTAGAGGCCAGTAAGGCACCGAAGTTTGTGGGCCTACAATTAGACAAGTAAAGGGAGAAGGAACTCATTCACTCGGAGGCGCAAATTTCCTATGGGACACAAGAACGTGAATGATATCCAAATGCTCTATGAACACAGGTTACGCTGTTCAGGCCGTGTACTTCGTATGCCAGAGGACCGTGTATGGCGGTCAGCCTATGATTTGGCAACGATGCCACGAAATTCTAGTCAACTGGCGCGTTCGTACCTACCAAACAAACAGAACCATTTGACATCATTAGGTGATTGGGCCATCACCTCCAACGCGTTGCTCCTATTCCTTTATTCTCTTTATCCTCGGTGAACGAATCCGTAGTAGCTGGAGCCAGTGAAATGCGACACACGGCTTTTTAAATGGAAAAATTAACTGAACTGAACTGCCGGCCATCAGACGACCTTCTACATACGCCGAGACTACCAACTGTTTAGTCGTGTAATTCATTCACCATGAAGGAGCCATGATTTGGTTACCAAGCTGAATGCTTTTCGTTGTTACCTAATATACTCTAATATGACGTTTGTCATGCTGTATTGTATTGTTTCGGGCCGTGAAAATTAGGACGAAGGTTAATGATTGACATTCAGCCTTCCAAATGTAGTAGTAGCGGAAACTTACCGACACTACGTTCGGCCGACTGATGATAACTGACAGAAGCAGTACCAAACTTGTCGTTGTTTGTGACGACGACAATTTCAAGCTCTCCTTCTCCCAAGGGTGTGATCGCCGTTATCCGACTAGGTGAAAACCATTGGGCAGTCGGCCCGACATCTATTTGATTGATGAATACATGCGTGAGATCATTGGCTGTTTGTCCCAGATTTTCACCGCGAATCGTTAATTTTGTCCCTGGCGTGCCTTCGTTAGGCGAAATGCCTGTGACGTGTGGTGCAGGGCCACCAGCTTTCATTATTTTGTGTTTGTGTTAAGAAACAACGTTCGCTGAAATCAAAAGAACATAAAATCGGTTACAATTAAAATACCCCACCACCTTCCTACAGTTGAGCGCCTTTTCCATCATCGAATGTCAGATGTTAATAACATTGTTTTCATTCCCAAACATCCACTCGGAATATAAAGACAGGGAAAACTTCCACGCCTCGAAAGCACATCTTGGCAGAATGTACACGCGAGTGACCGGCTACTTTACGTATGCTTTTTTCTGACTAGTAGCGGTTGGTGACCGTCTGTTGGGTTATTTATCGTGGTATCTCGCCTAGTATTTTTATGGTCTATGGAAAACAGCTTGGCCTCAGTTCTTTTGGTAAACTCCAAACGACAAGAAGCCTCAAGTCGTTTTACATGGACGGCGATAAACACAGCATAACTACATATCGAGCAGTCACACCGATGTCCGTCCAAGGGATAACCATGGTGAAGGGGCTAAATGGACCTAAACCTCATATAGAAAACAACGCCCCGGGAGGATTTATCTGTGTCCAACAGTTCATGGCTTAGAAACACGCTGCTGATGTTAAAGAGCCGATGGCGGTCAGCTGGCCAAGACACTTATATAGACGCTGTTGTTCGACGTCAGTAGAAGGTTCACTCAGTTGCGTTGCAACATCTTCCTTGCCCTTGTCTAAGAAACCCACTCACCCACTTCATTCTAAACATCGAGTCAACGGAAGACGGGCAGTGGTGGGTGCAGAACTTTCTGAACAACTATCAGTGAAAACCACGCTGCTCAACCATCATAAAAGCTACAGCAAAATGGCACGATGCCTACTGACGATACATTCATGCCCTGCCAAGTGTTACTGTCTTGTGTTCAGTCAGTACAAGGATGCTACATACGAACGGTTCAAACCGTTCTGCACCGAACTTCTGTGCAGATGTCTTTCTCAGACATGACTTCCTGGGGTTACATAATAAAGTTGAAATTCAATTCGGTGACCAACAAGTCATCCTAACTCTATGTGGCGTAGCATCAGCAAAACTGGAATCTCCATCTTTATTCACTAATCTTGCTGCGAATTACAAACCGATCGCCACTAAATCTCGGCGTCATACACCGCAAGACGAACAATTCATACTAACTGAAGCGGACCGAATGCTTACCGATGGCAGTAATCAAAGCATTGAATTCCCCGTGGATAGCACAGATGCTTGTAACGCGCAATACGAATCACAAGAGGCGTATGGTGAGAGAATACAGTCAGATAATCAACCGCTCCGCCTACCTTGACGCTTATCCTTTACCAAGACTGAATCAAATGATTGAAACCATCGCACGCATGCGCCCTATAAGAGAACTCCCAGTTCCACAGGACGGGAAATGGCAACAAAGGGCCATTGGTCTGTTCGCCTACTATTCACAGTGGATACCGGCATTTTCTGACAAAATCCATCCACTGGTTAAAAACAAAATATTTCCGAACAGCATTTGAGAACCTTAATCACGAATTAGAGAATGTGATGGTCATTACTGTCGACTACAACATACCTCTCGTCGTCGAAACTGATGCGTCTGACATCGCTATTAGTGCATCCCTGAGCTAGGGTAGCTGGCCGGTCGCCTTTTTCTCCAGGACCTTGAGTACGAACGAGGAAAGTCGTTCGCACTCACGCATACAATCTGCGCAACAAGGGGCGTAGACGACTCCACGTAACTACCACAGCTTTTATTTTTTTTACACTCGTTCGCCGCAAAAGTACACACATTCCGAAGTGTCAGTGTGCCACAGCACATGAGCGAAAATGTGAGAGTAGCCAGAAAATCAAGTACGCACCATTGGATCTAATTCCGGGCAATGGTGAAAAGTGTCCTAAGTCAGGTACAGTTTGGATCCCAGTTCCGGAAGTTGTAACATACATAGAGCTAGTTTTCGGCTCCTACCTCGATGTGTTCGCCAAGCTATCCGCCGACATCTCGACAGTAGTTTCCAACCCATATTCAGTGCCCAAAAACAAGATCGCCTAAGTGTCCAGTAATTTAGCACCTTGCAGAAATGTCCGAGCCATCATAGTTAGTGCTGCATTCGCATTGTACTAATGAACCTTGTTCCCCAAATTTTACTCGCACAATACGTTGGTGACGCTCTATAGGCACTGTTGGTCACAGCCTATTATCATTCCATACTCGAATGGTCCACACTTCACACAGACTGAAAAGCGCACCACATATCGAAGCATTGTACATTCATCCCTCGGCAACAAACATATGCATCTTCGGAACTTTGAAACCCGTGGTGCTTAAGCAGCTTGCTAGGTATGACAATGATAACCCTTCAGCCTTTAACCTTTTGGTGTACGGCTGCCATACCATACGAAGGAAACACGACAGCTGAGGTACTGTAAGGTTGCCTAATTCTAGACATCTTGCCCTCAGACAGGAGCAGTCTAGTGTGGGTTCGGAATATGGACGTCTGGTTAGTCAGTCCGCGCCCTAACCACTGAGCTATCGCGACCTCTTCCCCAGATACATTCCTCAGTCAGTTCGAGTGTGGCTCCATTGCGATAGTATGTCCGCGTTGCCTGACCAATAAAGTACTCTCACTTTGCACTTAAGTGAAAAACCCAACCCGAAACGACGGCCACAAATATCTTCAGCTTGTAAAAGGTAACTTGTGCTCTGTTCGTACAATCACAAAGCAGTATCATGACGTCACTGTCTTCCAAGCCTCTAAGGAACTATCCTGGGAATAGCTCAACACCACCGTGCACGGATGTATAGGAAATTTTCTTGATGGCAGTGGAGCATCAGTGTTTCGGATTATGATGTTTTGTTGTTATCGATAAAGGATTGGAATGGAATTGGGATTGATGGGTAGCCTGAAAATAGTAAACGCGAGGGCAGTTCAGCGAGACTCAAAACTGCACAAGTGTACGCTCTCATACGGTACCAAGCATGTCGACGGATGTTAACAAAACACATTTGCCATGGAATAGCTCAATAAGATAGTTCTGATCCAAAGGTCAAAATCCCTTTTGACGTCAGTGCGATTTGGTATGCACGTTACACCCCTTAAAATGCAAAGTGCTGTTACATAAACAGGCATTTCGGCTTTCATGTGCTGCATCTTGACGAGAACCATTCAACTAGTTGGACCTTATCATACCAGGACTAGCCTGAACTAAAGCCGTCACCTTGAAATGATGGTCGGGCTTGAGTACTGCAATATACCTCACTCCCTGCGCCCTCGGGTTAGGCCAACCCCCTGTAATCGAGCAGGTCACACTATTGAGTCATCAACTCCGGGCAGGATCTCCAAAGAAAACCCTACTAACCGCTGCCTCACGGACCAGACTTTTGAGTTAGAGGCTCAAGATAAGGTATCTCAACAAAACCTTTATCCTTGGCCTGGGTAACCGGGAAGTATTCTTTGCCCGCAGAGTTCTTTACCCACCAGTGTTCGCCCCCAACTCTTTCGTATCACACAAGCAAACGTTGCCGGGTCATTTGACTGTCAGTTATCTGGCCGGTACACCCCGCTGCCTATTAACAATGAACAAAACAACATCCTATTAAACCCATGAGATCCTTTACACATAGGAGATTTCAACGTCCGTACTCTATGCTAAATTAGCAAACAGGGAATGTTCATTGAGATCCTGAACTCCCTTAAAATTGATGTATGCTGTGTCCTCGAAACACGCACACAAGACACAAGCGTGGTTATATATCTCAAAACGCCCAGGTCGAACTCAGCTCTCTGACATTTCCCCCTCAGTGTGTCCGGTGATTCAGAAGCGCTGACTCGTGGAATAAATTGCGTGGGAGTTGCACTCAGCCGTAGAGCTGAATGCGCCTTCCTAGATTGCATTCTAGTGAACAGTCGTCCAGTCATTCAGTTCAATCAAGCTCAATGCCTCGACAAAAAAAGGATGCTTGGTTATGGTGTATACTTCTGCTCCAATGGACTGTGATTCTGATGCTGGGAGAGGTATTTTCTATCGAGAGTTATCCGGGCTCATTCGTTGAGCGAGAAGCACTGATACTGTGATCCTTGAGGGTGATATGAATGCCCAAGTCGATAGTCTGAGCTCTTTAGAATCACATCTGACCGGTCAACCTGGAGTTCATGATCGTTGCACTAACAGCAGGCATCGGCTACACGAGTTGTGTGCCGATCATGAACTGTTTCTGGTTAGCACAAACTTTCATAACATTGTACTGGTAGCGAGCACGTGGATGAAGCATGGAAAAATGTGGAGGGAGTTATGCTAGTGACGTTTGGTGGTGTCTGCCCAACTTCTCCAATATAGATGACCACTGGATATCGTCGAGGTCGCTAGTCCTGATTGATACCAGGCAACCAGCACGATGGCGTACCCAAATACCTCAAACGCCAAACAGTAAAGAGCCTGAGGAGCCTAAGAGCTTTGATGAGCATCGAAAGCCCGGGAGACGGAAAAGTTTTTGTTACCGGAAACAGCCATGCCCTATATCACCTGATATGATCAACTGGTCTGTAAAACGATAAATGAAAAAGGCAGCTCATTAATTCACTCCCAAAAAGACCGACTGGAAGGATGGGCCGAATATTTCGATAAACAGTTTAGCTAGCCTCCTGCGAGACAGCCTCTGGAAACAGTACAGGCTGTTGAGTGGAACGAAAACCCTCATCACCAGCCAGAGGGAGAAATAACACGGAAGCCCCGTACTGAAACGTGGTGAGGCACCAGGGCCAGATAGTCTGTATCCAACCCTCTTTAAAGGTGGAGAATCCCTGGTGACCAACCTGACAAAAATTATTCACTCGACATAAAGTTAAGAGAAAGTGTCTGCAGACTGAGGCACATCGATAAATATTCCTATCCTCAAAAAGGGTACGGGGAGCAGTGTGAAATTCATCATGGCACCAGCCTGGTAGCTGCAGCACCGAAGGTGCTCTTCGGTCCTATCCTTCGAAGGTTGACCGAGCACAGGGACAGACATCCGTGAAAACCAAGCAAGGTTCGGTTCTGCAGGAGGACGCGTCGATAGCATTTTCGCCCCACGACAGATTCCGGAACAGCGACCCGACTTCCAGCGACCAACAATAGTTGTCCTCCTTGACTTGGAAGCTGCCTTTGACTCTGTGAACCGTTAGACAGTTCGGTAATTTCTGTGGAGCGAAGGTATCCCCCATACATTCTTAGCCCTCCTCAGGTCGCTGTACTCCAACCTCAGTGGACGTGCGAAGGTTTACGGGAAGGTCTCACTTGAGTTCACCACATCAAGTGGTATCATGCAAGGCGTACCTCTTTCACTTTTCCTCTTCAAGTTCCTCATTGACACCACTATGCAAGATTCACTACCAGCCTCTAGGGCCTTTGGGTGGAGGTTCTCCCGGGGCATTTGCCGAGTACGCAGACAACATAGGCCTTCTTGGGTCTGACACCATTGTAGTGCAGACGACATGAAACAATCCAAACAATTCCGCCTCACGGTTTGGCATGCGCTCCACAGCTGCAGTGTAAAGTGCTGCTGCAAGGCTGGGTGGGCTCGAATTCTAACCTCACGATTGCGGACGAAGGAGTAGACAAATTGGTCTGTCCGGGAAGCTGTATCAGTCCCAGCGGTCTAACCAAAGACAATATTTCCATCCGGATCGGGAAGTCTAGATCAGCTTTCGTGAACATGCATCAATTGTGGCGTGAGCATGACATCCGCTTGTCGGCCGACGGTCGAATTTACAATGCTGCGGTGCGCTCCACATTATCGGGTCAGAAAGCATGACATCCGCTTGTCGGCCGACGGTCGAATTTACAATGCTGCGGTGCGCTCCACATTATTGTACGGGTCAGAAACCCGGCCACTGCGCTATGAACCGTACAAAGCACCTCCGTGTTTTACCATCCATGTCTTCGAAGCATTGCTCGATATCGCATGTGCAATCCACTCAGTGGGACGTACCGACGCCCCAGGAAAGCTGCTGAAGGTGTGGCATTATCCAATCACTCGCGATATTGAGAAGCATCGAGTAAATTAGGAAGATTTATCGAACATCGGAATTTGAAGCAAACGCCACAGTCCCTTCCGTATATATTCAGATGTAGGCTTTTGTACCTTAGTCATCATCACCACCATCATCGATAGCATGATATCTGTGTAGAAGAGGAACATGCTTAGGGATGAGCCTATCACAACTATTCGGGGGTACCTACACCTTCAGACACACACAGATAACCTGGACTGTAACTGACGAGAATGCTATTGACCAACTAGATGTCATATTTTGTAGCATCGATAAAAATGCACATGAAGGGCCACGTGAACCCAATCGTGGAAAACAATTCCCACAGGCTCTCGCGCCACTCCCTCCAATTCTTCTTTAATGTCGTGATCACTGAAACAATCAGCGTTCAGCTGTAGCGCCCTTCCGGTGCCTAGCTGACATGCTACCCGAAGGTTGCACGAGGGCTGGGATACTGCCAGGTTGCCCAAGCCTAGACAGGGGAAGTCGAGTGGCGGAGGTCGGATTCGAACCGCGGACCTTCTGGCCAGTAAATTCGCGCTCTTATAACTTGGACCATTTCGCCCCTGAAACAATCAGACGAACGCTGGAAGGTCTTCAAATTTTCAAACAGCCTCTGACGAAACATTGTCGATCTGGAATATGCAGACGTTATCGTTCGCGTCTTCGAGGAGGAGAATGTTCAGTTGTTTTTAAACGAACTGTCCAAAGTCATCCCGTCCTTAGGTGTGCACTACGGACCCACAAAGTGTAAGGTTATGCTCCTGGACATACACTCGAGGTTGTGGGGCGTTTTAGGTATCTTAAAAGTAATTCTGATTATAATTCTGATTATAGGGTGACAGGTGAGGTCAGTACACGAATCTGCAAGGCTCGGATAATTTTACTAATTTGAAACACCTGAGGCGTCAAAGCGCTGTCTCTCAATTTCAACGGACGTGTGCATCAGGCCACAGTACGGGCCGTTTTATTGTATGTGTAGTGAAGGTTACGCTTTACTGCTATTTCCATTAATTCACTTTCACTTGTCATTCCAGCCTATACTGTGCTTATATGTTGAATAAAGCCTATCCTTAGGCGAAGTCTTCTCATTCTACTCAACGGATCAATAATCGATTAACTAAGTCATCGACTCCCACTACAAATACCTCTTGCTATTCTTGGATCCCGTCATCACGTACCTTCGTAAGAAAACGTAGAATAAACGACGAGTGCGGTTACAATGAGGTCAAGCTAATTCCGCCGTGATCGCCACTCACTGTGAGCACCTTTTGAAAATGAAAAAAATCGTTCAGGTCTAACACCCTTCTGGTGCCTAGCTGCTATGTCATGCGAAGGAGGCACGGGAGTAGGGATACTGCCGGGTTGCCCAAGCCTAGACAGGGGAAGTTGAGAGGCAGAGGTT
>NW_008751729.1:1053627-1066453 GCF_000715545.1 Opisthorchis viverrini | reverse complement strand
CAGGTGAGGTGTTACAAACTTTCTTGCGTCCACGACGAAACGTTATTTCAGTGTTCCATTCAGACCCTCAAAATACTAAAAATTACCCATTTTCAATTCAATTGTTCATCCGCACTACGTTCATTTACTGTCACCAACAACACATTTCTGCTAGGTTCAACTGACATTTTGCCTGCCGGAGTGAATGTAGTGAAAGTTACGCTTTACTGCTATTTCCATTAATTCACTTTCACTTGTCATTCCAGCCTATACTGTGCTTATATGTTGAATAAAGCCTATCCTTAAGCGAAGTCTTCTCATTCTACTCAACGGATCAATGATCGATTAACTAAGTCATCGACTCCCACTACAGTATGGCTGTGAGCTTGTTCGAGCAGCCGGACTGAGACGTCTTCAGGTGTTCAACAGTCGTTCTCTCAGAACCATAGGTCGTGTGGGTTGGTGTCGGTGAATCCTTAACGAGGCAATTATAAAGCGAGTGATCGTTTGTGCAACGGGCACTTCAATTGGAGAATGTGTCCAGCACCAGAAGTTGCGTTGGGTAAGCCATGCATTGCGTATGTCGAATCGACGGAAGTGATGTTTTCCGTGCTCAATTTAGAGTGGCGGAAGCAGGGAAGTGGTCAAATATGGACCTGGCAGAAGCGCATGAAAGGGATTGAGAAAGATTTGGATGACGTTGGTTACTCGCCCTCTAGGATGAGAACCGCGTGATCACCACTGCGCCTGGATGGAGGCACTGCAAGATATGGCTGCTAATCGATTTCAGTAGCGTTGTAATTGGTGGTTTCTATTCAAATTGCCTGAATGCCTGGAGGTGCAGGCACTTCCCAATGATCACGGTAGGTTAAAACTAAGTCCCTTCCATGTTCAATTTCATTCTTCCCCTCATAATAAGGCTTTCGAATAAATCATGGATGTACGGCAGCGAAGCCTCAGTGTTGAACACTGATGTCGTGCCATCGATGATGTTCTGAAGCCCACAGAGAACACCATGCAGGCCTGTATTCTGCCCCAACGACCTCAACATATCCAAAGTGCGTAACTACGAGCGGCGTCCAACAGATGTGGACTTCACAGAGGATGTTCGCCAACTCTTGCACAAGACAAACCCCTTCAGCATGTTTGGGCCAGACGGGGTCCATCCTGAAGGAAACGTCGCTATCATTGACCGGGCATTTATACCCGTGTTTCGTCAGTCTCTCGACGAAGGCGTCCTTTGCTTGCAAAGAAGCAATTGTGACGTCAACCTACAAATCTGGTGATCGCTTATTGCCCAGCAGCTACAGGCCTATTTCTCACTAGGGTACCAACCAAGGTGATGGAACGCATTCTGGAGCGGGTTATCTTAAATCACCTCAGTAACAAAAACTTAATATCCTAGCGCAATACACACTCCTCCCAAATCGTTCTTGCTCGCAATTATGAATAGCTTAAAGCAAACCAAGGGCAGACTCATATCGGATGCAATATTTTTCGATTTCTCAAAAGCGTCCGATCGAGTACCACGCATTCCGCAGCCCCATAAGCTCGAGTCTTATGGGATTCGGGGAGTTCTAAACTGGATGGAGACATTTCTACCAGATAGAACAATTTGATTGAAAGTAGGCTGGATCTAGTCTTCTTCGGGAACGGTCTCCGTTAGAGTTCCTCAAGACTTTGTTTCGGGAGCACCCATGTTTCTGATCTACGTCAACTACCTTCTAATCCACATTTACATCAATGCCTATGCAAAAGACCTGGAATTTTGGAGTCACAACCCTAGCCGCAAAGCAGTAGTCACTATACCAGCACCTTCCTCCGAATAACGAAAATTGTGTCTATATATCAATCGGAGAAGACCAAATGATCACCATTATCGTGCAAATAGCCAGATAGCATTGAGGCGAGGTAGCTCAGTGGTTAAGCGCTACTTTACTGACCAAAAGGTTCATGGTTCGAACCCGAATTCTGCCTCTCGAATTCCCTTATGTTTGTGCAACCTAGCAGTACCACAGCCCTTGTGCTTCTTTCGCGTGTCATGGCAGCTAGGCGCCGAAAGGATGTTACAGCTGAACGATATTATCATAATCAGCATCACTGTCAGCTGTAATGACCGCGTACTTGTCGTACTGTGACTGCAGCTGCCACAGTTTCGTTCAGCGATGATTCGAGAAGGTGGGTAGGTAGCTGCGCACTGAAGACGGGAGCTGATAAATTAGTGCGTAAATACAGCACTGTAGGTGGACTATTAAGTGAAGGGATTGTCAGCTGTAATAACCGCGTACTTGTCGTACAGTGGTTGCAGCTGCCGTAGTTTCGTTCACCGATGGTTTGGGGAGAGGGGTAGGTAGCTGCGCGTTGCAGGCGGGAGCTGATAAATTGGTGCATAAATCCAGCACTGTCAGTGGGCTGCCAAGTGGGGGGGGGTTGGAAAAGGAGCTATGCATTGAAGGCAATAGCTTGGATGCACGAGCGCCATTGAGAGCGCGACTGGGCCATATCTGACAATGTCTCTAGTCATTGATGTGGCCCGTTTCGGGGTCCCTATACAGCAAGGCGGCCATGACCCGCGCAGCTGAGTTTGCTGGTAATGGCTTTCATACTTCACTGCCAAGTCATTGTTTGACCGTCTCTGGCTCTCTTCCACCCCTCACGTGGTTGTGCGAAAAGAGCCCTTCGAGGAATTCGGTCGACTGACATACGCAACACGTGGCCAAGCCAGCGCAACCTGTGCAGTGTGATCGGTTCATCTATCGAGGTTGAGTTATTTCTCCCGAACGCAAGAAGGACGTGATCTTCGCTGAACGTGTCCAACGAGCTGCTACGGAAATGGTTTCTGGCATCAAATCCGTTCATTATTACGCATCCGAAGTCCTGGATACCTTCCCCCTGAAGTGCCGTAGCTCCCAACAGGACCTTGTAATTACTTAAGCTCTGTTTGAACAAGGTCTGGCCAACAAGTTTTTCAACTTTGGCCCAACCAATACACACGGCATGGACATGCTAATATTTTTAAGTTCAGAGAGTGAACGTTGGGCGACGATTTTTCTCATTTCGGGCAGTTAGTGCGTGGAATAACCTTCCGCCGAAGATTTTTCGCGCTTTATCTAGAACGCAATTCAAGGAACTTTTAGATGCTTGTGCTGGCAAGCTACTGTCCGTNCTTACTGTCCGTCGCTGAGAACCTGAAGAGCGGTGCTACACAATTTTTTTGATTGTGTCTTCCGTGTGACGGGGGCCGTTGAACGACAAGAACCAACCCTACCCGAGAAGTTCAAAATTCATACAGAGCGTGCCATATTTAAGGTAACCCTCCCGGGTTTCAAACGCCATTCGGACGGGCATTGTCTACGGGCATGCAGTGGGTATTGAAACCTCATTGGCTGTTAAGTCCCAATTTTTGACCAATTGTGACTCTCCCAGACACCAGATAGGCAGGCAACCTCATCTTAGTGACACGCAAGTTAGGCGTATTGATCGAGTGGTGAGGCGATCGTTGTGTAAGGTTCTGCACAACGCCGGCGATAAAGAAAACTTAAATACATTTATGGTCCTCTGATTCGATTCAGCAAAATGTGCCTCCGGCGCCATATTTACGTAAGCCAGCGTACGCAGTTGGCCTTTTATTGCCACATATTGACTTCACCTAGTATAATACAATCATGACCAATGCAGCCGCCAGTTTTCATGAAAATACCGGCTAATCAAGATTCTCCCTTTTGGCGGTACACAATTAAGCTATTGCACTGTGAGGGCGTAAAGCATGCAACTGCAAGAGATCTGTCGATTCGCGTAGTCTTTATTGGCGAATAATCGTCGACGAAGAAATTAATGACCCCCACGTAACACAAGTTCATTCATTCCTCTCGACTGGTAACCTCGATACCCGATTCCGTTATCCGTTTGAGTGTGCCAGCCCTGCTATCGCCGCCAAAGGGCTGAGCTCAAACTACATATCTCGGGCAAAATGAACATGAGTGGCCTACCACAGAACACGGGACCGTGGATTTCGTGCCATAGCACTTGTATTCAGACTAGAATAGTACCTCTAGTACAATCAACCCTTAATCTATGTCTGTGGACTTCAAGCACAATGCAACTCGCTATGTAGTGTGACGGCAAATGGACGTTATAACCTGGATAAGGTTTTAAAATTCACAAGAGTTAAGCTACGGCATCACGAACAGACGATATTCGAATAGAGATTAATCGCGTTTCGGAAGTGTGATCCCAACCAGCTTAGCGGACGCTTCATCTTGGTCGCCTTATTTTGAGGCCGGTACCCCACGGACACGCAAAAAGAAAACACTCGGTGGAATTCCACACAGATGACAGTTGTGATTTGTGGAACTCGTACAATAACAATGGTATTTCTAACTAATTTATTGTTTCCGAAGCCAAATCTGTCACCCTAGTTGAATTTCGTTCTCCATCCTTTGAGAAGTTAGTTACGTCAACTGCCAACCCTCGCTGATCTCCGCAAGTGAATATCAGCCATTTAATCACTAACCACGGTGATGTCGTGGGTGTGTTGGATGGTAAATTCCCCGCTCTTTTGCACCCGTTAACGTGGTTTTTAAACGGCACCCGAAAAATCTTGATTTACTGGCTAGCCACGGGGTGACTTCACGTAACTCAGTTTGCAAGCTCCGGTTATGCATTTCGCAATCTCATTTTCTGTGTGCGCCTTGTTCGTTTGATGCCACTAATTCCAAAGTTCTGTTCATTTTTGTGACCGGTTCGCATCCCCCCTTTCGGTGGCCTGATTTTTATCCACTCGTTTGCTCAATCTAATGTAATTCTGTTTTTTGTATTTTTCTATCTGATCTTTTTGGCTAGATGGATTTGTTAGGTCTTCTGAATTTCAAGTATTTCGAAATTCCTCAGCTATCCAAACACTTACCTCGTGGTAGCTGGTTGACTGAGGGAATGTCGATGTGCTTACTCATCGATTTATCTGTGAGTAGCATGATATGGCATACTCCCGGGGCGAGTTTCGCTTTAGTGCATTTAGCGCACTTAATTTGTTCATGAAGCTTAGGGTCACGTCTCTGTTTCTTGGAACCACAAGGGAGACATAACGCGAAAGGCGCTGACAGTGTTGCGATTGATTGACAAAAATTACGAAAACTTTGTAGTCATTTTGCTCAGGTGCAGTCGCCTCCTCAAGCAATAGAGGTCCATCATTTTTAACGACCATTACAACCCATCCCAACTTCTGGGGTTCATTTGAACCCTCCGCGGAAATTTGCATTTATTTCATTCTTCCGGGGTTCTCACTCAAGTTCCGAAATTCCTCGGCACACTAAAGAATCAAATGTTGACGAATGTAACGTACTAAACCTTTGCCTAATGAGCTACAAGAATCATTACATTCAGTTGAGTACACAGCGTGAAGCCGTTTTTCTCACATCAGGGGGCATAGAAGAACACTTCAACCTTCGTTGTCAACGGTGAGCTGAGATCAGCAAAATCCTAAGTTTCTTCTGTTGATGGTAACCGTAACCTAGCCTGGGCCGCTGCCATAACTTCAACTCCAGGCGCTACTTTTAGTGCTGGAAGACAGTGACGCATCTGAAAGCTAGTGTAACTGTTGCAATTTCATCAGAAAGTGTCATATTCCGTGCACACTAAAAGGTGCAAGTATCAAAGATTCTGTCCCGGTAACTAAGTAACCGATTTTATTCTCACAAGTACAATTATGACATTCGTCATCGGGATACAAAAAACAACCCAGTGGGATGCCCGGAAGGTAAATTTGTTTATGAATGTTACGACGCGAGATTTACGGACAGTGCATGGTGTCAGCCGTAAGCCCACATCGCCCTCGTTACTTAACAAAATAGAACACATGTTATTGACCTCACTTTTAGTTTACCATACACCCAGATATTAGATTTTACCGCAGCAAAGTAGGTCTAAAGCGGATGCGCTAACCGGCGCTTCTCGAAACTTCTGTTCCTAAGGCCTCAGCAGCTATTGACATTGAACTGCTTCCCTGCTCAGCAAACTATTACCCAGGATAGAATTCACTGCATCTGAATCTGTTTGCACAAAATAAACAGCTGATAAGTTTACCCAAAAATGCAGCTCAATATTCTGTAACTGAAAATAATTTGGTCATTCGGGTTTTGTATCTATTTACGGGTATCACGACCCACGATTCCTAGACTTGTGTTCTACTTGCCAACCACACATAACTCTTGAATAGGCAAGTCATGTGCACTGAAAAGATGTGAACTTTGAAAAATCTTGGACAGTTTGTTGGAAGACATATGGTTGGATTATAATACATATCCGACATTTCGCTAGCTTAGAACGCACATTTAAGAATGCGCCTCGGGACCTTGGATGACTTCCGTGAGCACGAAATGCACTCCATCTGTGGCTGTTGTCGCGAGGATTTGGTGGGCGGCTAGTTGAGTGCCCGTAATGTCTCAAGGGCACCTGGTAAGGTGGGCAAAGACGCAAAGGAAGGAGACATACAAGGGCACAATAATAATTAATCCCAACTTGTGGGTGGCATACCGTCAGGCATGATCATACGTTTACAATCAGGATAAAGAATGACTGGGGGTTTGCGGTTACTGGAGAGTGCGCGAGAGAGGGAACGATGTCATAACCAGTGGGCAATATCTGGTTGAGTAATAATAGCAATAGGTTAATTTCACAACTCGTAGGGAGCATGCTGATTAGGGCATGATCGGGTCGTCACAACCTGAACGTGGCAGGCAAGTGCACAACGCGAAGGAAGGTGCAACCAATGAGGCATGCCTATCACACGAAATGTCATCGCAGTCACAGGAACCGAGAATAAACTATAACGATGGGCGTGGGGCCCGATTGGCTCAGAGATGAAGCCGGCCGACATGAACTGAAAGTGAGAACCATTACTGGTCATGAGTGACCTTGGGCGGTTGAGTAGATGGCTAGTCGCAACAAGCAAAGATGGAGATACAAATGGAGTAATTCGAAGTAGAAGCAAATGGCAAGTTTTGTCTCGGAAGCATTGTTTGACCTGAAACTAAGTACACTCACTGGTGCCACTGTTGTAGGTAGGTCAGTGTAAGGGATAGGTTCGACTAATACCGTACATGGAATTGAACTTGTGAAAGGGGCAAACTGTGATTGCAGCAGAAAACCAGGTTGATCAAATCCGAACGAAAGTTTCATTGTCCCAGAGGCGCTTAGGGTAAGGTGGACAATTTGCTCGTATTTGCAATGCGGGCTCAAGCGAGCGAGTGGTTGCGGCCGAGATACTGAAGCATGTAGCTGTGGGAGTGCCACCACACTGTGTATGGCAGTGCCATGCCGTCATTGCACTGACATGCTTCGGCTTATGGACAGCCCCTCAAAGGGGCTGCTTCTCCTGGAAGCAGAAGGTAGGTGTGTTCTTTGTTTGGTTAACAAAATGGGTTTTGCTGCGCAGTAGCCACTATTCTGACGAAGTCAGATACAGCTTTTCTCGTCGACGTAGGCAATGAGCGTCGCATGTTGTCTTCAGGATATCCCAGGTATATTGTTTTTTGACGGAGGAGAGGTCAGTTTTCTTCATCTGTGTTTTACGGCGCCGCCAGATCAATAAAACTACCGGGGCGAGTACAACTCTAGCAGCAACAAGCAGATGTTTCCACTAAATAGAGCCCAAGGACACATTTGCTGAAGGTTTTCAAAGCTAATAGGAGTGCGACACATAATGTCACATAATGCTTTCAGCTTTCGCTTCGTAGTCACCGGTCACCCAATATGCTAATTACAACGCAACGATCCTAAAATAACCCCAATTGTCAGTGGTTGTGGCGTATCCGTTAACTTCTGCGCTGCTTTGTTTTACTTTCCATTCTGTAGCATCCTTGACTTCCTAAATCGTTGAGGATGTACCCGTTCCGTACATCAGTGTTGGTTGTTGGAACAACACTCTATCAAACTTGCTCCGATGCCTTTAGAATGATATTGACTGACCTGCTGAAAAACAGAGCTAATCGCATGGAGGGAAATTAGAGGAAGCCGGGAAATTCACCGTTGTTTGAAGCAACATGTTCATTATCTAGCGAGAGTTATCTCTCTTGTGAAACCTGGGCACCCGAAAACAGATACGCTTTTAGTCCGCTGTAGTATCAGTATCCAGTGCAGTCTTGACTGCTTACATATGCAGAATTCTGAATTGTCACAATATTCTGATTTTTGTTCTCATATACAGGGAATAGGTGTCCACACATATGGCTGCACCTCTCAAAAACGGAAGAAGTATGTTTCCGTTTAAAGTTCTAAACCCGACCGACTACCGTGTACAGTTGGCGGCGTGGGAATATGGTACGTCTGAAGTCAGATTTTTCTTATGCAAAGTTGTGAAAGAATTCTTTCGATACTCACGTGTCATTTGTTGAACTTTCCCACTCAAACATAACCTTTGTATGGTAACCTCTGTCAGTTTGCACCCGGTTCCGGTGGTGCACTAAGTATCAATCATCACCCAAATCACATTGGCTGTTCTCAACCAATGTCGGCGTACCAAAAAGGATGGGAGCGAAACAAGTGTCGATCGAATGTAACACGTGGTGTGCAGCGTCGTATTTGCAGGGCTTGATGGCACATGGGTTTACAGGACGACCAGGTAAGCCAAATAAATAATTCTCCTGAACCGATTGTTTGCGCCAGCTGCCTCCAAATTAAGGGTGCAATGCATTCCGTAGCCAAAATGATAGCCATCAAAAATGAAACCAAACCCTCACCGATAAATAAGGAAGATCAGTGTGAGTGTTGTGCTTTGATCAGGATACTGGACAAAAAACCAGCACCTCTTTCTGAAGCTCCTGAGGACACAAACACAAAGGACTCCGCGACTTGGACGAAAATCGATGAGCAAATTTCTTGTCTGACCGAGTACCTGGCGCGCGGCCCGGGTTCTCTGGCTGCAAAAAAGTTCATCCAGGTCTTCGATGTGGAAATAAGGACTGCCACGGCATCTCTAGTAGACAGACGATTAAGAGAGTGCAGGCTGATCATATGGGCGTCGTTTATCAGAAAAACCAGGCCGGCGTAGCAGACACAGCCGCTTCCCAGTATCGTCTCCACGAGACCTGAACACTGATTGCTTCGGGCAGATTGGTTACGCCGAAATGAAACCGAGCAACACTCAGGTTTCTAGTCATCTTTTCTTCCAAATCCGTCGTACAGAAAATCTTAGAGAAGGTTGTCAACGTTCAACGGCTCTATTTAAAGATCGGGCTCTCTGGAAAAGCGAAAGCTGGACCACAGCAGTTCCAGATGGGATGTGCGAAACAGGCTTCCGTTTGGCTCAAGTTAAACCAACCCCTAACTTATGGTCGGCCCGATGGTGTTCATGGTTCATTGTGCCGCTTGGAGCACGCCGAAGAAACCCGTCGCGACTTAAGATTTTAGTGTCTAGTCAATCACCGTAGACCTCTCGATTGCCGAAGTCAGGGATTCTCCGCAGGGGGCAAGCCTTGGATAGACGCAGCGCATCAAGTGAGTGAAGCCATGATCACCCATTTTTGTAATACGCGATAAAGGCGCAGCAGTGAACTCCACAACTTCTAAGCTGGGCTGGGTCATACGTACGTAGACAGGTGGCGGAACCTACCGACAGATCAACCACAAGCGTTGACATTGACATCTGGAAATGCTGCGATAATCCTACAAACATGAAGAATGTGAAACAGTCCAGCGTTAGCTCAGAGTTGGCCTATTCGATTATGAACACAGTCGTCGCTCGAGGCGCGGAGAGCAGAAGCCACAAAACCGATAGCGGTGAACCGAAAAGTTCTTTGTTTGCCCAGTTGGTCACGCCCCCGCGGGTGATTCGAGAGTCCACGCAAAAACAAAAGAAGGAGGACTGCGGCCGAGCAAGCCGCATAAGCTACATCAATTAGGAAAAATCACAGCTAGCTTCAGGGTGTAATCCACTGTGAAAACTAGCCTCATGGGCTCACCACCAAACAATAATTTTTGGTGATTCCAACCAACGCTCCGGGCATCAGAGAGACACCAAATCTATCAATCCTCACCAAAAAATCCAGGAAACCAGAGAGACGCATAGTGCCCCAAACCTAGCCAAATAGAGGGCAGCATTGAACAAGCCACAAGTAGCAGTGCTCGAATTTTTTCCAACGAGGGGAGAAACTATGTCACCCTGAACTTCGAAATGTATAACTTGTCCCAGAAGGACTAAAGTAACGGGGCGATTGAGTCTAGAGCACCAGTCTAAACTTTTGAGTCCCGCTTGGGCGTCACTAGGTCTCAGCGACTTTTACACCGGAGGTATGTCTGCTTCAGTGGTCAACGAAATTTGGTGGGCTGCAAAAGTATGAAAGTAGATTAGGATGGTTTGTTTTGAGCACACACGCAACAAAGTGTAGGATTTTGGAGCAAAATGTCTCACTCCACTCATAAAGGTTTTGCAGCTAAGAGCATCGTGCGGCTAATGACCTCCGTCGAATCCACGTCGATGACATAGTCACTGAAGATGTGCCCTCAGAAATGTTTTGCCCAGCGATTTTTCGTTTTTTAAGGCTTTTGAGACTTCGGGCAAGTACCTGAAGGAAAACTGTCACCATTACCTCCACAGTGACAGATACGCAGTGGGGGCGTTGTAATTTCTGAGGCCTTTTACTAACAACGCGGCTGTCGGCTCATAAAATCACGGGAGCTTACAGGTGTCAGAAGAAGCTGATAAGTTCAATGCATTCCATAAAAACCACCATCACTGGTAACACTGTCTTCCAACGATGCTCCAGCTGGTTTCGACGCAGAATACGCCACAGGTCACTAATGAGTGTTCTATAATACATATTTACAGCGGGTCTTATCCTGACCGACTCCTCCCCCTTTTTTGGGTCCAGCCGCCAATGTCACCTGTTGCCTATAGACCAGCCGTTTTGGACGTGCATCTTCTGGTGAAACTCCTGCTGCTTTTGCATATTTCCCTAAAACAGCCAACAGAGATTGCTCTGGTATAGTGGTCTATAATGATGTACTGGGACGGACGAGAGAAAATTCTTCAGATACAGTCTGAAGCACAGGTAGTTGTTTGACTTGGTTATATTAAGAGTTATTGGCATAAACGTAGTGGAGGAATCGGCAAATGAAGCTGACAGACTACCAGCAGGATGGAATTCTGGAAACGCAAGAGGGGCCAATAGTGCTGCGGATGCCAAGAACGGCGTATCCGTCTGGCTTTGTGCGGGGAAGCTTGGGTTTGTGATTACCTCCCAAGGATCCTCGGGAAATCAAAACACCATATTCGGGGGTCATTTATTTTTGATTTCCTAGGATTGGGGTACTTGCAGTTAAGTGCACAGCTACGGCTTACCATGAGAGTGCTGACTATCAACTGGAGATTCCGACACGATGCACTCAGGTGGAGGAGGACACAAATTTCCTGCCGCGGAATTGCAAGAATATCCACCGTGAACAAAAAATCCATACAGAAAATTTGCTAACACCGATGCTATCGCGGCTTCCCTTAACATCAATCCTTTGTTGAGTTCTGCACAGCGAGTCTTATACGCTGGTAGTGAATAATGCTAAATCTCCGAAATTCGGCGGATATGTAGCTCGTGCGTGTAGCGGATATGGTACCAGACGCATCTAACCAATAAGCTAGTAAAATACTTTGTCGCTCGAGAACAAGCGATAAGGGTTCGATGGGCGACAGTGATTAGTGTGTCTGGGCGGGGCCCAGAATCGGACATGGGAGATGCATACCTCAAGTCCGTCCTTGAATTGAATCAGCCCAAATGGAAGCGCAAGCTTGGCGTGACACACATGGGGTGCTTATTTTTGGCAGGGAACAGCGTGTGTGCGCGAACAAGATCCGAAGTGCAGTTCTAATAAACGGACCCATATTATTTTTTTTGTGTTAGCCGGTTGCGGTTAGACGTCAGAAGGTGGGGTAGGAAGATTTGAATGAAGTTTACAATGATAAGTGAAACAGGTGGTGAATATGCGGCAGAAAGTTTTGGAAAATTAGTGAACTTTTGGGTTTAGCAGGTCGGCACGTCACTCTGATGTGTGGAACTGTGTTTGGATTGTGTTGAAGTTCCACAGGGCACCTGTGGACAGCAGTGAAGTTCGGTGTGCTACCAGAAGATCTGTGTGTGCGGTAGATGTTTTCCATCTCCCCTGGTAATTTGGTCGAAAGAACCCTCTGACACACCCAGACACCCCATTTTTCGGAACACGGAGGTGAAGGAGGCTGTGGTATTGTGAGGAACTTTACACCCAGTATTGATGACGGCTTGATTAGAGTGCGCAGAAGCGAGAGGGTTTGAATGTTGAGGTGTAAGGGTTGAGGAGTGGGGTAGAAAATACGGTATTCTTAGCCAGCGGCTAGACGCACAATGCATTTTTCTGTAAAACCCCTGCGGGCGAAATAAAAACTTTAACGTCAAAATGTTGCACTTCTTTGCATATATGCGTGAACTGAAAACCACCCGCATCTGCCATCATTTATTTGCGATTTGTTTTAATCGATCTCATTTGAAAATTATTGGCGCACATTCGGCTTTGAACTTCGTCTGCGATGGCTTCGGAAGTGGCTTTCGTTGGGAAATTTGTGGGTGTATCGTTTTCATCCTTCACGGCATTTGAGATGACCTTAAATGAATACATGAAGGATAACTTTATGATATTTGTGCGTTCATCCAGTAATCGAAGCACCAACACTATTTTGCGTTACGAATGGATGTACTACAAATACAGCAGGCGCCCTCCAAGAAAAACGAAAAGCCGTGGAATCCGAAGAAGCTAGTAAGCCAAGCGTATTTTCTAATAAAAAAAAGTACGCGAAGCACCAGCTGTCCAGTGCGGTTTTGTCTGCGGA
>NW_008751729.1:1050642-1053169 GCF_000715545.1 Opisthorchis viverrini | reverse complement strand
AGCAGTTTGCTCCCATGCGTAAACTGTTAGGCTTATTCAAAGAAATGATTGGCGAAGCGTATCCGGTCAGGGCCTTTGTAATGGAAAAGTTGGCGGCGCAAATGCTTGCGGCAAGGGTCGTGTTTGGCTGTGACATCATGCTTTGCTACTTTCATGTCCGCAAAGCCATCACCTACCGCTACGCACTACTACGCTCCACAATAACGCACTGATGATGTCACCTCGATTGGTGATGAAACCTTTGCAATCAAATTGCCCAGCTCAGCGAACAAGCCAACGACCACTACGATCGATACCTGGGCTACCAACATTTTCTTCTATATAAAACTGAACATCTTCCCCGAAAACCTTAAGAAGCCATTCGTGCGACCAGTGACAAATCAGCGAACCAGTGCGTGTCCTGTCGTCAACCTAGCCTCAGATAACGACCAAAGTTGGCCGTTGTCAGGAGCTACGGGTCACATACCCTTTTCGTGGATGTTAGTTCAGTCATCTAGAAAGCCTATCTGGATGGTATTCTTCCATATGAATTGGGCTCTTGTGGGTGATGCCTCCCAGAATACCGTAGACTCTTTTGGTCCTACAGAATATCCGACGGATTCCTTCAAATCCCATGTCATTCTTCCAAAGTTCTTCTCAGCCAAGGAGTTTGCCCCTTCGTAAAAAATTCTTTTCTGAGCACCCCCAATAGTGATGGCTCTTCACCGTCAACGCTCTTCAAACCGATCTCCACACCGCTCCCACACATGTGCACTCACCCGAGTGATCATACATTCCCCCAAAAACGTGAAAACTTACCAAGGATACTTCCCAGTTGTTCACGACACCGTCACGCAGGAGCGTGTCCCATTCTGTGGTCGCGATGCAGTGTGCCCTATCCCAGCTTGGGGTAGGGAGAGGCTTCTATCCTCCCTGAGTCCGCACTGAACGATGGATTTATTTTGTCGTCCAACCTCCAGCAGGTTTACGCTTGCACAGACAGGTGTCGAGCTGACGTTTGTCCAAATATATGTTCATCAGTGGATACATCGCTTGCAGCAATCTCCGCTCCTCTGCACTATGGGTAGTGAGGCTCACATCGTTGCCACTGGCTATTTGCACAACCAAATAGTTTTCACCGTAACTACAGGGGTTTGTGAATTAACGGGGATTTAGTCTAACCCATTTACACCTTTTGGTGATATTTTGTTCATAGAATTTTGTTTAAGTGAACGAAATTTCAGGCTCACGGGCCACCAGAGATTCGACCCTTATACTCACACACATCCTCACCAGTTCGCATCAACCACATATCTATATCTATACGGGAATATCGGTTAGCGTTTTTGAAATAGGGCATTGACGCCTCGTTGAATTAGCTGGGATTAGTGAAAACTTTTAACTGACTGTTATTTCGTCAGACATTCTAACTCACGCGAAAGTGCTTTCTGGCAAACTCTCCGGGCACTTTTTCCTGTTTTGAGTCCCCAATGTGGACATGGCTGTCTTATTATCCATTTTGAATGGACCCAAGAATATCCTAACTACATTGGTAACCTTAAACGGCTCATCCAAGACCTTCATGTACGGGGCTGTCCACGTACCGATGAAGATACCAGTACTACCATACCAAGTCTGATGGCTTGCCCGTGGTTAACTATCTCTCGTAGTTCGCAGACGAGCGTGTTACGCAGAAGACCGTTTTAGTCCGTTTAATTTGTGCAGGGACTTGTAAGCAGTTGCCATCATTTTGTGCCGTCTGCTTGCTACGATGACAAACCCAATGGCCTATCGAAGTCCAGTATTAATGGCTCGGTATATCTAGGTCGCGAATGGCTGCCCCAATTTGAGTTTGCGCGGGTGTAATGCGCGTGAATATTGTTTAAGTCGTTTTGGGGTTGTTTCCAAACATCATACGCAAGAAAACACGCAAAGAAACCAGCTTTCACACAAAATTTCTCGCCGTTTTCACAAAGACGACGGACGAAGCCGCCGGCGGCTAGACACACGGTCAAAATTGCTCTGAAAACGTGGTTCGAAAAAGGAGAATTTTAACATGAAGTTTTAACATTTCGTGGTAATTTTTTGGGCGTATGGAATCTTCCCAAACGGCCGCAGTTTTGTTGGAAGTTGTTTAAACCTACTCAGTCTCCACCATATTCAAGGCCCGCGAAATTCATATTTTAATGGCCGCCATGGCTAAGCAACCAGCGGCTAGAGGCGCAATGCATTATTCTGCAAAACCCCTGCGGGCGAAATAAAAACTTTAACGTCAAAATGTTGCACTTCTTTGCATATATGCGTGGACTGAAAACCCCCCTCATCTGCCGTCATTTTTTTGCGATTTGTTTTAATCGATCTCTTCTGAAAATTATTGGCGCACATTCGGCTTTGAATTTCGTCTGCTATGGCTTCGGAAGTGGCTTTCTTTGAGAAATTTGCGAGTACATCCTTTTCATCCTTCCCGGCGTTTGAGAAGATCTTAAATGAATACATGAAGGATAACTTTGTGATATTTGTGAGTTCATCCAGTAATCGAAGCACCAAC
>NW_008751729.1:1038289-1047455 GCF_000715545.1 Opisthorchis viverrini | reverse complement strand
GCCATTTAGATTCTAGAATGTTGAGGAAATCTGTTCCGGTGGAAAAATACCTGAAAGTTACGTTCATTGTATGTGAGTCAACCTTTTTCACAATTCACGATTTTTTATCATCAGGTAGCGTATTCAAAGTCGGCGGTGTTTATCCACCTGGAGATTTAGTTCACTTAAGCAAATCGCCATAGTAAAGGATTTTCAATAATACAGGAGCATATACATTATACATAGACATTCTACACTATGAAGTGGCAAGTATGAACATGCCGTAGATTTCGAGGAATCAATCTCATTGTGCGAATAGCCAGCGGCGTATTCTTAAGGGTGCATGACGAAAATGTATATATGTATAAAGGAGTATTAGGCAAGGTGCAACTAGTTTAGTTCTCTTAAATAGATAGAAGCAGATGGAACAAAGGAGTGTGAAACAGAGACACCTTTCCTGTCGAACCGCACCAAAACGCCCAAGAACCTGGAAAGGCGAAAATTTGTCGCAAATCTCTGATCAACAACAAATCTGGTCGCCAAAAGGGCGCTGCTGAAAGAGCTACAAGCAGCAATAGTCAAAATTTTCGCCCACGGAGACAAACTCCGTTCCCCAAAGCTAAAAGGTCCCAGCAAACCGCGCTCTCACAGGACAAAAAAACCTGCAGACGAAAAGCAGACCAGGAAACTACCAAGACGGTAAGCTGACGATTATGCCCCAGAGACTCCTTGGGGGCCCTGGACTCAAACCCGACGCACAACTACCAAGTCTGCTAACTTCTCTGGTAACTCAGCTCTCGGCTGCTCTCCCCCAGAGGCAGCAGAGACATTGTTGAAAAATTTGGCCACAAACTGCCTCAGCCATTTCAATAAACTCGGCGATATTTAACAGTCAGCTTTGGTTTAAACAACCACCCATAATCGTACTCACAGAGAACTGGCACACCCCAGATGTCTCCGACGCGGAGATACCAATAGACGATTGCCCTGTATTTCGAGCTGATTCGAAACGATGGAGACTGGTGGGGTTGCTTTGTGCACATATGCGGCCCTATTCATCCCGATTTTCCTCTCTGATACCACTCCTGCACTTTCTGTGATACACTGGATCCAAATCCCGCTGCGCGGGTCCTATTCTCTCCTTCCTGGTGTGGCTAACCGTAGCCACTGGAGTCCCCCTGAAGCTGACCGATTCCTCATACGAACTCTTGAGCAACTCACCTCCAGCTACCACTTCACTCATCTCCTTCTGTAAGTGACTTCCACGCTCCAACGGCTTCCTGGCTGGGGCTACAGCGCTTCAGATCAAGCGGACTTTTTGCATCGGCGCTGATTGAAGTCATTCAACAGAACGCTTGGACTCAGCATGTCGCTGCACCCACCAGATACCGCGCAGGCCAACTACCATGCCTCCAGGATTTGGTCATCACTAACGAAAGGCACTTTGTTGGTCAGGTAACAATTAACGCTCCGCTGAGACATAGCGAACACTGTGTGTTGACCTTTGATTTCATCTGCTATTGGGCCAGAAATCCCGAACCTCAAACGTGCAGACTTCTCAGGAGTGTGCATCTTTCTTGAACAAGTTAAATTACGCCCATATTCAGTGGAAGAATTATATAGAGCCATTGTCCAGAAGGTTCACGAGGCTGATGCGATGTTCGTCCCAAAAACCAACACGCAGTCGGATGAGCCGTAGGCTGCCAAAAAGGATTCGGCGACTTCTGGAAAAAAGGTCCCAACCCTTTTTCAAAAAGTTGACTACAGGAGATACAGAGGATCAGCTGGCATTCGGTAAAATGCGGAACCGCTGTAAATAAGAAATCCGCCAATGGAACCTACGAAAACAAGCCATCGTTCTGGACCCCACTCGGAAAACAGAAACACACTGTTCCGAAGCATGAGACATCGCCGGAGAAGCAAGCCATCCGCGTTCTCCTTGAGGGACAGGAACGGAGAACCCCCGAGTGACCAAAGAGGGGTATCTGAAGTTTACAGAGAATACTATGCAGGTCTATATTCAGCCCCAGCGTCCTCATCCTATCCACTCTTTTCAAGGCGTAATCACGAACAGCCTCTAGCCGACTTGGTCTTCACGGTGGAAGACATTCTTCAACTCTTGCACAAGGTCAACCCATTCTGCGCGTTGGGGCCTGTCGGGGTTCATCCAAGGATCCTGAAGGAAACGCCGTTTACACTGGAAATCATTTATACCTATTTTTGTCAGTCGCTTGAAGAAGGCCGCCTTCCCTCTGCTTGGAAGGAAGCGATTGTCATGCCGATCTACAAAGCTTGTGACCGGCTATCGCCTGGCAGCTACATGCCGATAAGACTCACTAGCGTGCCATGCAAGATGATGGAACGCATTCTGAAGCGAGCATCCTAAATCACCTTACTTCAAGCAATCTGATATCTCCAGCCCACATGCTCGTGTTTATGGACAACTTAACCCCAGCCAAGGACGAGGGACTTATATCAGACGCCATATTTTTTGACCTCCCAAAAGTATTTGATGGAGCCACACACATCCCGCTGCTCCAGAAATTGGAGTCTTACGGGATTCAAAAGATAATCCTTTACTGGACCAAGGTGCTCCTGTCAGATAGGTCATTCCGAGTGAGAATAGGATCGACCTACTCTTCTCCAGCGCCGGTCTGCATTGGAGTTCCTCAAGGCTCCGACCTTTCGGATGTTTTCGCAAGTCAATATCTACTTTTTTGGACGATTTAAAATCCTGGAGTTCTAATACCAGTGCCCCCAAATTGATTGAGAATAGGATCGACCTGCTCTTCTCCAGCGCCGGTCTGCATTGGAGTTCCTCAAGGCTCCGACCTTTCGGATGTTTTCGCAAGTCAATATCTACTTTTTTGGACGATTTAAAATCCTGGAGTTCTAATACCAGTGCCCTCCAAATTGATGTAGACGCTGCAAACAGTGGTCGTTGGACTGGTACCTTCCTCTGAACGATGAAAAGTGCTCATACGCAGAGAATGACTTTGTCATGCATGGTGAGAAGAGACCAGAAAAGATCATGAGGATTGACGTCTAAAAGGATTCGGGTATCTGGGTCCTTCTCAGCGCACAATGAGAAATCGGCGTAAAAGGCATTTTATCATTTTATGTATGATCCAACGCACCTTCTCCCGTATTACTCGCATGGGCTTCCATAAACTCTATGGGGCCTAAGTCAGACTGCTCCTAGAATACGCCAACCAAGTTGTCTACTCAGTACGCGCGAAAGGTGTCACTCATTGAGCGTATCCAGCGAGCCGCTACGAAAATGGTTGCCGGCCTAAAGTCCATCATTCACGAAACACCTCTTGTGTTGCTTGACCTCTTTCGCCTGCAGTATCGTTGACCCAGCAAACACAGGCCGTGGACATTGCAAGAAGGTTTTCAGGCTCACGGCGCACATATTCCTTGGGAGAAAATTTTCCCCTTTCGAACAGTAGCTGCGTGCAATGACCTTCCTCCGACGGTTGTCCACGCTCTTTCCAGAACCCAGATCAAAGCACTACTAGACAAAAATTTGGATCCGCTAAGTGTACGACACATTTTTCATCATCAAACGGGACTCAGTACACGAAGCATATCAACTGCTCAACACCACTTTTGAAGATATCAAGTTTACAATCGAACTGGAAAGAGACAATCGACTACCACTGTTGGACGTTCTAGTGAACAGGAAGAAGAATGGGACTCTGGAAATCTGCGTATACCGGAAGGATACTCATACAGATCAAATACTGAACTACAGCAGCAATCATGCAGTAAACCACAAGCTTCCAAACCTTGTTCAAGAGGGCGGAGACAAACTGCAGCACCCCAGAACTGCGGAAGAAGGAAGAAAACCATCTATTCAGAGTATTCCAGAACAATGGAATTTTATCAAGAGAAGCTTGAAGAAGAAGGCACCTCAACAACAAGAACAAGCCACCAGACGGGTAGGCCTGCCTTACATCAAGAGTATATCAGAACTCGCGACCAGACTGTTGACTCAAAAAGGAATCTTCATGGCCCACAAACCGGATGCAACCCTGAAGAAATTAATCATTAGACCGAAGGAAAACTCGGACAAAACCAAGAACAACAATGTGATACACCAACTCAACTGCAACAACTGCAACAAATTCTACGTCGGACAAACTGGGAGGAGACCGTGCACACGAATAAAGGAACACAACACGGCCGTCAGAGGGCATGACCCCCTGTCCTTGATATCCATACACGGGGACCAGGAAGGCGAAAAATTCAACGTGCAAGACGCAAAATTTTTTGCACGAGATACGGAAGAGAATCTCTGGAAGCATGGTACTCCACGGCAGATTCGACCAACCGGTGCATCGAACTGGACCCAAATTACGCACCCCTACGTGCAAAAGACCAACAACTCAACCGGAAAACTCAAGGAGGACCGAATTTTGGACTCACAAACAACGAAACAAGGAACTCCTTGGAGGCAAATCAATAAAGGTCACAACCCGGGACTGGAAAGGACAAAGGTCTCTCTAGCATCGACCAGATTATGACGGCAGGGGATGCCAAGTTCAGAGGTCACGTGGGCATCGCCGAATGAGGACACAGGACAATGGAGCGACCAATGGAATCGCCCGACCGAACAACCAATCGCGATCAAAGGTCATCCTCTGCTAGCAGCACGTATATTAACACACGCACAACACTACCAAACGCACAACCACCAACCCACCGCTACGCACTCATACGCTCCAAAATAACGCACTGATGATGTCACCTGGATTGGTGATGAAACGTTTGCAATAAAATTGCACAGCTCAGCGAGCAAGCCAACGACCAACAACTTCAAGGTACATAAAACGCTCCAAAACATCGCTTGCTTCTTCGTGTTCAGTGACTTCTGCTACGCCACCCAAAGAAAGCAATAGACCTGAAATACTGCCATGTCGCCCAAGCCTAGTCAGGGGAATTCTAGGTCCACAGGTCGGATTCGAACAACGGGCCCTCCGGTCAGTAAATTCGAGCTCTAGCCATTGAACCATCTCGCATCGATGACTGCATGACCTTAATCTTTGTTGTGTTCGGTGAGGGATGTAGTGCAGGGACAATCAGCCATCATTATCCTCATCATCATCGGCAGCATGACATCAGTGTTCAACACCCATGCTTCACTGCCGTACAACCATGACTTTTTTGAAAGTCTTATTGTAAAGAAAAGAGTAAAGGTGGATGGGAGAGGGACTTAGTGCTAGCTTAACACAATCATTCCGAGGTACCTACACCTCCAGACATCCACTTAGGCAATCTGGATAGAAACTGACAACAAGAACGCCACTGACATCGGTTGGCAGCCATATCTTGTAGTGTCTCCAACCAGGCACAATGAGGATCACGCGGTCCCCATCCTGGAAGGCGAGTAGCACCGACAGCACCCAAGCGTTTCGTGATCTCCTTCATACTCCTCTGCCAAGTCAAGGGTTGGCCACCTCTCTGTTTACGCCACTCTGCGTTGGGCATGGAAAACAGCACTCTCTGCGGCAAACGATGGTCCGGCATACGTAACACATGTCCCAACCAACGCAGCTTCTGGTGCTGGACACATTCTTCAATGGAAGTACCCGTTCCACAACCGAAAACGCGCTTTCTAACTGTCTCATTATGGATTCGCCGACACCAATTCACACGAGCTATGGTTCTGAGACAACGATTGTCGAACACCTGAAGACGTCTCAGTTCCGGTGCTCGAATAGGCCAGCATACAACAAATCAGCCCGTTCTGCGCACACGCCCCTTCAGATTCAGGAATAAACCATTCTGGCGAACGATCCGGGTGCCTTACAATGTACGTAGAATGACCTTCTAGCTGCTTGGAATTACCTTCCCCCGACGGTTGTCCACGCTCCTTCTAGAGCCCAGTTTAAAGCACTATTAGACATTTATTTATGCGAATTCTCGCGCTGGAAGCATACTGCCTCACGCTGAGAACATAAAGAGCAGTGCTACACCCTTTTTCACCTGTGCCTTTCAGGTGAACGACAGCCACTGACCGACAAGAACAAAATGGACCCGGGAATCTTGGGCAAAACCTCGATCCTGTGTACCAATCCGTGAGTCCGTGAACCAGTATCCCCCTCCAGCAACCTGCAGAATATGGTGCATAGTGGTTGTGCGATCTCCAGACTGTACTCGACTGCCATGAAAGGGTTTCAAAAGCCGTGTCTTGTAGGATATTTGTTGAACTCCGGGTGATGAAGGTCACGAGAGATACGGTGACATAACAAGCCAATCACAGCACTACATTTCCCACTGTCTGTCCTTCCACGCTGCGTCCCTTGCTGTCCGCGACAGGTTGCAGGAACTGTATTTGAAAGGTGCTTACTCCAAGAATAGTCGTTGCGATGGTGGACTGCAGCCTGGCGTTTATTCGCCTTAGTGAACCTATTCGCAAACAAGTTATCAGTGGACTTTGCTGACAAATGTGCGAGAAACTTTTCGTGCTGTGTGCAGCTGGTGTAAGAAAGGAATTCATGTATGTCAATGAGTAAATCCCATAAGCACATGCGTATGACATATATGATGTCACAAGAACGATCTTGGAAGATGCGATTATGAAGCTTTGAAAGTTTTCGAATTCGGATGCGGACGGACAGTCAATTATGTTCGCGGTCGAGAATCAAATAATGGCAAACGAATTCAAGAGGTCTCCAAGGCTATCTATTAGAAGGAAGCAATGGACCACCTCGCAAACGGTTTTTATGTCTTCACCCCCAGCGCATTTCCATCAGAGAAGCAAAAGTGCGTCGGCTAAGAACCCGTGAGGTCAGCTGCTATTCTCCACATTCTATCACACGCAGCATGACGGCTCTGAAAATGTGACCAACGAATTCGATCATTTGCACTGAATATGGAATGCCTTTGTCTACTCACTACCGAGAGCAATCAGCCTATAATGGCTCGTTTATTTTGGACCCAACCAGGGTCCTGGACTGCATTGTTAACCAAACCACAAACCTGGACCCGGATGAAGAATCCATTAGCCGTCTCGTATCAAATAAATTCTCTGATTGCGGACAGTAGCGTTCTCCCTTGCCCCTCTGCACTGTAGATACCGTCCTTACAGACCCCAGGCTTGTCTGGTTCCACTGAATATGGTAAAATCAGGAAAGAATTTGCCGCGGATGTTCGTTCTCGACAGGACACATACCTGGCTTTCATAAGAGACAAATTTGGAAGGGATACCCTTTGTCATCAGTTTCTACCACAGTTTCTCATGATCAACTGAGTCAAAAAAGATTTGCGGTCAAGTGAAACAATCTTTGTCGGTCGTTGAAAGGAATGGCGTGCTTCCGACACTTGTAGCAAAGTAAAGATGTGACCGATGCAACCCCAACCAGGGTGACAAGCTTGATTATCGTAAACCTGACTCTCCAGTTGATGGATCAACCTGTACAGCGTAACACCGTAGCACACATCCGAAGCTGTGGTCGCTAGGCTGATATCTCGTTGGCTTTCTTATGACGTTGTTTCACCTTTTTTCAAATATGGAACTCATCGCCGAGGCTCTTAATTCCATCAGTGTCCTTTCTCTATTCCATATATTTTGGAGTACTTTCATCCGCCTAGCCACAACGGACTCGTCACTTTTTTAAAGTGCAGGATGCAACTTAACTGAATGCTTTGCATTAACTGGCGGGTTCTCGAAAGAAAGCACCGAAAAAGCACATCTTTCGCAATCGCTTTCATATCTCTCTGTGAGATCAAAGGTTGATCACCTCTATGAGTGTGTCACTCTGAATTGAGCACGGAGAACAGCACTTTCCTCGGTGAGTGACGTTTTGCCATGTGCAATACATGGCGTAAACCACCGCGGCTTCTGGTTGCTGACATTCTCCGATTCGAACACTCATTTCCTAATTGCCTCGTTTGCTGACACCGGCGTATACTATCCATGGTTCTGGGAAAACGGTTGTGGAAAACCTGAAGACTTATCAGTTCTGCTGATCGAACAGGCCAAGTCTCACGGCCATATAACAAACAGCGCGTGCTGTAGCCTGATACGTTCCTTGAGCTTAAGCGAGGCGTCGTTTTGACGCCATAGGTGTCTCAAATTAGCAAACGCGACAGCAGCCTTGCAGATTCGTGCATTCACCTCATCTGTCACACTACAATCAGAACCAATACAACTTCCAAGATACGTAAAACGCTCCACAACTTCCAGTACCTCTCCCTGGATTGTAAGTTGCGTGTTCAGTGACTGCACGTCCACAAGCATGACCTTACACTTTGTAGGTGCAAAGTGCATACCAAAGGACGGGATGACTTTGGTCACTCCATCCAAGAATACTTGCGCCTTCTCCACCTCTTCGAACATGAGAACGATATCGTCTGCATATTCCAGATCGACAAGGTTTTCTTCACAGGCTATTTGAATACCAGGGTTTTGGAGACCGTCCAACGTTCATCTCATTATTTCATCGCGTCTCAAGAAGAACAGACCGATCAACCGAGTCGAATGCGCCTCGGAAATCCAGGAATACTAGAATCGTGGGTCGCTTATACGTATGGCGTTGTTCTAGTACCTGACGCAGTGTGAAGATTTGGTCAACACAACCCCTACCAGGCCGGAATCCCGCTTGCTGCTCTCGAGTCAGTATCTCACGAGCCACGTAAGGCGATGAAGCAAAATTGAGGCCAACAGTCTCGTTACGACCGGTGTCGAGCTAACCTCCCTGCGGTTACCACACAGGGCGAGATGGCCCAATTGGTTAGAGCGCGAATTTACTGACCGGAAGGTCCGTGGTTCGAATCCGACCTCTGCCTCTTGACTTCTCCTGTCTAGGCTTGGGCAACCTGGCAGTATCCCATCCGTCGCGCTTCCTTCGGGTGTCATGGCAGCTAGGCATCGAAAGGGTGCTACAGCTGAACGGTTCTTTTGGTTACCACACTACGCGCCCCCGTTTTTTGGAGACGGGCACTATCGCCGAATCTCCCAAGTTGTCCGGGACAGACTCCGTTTCCCAAATGCAAGGAAACAGATTGGACAAGCGCTGCCTGAGGACATCACCCCCGTCCTTGAACAGGGTGGGGGGTCATTCGGATCAGGAGCTCGCCGGCTCGTAAACCTCCGAGGCCGTAGGTGGTTCCACGTTCACCGTCCAGGGTTCTACTTCACCTGTGGGCACTAGATGAGTGCCAGCTGGTGGCCACGACA
>NW_008751729.1:1032479-1037365 GCF_000715545.1 Opisthorchis viverrini | reverse complement strand
TCAACAGGTATCCAGTCAAGTAAGGATACTTCCGCCCGGTGACTTAGCACAATACCAACCCCTGCACATCCCACCGCAGCAGCCTCTGGATCACCAGAGGTGCGTAGGCGAAAGCGAGTGGAGACTGACGGTGGGGTTAACTCAATCACTGTGCTTGCATCTTGAATTCTCGTTTCTGAGACACAGCACACATCAATGCCAAGCGAGTCCAGTGTAAGTGCAAGAGCAGCTTGTTTTCCTGCTTGCTTCAGAGTGTGGACATTGAACGTGGCCAGATAGACTGGGTGTCGTGGCTTGAGGACTTATTTGGAGATACCTGTAAATGTCAGCGCCATGTGACGAGCAGATGGTGCACGCAAAACCGATGCATGACGAACGGAGTCATCAGTCCTAAGCGCTGGGCCTTCAAGGAGGGAGCTATTAATGGAGTGGGGAGAGGGGGAAGAAAAGTATGTGAAGGAGAAAGAAGAGAGGCGTCAGCATTATCCGGCTGCTGTATGCAGCAAGTAAGGCAACTCGGCTGATGTGGCATGAGAGTATTGTTAGTCGTGAATGTCATGGTTGTACGAGGGCTGGGATACTGCCAGGGCGCCCACACCTAGACAGGAGGAGGAGGACGATTAGGGTCCTCAACCAAAGCCTTTGGCTCAAAAGCCTAACCGCAAGGCAGCGGTGTTTGACGGGAAATGCAAATGCATTACCATTTTTACGGAACAAGTCGCCACATGTTCCAACCCCCAACCTGGAGGGCCAGGAGACTGTGTTCGTCAGACCTCTAACCATTGACCAACCTGGTATGGGAGGCTCTGTGGGTGTCGCGAGGACACTCTCCAGTATAACTCAGTGGATCGCTGAGGTGCGCAAACCGTCACACCACGGGAAGGTCCAGTCTCTTCGTGACGGGCGACAATCAGAACAAGAATGAAAAAGACCGATGGCCCAGAAGCTAGGTTTTATTCATCCAAGGCTTCGACAATGAGAGCTGCAACCAAAGAAAGTGATTTTGCAATAAACGGTGAAACGTTCGAAAAACAGAGCAAATATACAACATTCACCCTCACAGAGATAAAAGTTCACAGTGATTCGCTTTGTAACTGAATAACGCCAGGCCGCTCTGTTGCGCAAGACACACGATCGTGTCCGCTGTTGTTGTATAACCAATGGGTGTTCAGAAGAATTCAATATTTAAATTTCCGGAGCAGAGTCAGGTATTTACGGCTCCATAAATGAATCACTGTTGGACTGTGGTTGCTGCTGTTCGGATGCTGGAGCACATCCAAAATCTGCGGAAGGCGTCAAGTGACTTGGGAAGACTGTTTCTCACATGCCGGTGTCTGACGTATGCGTACTCAGAGTTGCACTCAAGGAGCTCAAACTCTTCGACTATGGAGTCATACTTCGAAGATCGTGTATCTCGCCGCATCAGAACTGGTCCTGGCGACTTCGGATCTTTGATTGCGATTAAACATTCGCTCGTGTGGACTAGCATTAGCGGCGGTGCACAACAAAGAATGTCTCTCAAAACGGTTTCCAAATGATTGATCGTCGTAAAAGCGTAATAGCTTTCTACAAAGTTCCATTTTATTGTTCCGTCTGACCGCTCCCCCTTGGGTTATATGAAGTGGTCCGATTGGAGGCAACGCGCTTTTCATGAAGAAACTGCTTGAGCTCATCCGAACTGAATAATGAACCGCGATCCGAATGCACGAAACTGGGCAGGCCAAGTGTAGCGAAAAGCGACCCAAGGCATGATATTACCGTAGACGAACTTTTATCTGAACAAGCTTAGGCGAACGGAAAACGGGAATATTCCTCTACGACCGTCAGTAGATATTTGTTTCGAGTCGTCGAAGGCAGCGGTCCCTTGAAGTCATTGCTTAAACTTTCAAACGTTCGTGTGGCTTAAATGAATGTACCACCAAATGGCCTGAAGAAACGTGTTTTTAATTCCACACACATATGGCACCGCTCAGTAACAGGTCAGATGTCCTCTGGGGAGAAGGGAGATTCTTGCACGAACGAAAATGCATCATGCGTATTGCTCCAGGACGTCACAGAGTTGCATGTAAGCGTTTTAGATCCAGCTGAGATGAAGTGTTCGAACAGATACTCCGAAAGAGTGTGTCAGCAGCTTTGTTTTCTATGTCAGGCCTGTAGGTTACGTTGAAAGAAAAAGGCGATTTCTTCATCCGCCATCGTTGGGTTTTTTTCATTTTTTTCTTTTTGTTGTGTTGAATACATGAGTGCAGCGGACCGCTGATTGATTATAATCTTGAAATGGGTCCCGAGTAGGTAATGCCTCCATTTGCGTACTCTTCGACAATTGCGCACGCTTCTTTCTGAATAGCGGAATGGGGTTTTCCGCTGACGGGCAGTGTACGTGAGAAGAATGCAACTGGTTTGTCATCTTGATTGCGTGTGGCGGAAATCGCAACATCAGATGGATCGGTTTCGGGTACCGAAGGTGTTCTCGGATCGATAGTGATCACCCTACCAACTCTTTCTCGAGACTTTCAAACGCTTTCACAATGCTTTCAACCTCAAAAGATCTGATCCACGTTGCAGCCCTTAATGCCCGTATTCTATGTCAAGTCGGGCAACAGGCATTCCTTGCTGAAACCTTGCTTTCGCTCCCTATCGATGTATGTTATGTCTCCGAAACACGAGTACAAGACCCCACTTCGGTCGTGCTCCTCAAGCCGCTTAGGACGAGCCCAGATGTTCCACATCGATCGTGTCTTCACACCCTAACAGATTCTTGAACAGTGATACTGCTTCCGACACTGCGCGCCGAGGACGTCAAAGTACTTTCAGCTTTTGACCATCGATATCTTCGGAGCATTGTCCAAGTCTGGTGGGAACACCGCGCCATCAATGTTCAAGTACGCCGAGTGGTATTCGGAAAAAATAACTAATCCACGATAGATAAACTGATCAAACTCCATACGTTGCTCTAGGTGGCTACGTGCTGCGTATGGCAGTCGACCGACTTCCTCAAAGGGTTATATTCGCAGAACTGGGGAGGTTAAGTATGAAAGCTGCTACCATCAAACTGGTCATTGATGTCTCTCTGTATGAATATCCAGAACGGAACACATTAATTGCTACAAACATTGTTTGACATGGCCCAGTCGCTCCTGAATAGTGCTTGCGCATCGAGTCTAGTGCGTTCAATGGATAGTTCCCCTCTCAATCTCTTTAATGAAAATTCTTCTGCCCACCCTGTATTTACGCATCAATTATATTAGCTACCGCCTCCACTGCGTAGCTATTTATTCCACCTCCCCAGATCATCGATGAGGGGAACTGCAGCAGCTAGAACCACTATGATATGTACGCGGTTTTTACAGCTGATAGTGATCAAGATACTAGGATTAGGGTGGAAGGAAGCCTCGATGTGGGAGGCCATGGCGTAATCTGAGCCAGTCTTAGTCACTTTGGTGTATACCGTCTATCAAAGTGAGGAGCTAAAGATTCACCAACTTGGTGGTTGGAGACCGATATGGTTGAATACGAAGCCAGTGGCTTACTGCTATTAACTCAGTCGTTTGCCCTTTTTGTTTCGTCCTCGGCATTCCACCGGTTGTTCCGTAAATATAATCTGTCAGTGGCCAGAGTATCGCTGCTGGAATCAGCGTACTTACGTACACCGTTAACCGGTGGGAGAACAGAATAAAATTGACATGCTGAATCACGCTAGTTCGAAGGCCGGTGAAGGCCGCTCTGCAATATGGTCTACAATATGGTCATTTGGAAGAAAATTGGCACAGTGTGGAAAATGCTGTTCTCACTGCCTTTATGGTTCACCGCCTGGTTTCTTGACACAGGAAGCTCGAGATAGCTATGCTCACGGAGCGAACTTACTGGTGGTAAAGCCTTTTGTTCAACCCCACCCTTAGCTTTCTGACTAATCTTGCCTAGACTTGGATAACCTGACAATATCTCAATTCTCGTGCTCTCTTCAGGTGACATGACGGCCAAGGAGTGTTGATGGATTGTTTGACTCTCGATACGGTGGGTGCAGGATATTGTCAAGGCTAGCATATTCGGTTGATGCCAGAAAATCTGCGGCGACGTCTAACTGCCGTCACAACAACTGCAAGCTCACTCGCTTGAAGTTAGAGCAGGTTCATTCAAGTATTGAGTAATATATATCAAGATACAAACGGTTGCTTACCTGGGAGCCAGAATAGGGATTCAAACTTGACTGTTGCGGAAGAAATCCCGTATTGCAAGGGACCACGTTGAGTGATGTTCAAAATTTAGGAAAGAATCTGTCGAAAAACGACGTCTGTATGATAAAGTGGTACTGCAATGCAATATGATTTCATAGTCTTCAACTTGTGAGACTCCTTTGTCGAATGCATCAATGAGTTGGTCGACTTCTTAGCATGAAACAATTTTGACACTTGTTCCAAACTCATTCAGAGAATTCTATGCGACATTTGTCATTCCCTTCAACAGTTGATCAATAAAGCCACGTCTATATACGAATCATGAGTCTAGGAGCTGGAGGTAGGGTGGAATTCTTCATAAGTAATAATGAAATTCTTCGGCATTGTGTTGTGAAGGACTGGACCTTACCGTGGTGTGGCGGTTTGCGCACCTCAGCGATCCATTGAGCTATACTGGAGAGTGTCCCGCGACACTCACAGAGTCTCTCACACCAGGTTGGTCAATGGTTAGGGGTCTGACGAACACAGTCTCCTGGCCCTCCAGGTTGGGGGTTGGAACATGTGGCGACTTGTTCCGTAGAAATGGTAATGCATTTGCATTTCCCGCCAAACACCGCTGCCTTGCGGTTAGGCTTTTGAGCCAAAGGCTTTGGTTGAGGACCCTAATCGTCCTCCTGTCTAGGTGTAGGCGCCCTGGCAGTATCCCAGCCC
>NW_008751729.1:1018147-1027919 GCF_000715545.1 Opisthorchis viverrini | reverse complement strand
AAATCGCGTTTTCGGTTGTGTAACGGGTACTTCCATTAAAGAATGTGTCCAGCACCAGAAGTGCGTTGGTTGGGACATGTGTTACGTATGCCGGACCATCGTTTGCCGAAGAGAGTGCTGTTTCCATGCCCATTTTCTTTACAATAAGACTTTCAAATAAGTCATGGTTGTACGGCAGTGAAGCATGGGTGTTGAACACTGATGTCATGCTGTCGATGATGATGATGTGAAGATATTGAGTAGGACGATTGTCTGAAATTCACAGACAGCCCCCAACTAGTTTCGCCTTGTTCCATGTTCATTAGGTAGGCGTAGGTAGCTCCCTTCTTTCAGAGTGGATTATTTCCTTTGAGTTAATTGGTTTAATTGGCGTGAACGGGTACGATCAACTGCTATATGGGACATGAGAACGAGCGCACAACCCGCAGCGACTACACGAGCCCAATCGATCCTAGCGCAGAGGGAAGACCGGACCTTCGGAGGAGAGCTTTTACTGCATCAACCAAAGGTAATATACAGTGGGGGAAAGATGGCCCAAGTGGTTAGAGCGCGAATTTATTGACCGGAAGGTCCGTGGTTCGAATCCGACCTCCGCCTCTCGACTTATCCTGTCTAGGCTTGGGCAACCTGGCAGTATCCCAGCCCTCGTGCTTCCTTCGGGTGTCATGGCAGCTAGGCACCGAAAGAGTGCTACAGCTGAATGCTTTCTTTCTTTTTCTAATATGCAGCAGGAGGAACGACGGATACATATTTTTGGGTGACCTTTGAGAAAGATATGTGCGTTAGCACATACAAGGTGCACCTAGCCAACAAGAAGGAAACACGGTCTTTTCGGAAGTGTCCAAGATGGCGGAACTTTCTCAAAAAATTGAAATTCGAACTCTCGAAAAATAACTCTGTAATAGTCCGACAGTTAAATGGTTTTTCGGGATACTAATACCATTAACAGGTTTGTTCAACTCATGGGTCAATTTCGCCTGGAGAGTAAGTCGCTTTTCCCCCAAAGTATCGCCTGGACGATCGCGCGACATCCATTTAACGCGCCCCAACCAGCATGATTCCATAAACACTGTCTCTTAAGTATCACGAATTAAGGTAGTGACGTACTTGTTGGATTAAGTGGTTTCAGTGCGTTTGGCAGCATATTGTCTATGTAATAATTTATACCCTGTCTAATAGCGATTTCTGAATCTATTTATTTCAGCAAAGTGAACAACTTAAGGAATGAACTGATGACGACTGAGCTAAAATCTCTTCCCATCTACGGTTTCACGGATAGTTTGAGGGGACTACTGTCGCCATCAAACGTAAAGCAGACTAACACCCAGGTCCGCACACCAGTCACTCGGAAAACCCCTGCCCAGAGCACATCACGAAGCTTTACTGATGTTCTTCTTCAAAGAGAGTCAGTGGAAAACCGGTATTCTGATGAAAACAAACCATTGTTGGACACTCCCGCGTGTGCTCCATTCACCGGTAAATCGGATTTAAATGGCCCCTTGCTAATGAATGGCATTGATACCTCTATTGTTGATCAAAGACTACCGTCAATGCAGAGCGAAGTGGTCGCTGTCGAATACGAAACGCTGGACATTCATGAAACCTATCAGCTGGGATTTTGTGACTTTGTGGATGGTGCGGAGAATTCCTCTAGGCTCTATGTATTTGACTTTGTGGACGGTCTAGAGGTCTCCTATCCCGTTTCTATCCCTACATCTACAGATCCACCCCTAGACCTTCCTCCACTCTTTCTAGAACCGGATTATATCGATCAGTTGGCTTTATTGGCTTCCAATGCATTTAGCGAGTTAATCCAATTGCTAAGTGAATGGCTTTTATGTTGCCAACGCACTGATGAGCAACGATTTGTGTGGCAACATGTAGCCGCACACCAAGAGGCTGTCGAGTTAAGGAGACGCACCCTAGAACTTTTGAATACGCTCATTCCACACAGTGTTCCACTGTCTGCCTTCGATGTACATTCTCCACGTGTGGATCAATTTTTTGCCCGTCTGTTGTCCGTTCTTACAACCACAGCCAACTCGATCGACGACGACCTGGCACCAAAACGTTCTTACAACCACAGCCAACTCGATCGATGACGACCTGGCACCTGGAGACAAACTTCATCCCGTAGTATCTCTTTGTCCCGACCCATATCACTGTTTGGCAGTCCTACGTGCGCAGATTGTCCTGCTATTGAGAACACTCCTGCCACAGATGAAATTACCACAGTCTTTCGATACTGGTCGGGACCTAAGCCCCCTGCTGTCACTCATGTGCGAGCTCAACCGGACAGTCTAGATTTCGCAATCAGCCTCTGCTGCCCGTTTTTTTCATGTATATAACTTCTATCGGCTATTCTTCTCTGTGTGTATATACCGCATATTGTATGTTCATTTTATCGGGTTTTGTGTATATGATAATACCGATTCTCCTCTCTGTATTCTGTTACCGCAGATTTCAGCAATTTTACGTGCAGCTGCGCATCAACCTATCGATTCCTTCTGCTCATTTTTCTCACTATCACTTAATATTTGTTCAAAGCGATTTCGTGTTTTTGCAGCACCGAAACTCTGCTCTCTTTGAGAGTTATTGAGCATCAGTTCGTGAGAATTCAGCACGTCTCAAATTTAGCTGCAGTAACTGATCAGTCCACTGTACACATGTCGCAATTGCAGTCATTTGGTGGCCTTTAGATTCTTCGTTTCTTAAAAAACATGAAGCCTATGTGTGTTGATTTAATAGATGTAGACATCAAAATGTGACCCTCGGCTTACTGTTCACGGTGGAGGTACTAGGCCTACCAGCAGTATGTATCGTGATGAGAGTATGTTTTATATTACATCAAATAACTGAAGTATTTGATTTAGCCAGTCGACTGTTGCCCTCGTACTTATGCAGGTACCGGTACTACGGTTGCGTCGTGCACACGCTGGAGGCTGATTTCCGAGTTTCCTCATAAGACGATTTAGAGCTAAGTAGGGGCTCTCTTGTTATCGGTGAGAACATTTCTCACCGTTTGTGTCCACTTGGAGGGAAAGTCGGGTCAATGTGCGTGTAGCAACCTGCTCGGTTTCCAGGCTTGACAGTGAGCAGCCATGATTGAATGGCAATTATTTTTGTCGTTTCGTCTTTTCAGTATTCATTTCCAAGAAGGCATAGTGACCGGTGCGATTAACTATTCAACTGACGACGGTGTCACCAGCATGAGTTAGCCAGTCAGTTAGCCTCAACCGAAGTCTTGAGGCTTAGGTTTACTCTGTGGAAATTACTGAGGGCATGCTCTGTCGAGTACAAAACGGGGATGGATAAGCGAAACCATGTAGACCCGCTGAAAACCGTAGTCTGATGCAAAATCAATCCACACTTATTCATAGACTCAACCACAGGTTTTTGTGTTTGTGCACTAGGTTGCGATGCGACTGAACAGCTCATCTGGCACGTCATAAGCTTTCGGAATGAGCCAAAAGGACTCCCCGTTGACAGTCCAGTAATGCATGCAATTCGACGAATCTGATGGCAGTTTGTTCCGTTAATTTATATCGGTGTAAGAAAACGCCGTAGCGTGATTCAATCAGTAGAAGGGGAGCACCCAATTTGGTCTAATAAGACTTGACTGAGCGAAGTGGTACAATGACAAAGATTTGGGGATTTATGTTCGAGCTGGTGCCCCGATACTTTTCAGATTCCGTTATGTCATCATTTTGGGCTATCTGAAATAGCACAAGGGCACTCCAATTCGCTTGGCACACTTCACTATCCTTTGCTGAGCAGGACTTGTGGACTGGTTCAGGCAGTCAGAAAACTGGATTTTCCCCGGAGTACCGTCTATATACGGACTTGGAAATTCTAGTTATTTCCACTAGTTCAACCTGGCTAAGGGTATTAATCGACGGCTTTTGGCCCGAAGTCTTTGTTGTTTGTAAGAGATATTCGTTGGACCGGACGATTGAGCGGTGAGTTCGTTTTCGGTCCACCATCAAAAATAGGGTAGCTAAAACGAACTGCACTGAACTGATTACATGTTGACACCATTTTGACGCCAGATAAACTTAAGTCCCATGGCTTTCAACTTCAGTGGGCTCAACTGGAATAACTTCATCGGGACAGGTTTGGTGGAAATTTCTTGACCAATTACAATAACACCGTCCGCCCAGCAGAGAAGTCGACGGTCGGCTGACATACCAAAAAGCATGAGTGGTTTTTACGTTTCAGAGAACAAACGAAACGACTCCTAGTAGATTACCCTACGCATTTTCTTAGCATGTATTCAGTTCAAACGCAGCCAAATGAGCTTGGTGCCACAGTATAAGGAAGAGTAATACAGCCCCCGGGTCCTCGCTGGATGGACAGTTTGTGCATGGGTAGTGTAATCTGGATCTGATGGAGTTGGTGTGGGTGGTATTGATGGGCCAAGTATCGCGGAACGATTCGGGCACGCTCCATTTGTTTTGCCGAACAGCTCTGCCAACTAGGACAGGTGTGGTCTCGACCGGAATCGTTGCAGTACAACTGGACACTCCTTAGGCAATCACAGCCTCTAAGTGAATCAAGCATTCGTATAGATCAATAACGAAATGAAGGCACCCCATTTATCGATCGAAATGCACGTGATTGTACAATATTCATGGCCTGTCGGAGGTTCGGAAAATTGCCGAGGGTACCAACCGACAACGGATGGAATAAATGAACCATGATTTGTTTTTTCCTTTCATCGCCCATGAATGCTATATCTAAAGAGCCAATGGATTAGCTAGTAACTTGTGTCTCCGACGAAGCTTTCTGAATTAGACTGCCGACCAGCAAGTCAGGGTTTATTCGGTTGGTGTAAACTCTCGTCCTACACGGTGCATTGGATACTTGGGTACGCTCGGCCTATAATACCTAAGAGGGAACATTCTCTATTTCCATGAACTTTGACGATTGTGTCGCGCGATGAATGATAAATTTCTCTGAGTTGAGTGTAAACCTTCCTACATTGAACTTTTCCTGTGACCGCAAAATCAGTGTCTTTATAAAAAGTGAAGTTGAGGTAGTATTTTCCACGACGCCCAAAGATGTGGCCATTTGAATTCCGAGTTTTGAGAAATTTGACCGATGCGTACGACACGGTGAATCGGTCATTGTTGTCTTCATATTCAAAAGGAGTCCAAACCAGATAGCACACCTAGTAACGATTAATTTCGAAGAGGAAAATTTTATTTTCCAGATCAAAAAAGTGGCGGGTGTACGTGTGACAAGCAATTGAGGCGCTGCCAATACGCCCACCTAGGGGGCGAAAATATCTGGGATAGTGAGAAACTTGTGAAGGGACGTGAAAAAGTGTTGATAAGGCGAGAAAGACTAAAAGAGTTGCACCGAAGCAAAAGGGCAGCAAAACGATTCATTGGGTCAAGTGCCTCGTTTGTGGAAACTTAAAAGGATTGGTGTTTGGCATATGATAAGTGGACTTTAGGGAGGGACTGTCACGCTATTAACTGCTATCACATGTGGTGACGTGTTTGATGTCGGGCGAGAAAATGTACCGAAAACCAGGTTGAAAGACTTGAGCAACCTTTGCTTTGAAACAACTTGGCCAGCTTGTCCGAAGCGAGTAGCTCTACGCAGAACATTCACCCTAGGCCTTCTCACGTATACTCCCGATTATTCTCGGAGTTGTTTTTGTGCACAGGTGTCGTTTGGGAGAGAACCGGCGATGTAGAGTCTCGAGGTCGGTAAGGGGTGCGATGAACCGGTTCTGTCAGCTTACTTTCTCCCGGAGCAATCATTGTGAATACGGGTGAATGGGGCTGCGTAGGAAGTTGCTGCTGGACTAAGGCCACTGGAGTCCGATTGACTGAATCGATTAGCCGCGTGCGGACTGGTACGGCGGACCCTCTCTCCAAGGGAACGGACCGCCTGTGCGGAGGTATTGGGGGTGGTACTGATGGCTTTGACATAGCTGCCAGGGAAACCAGTGGAATGCGATAGTCCAAAGAGTTATCATCTTCTGGATGGGAGCGAATATTGGATTTGGTACGGTGCGACTGACGCTCCAGTAAGAAAGTCCCTAAAACGAAAGCAAAACAGATGAACCTCGCTGGAACATCCACTTCCAGAATTAGAAAACTGCAAGAAACAAAGAATAAAAACTGTCATTGCACACCAAGTACACAAAAACGGAGATTACTGAATGTGCCCTGAAGTAGTGTGTATTATGTCAATGCGCAGGCGGATTTTCGAGGAAAAACCAAAGCTAGTCCTGAAAGATAGACTGTCTCTGTTTCATGTTGGAAACTCCGAACAGATTATAGGCAAGGGTGAATTATGGAGTGGCGACTATTGTACAGCGTCCTTTTAAGGTGATTAGATTCGTTACAGCGCATGTTCTTGGATGGAGGGAATACTAACACATGACAGTGTGGATAAGGATCCTGAATCCAGACAGTTCGACCACTACATTCAGCAATTTTCGCCTCGAGGGATCAACGAACTTAGACAAATGGCATGTCAGTTGATGGGACCAGCCCCCTTGCAATAAAACTGGTCTGGTAAACAAGTATGCACAATTTTTACACCAGATTGTTTCGTTGTTTCAAAAATAATTTGCTTTAGATAAAAATATGTTATTGAAGGCCTTGAGAAACCACTCGGTAACTTCACGTCCGATACGAAAAAAATATTAACCGGAAAATAACACGGTACAACTCACAAAATAGCAACCGAAATCCGTATTTACTGGGAATGAAGGTCGTTATCCGCAGCAAGTTGCTAAAAGGAGAGTTGCACTTCAAACATTCGTACCAGTTCGTCAATCCAAACTGCTAACCTACGTTCTGAAGCATAACTTTGCACTTCGAAGGCGCATGCCAAAAGATGGTATAACGATGGTCGGTTCATCCAACAGGGCTCGTGCTTCGCTTTCGTATTCAAAGCGGACAGTGTCGTCTGCGTACTCCAGATAATAATTTTCGTAGCAGCAACGTTTTGAACACCGGGCGTCTGAACAACTTCTAGTGTTCGCCTCATCATTTCATCGAAAACGATGAACAAGAACAGACAGTGAATATCCTTGTTGAACACCACTTTTCTATGGAAGCGTTTGAACAGCTTACCATGAACTCACGCTCAGAAGTATGCGAATAAAGGAACATGACTAGATTCACAAAACTCTGTAGCATACCCTGTTGAGCGAGTGTCGTTAACAGCACTGACTGATCGACATAATTGAACACACACTTGAAGTCAAGCAATACCAAGATTGTGGGCCGTCCGTACACATGACTTTACTCAAAACACCTGAAGGGTTGCGAAGGCGTGGTCAACGCAGCCTCCGTTCGGTCGAAATCCCGTTTGATGTTCACGAGTCAATGAGGCCAGAAGTCTTGTTACAACGGGAGTTAAGCTAACACTCATGCGGTTACATTCACTGTGAGTACCTTTTTGAGATTGGGCATTATTATCGATTCATTTCGGTTGTCTGGGACGGTCTCTTTCTCCCAGATAGATTCAAATAAGTTGGACAGACATTGTCTGGGGAATTCATCGCCATCTTTGAACAGAGCATGTGGAAGGTCGTCAGAACCAACAGTATGATGACGTTTGAGGCTAAAGGGATCTCCAGGATCACAGTCCAGCTTTCTGCTGAAGGCCGACAATCCGGATTTGAGGCAGAAAGTGGCCAGCCGAATTGTTGTTCGGAGTATTGTGCCTAACGATCCAACCGTTCTCCTTTGCTGGTCCGTGATAGCTTCGCTGACAAGAGGCTTCCGAGAACCAGCCGGACGAATTAAGTGGAATAACCTACGAGCGTTTCTAGCATTTTTACCCCTTCCATTTCTTCGGACTTTCGGGTCCACTGCTCGGTCTGTACGGGCACTCCGTTTCACTTGACACCGCATGATGTGTCGGCTAGAGCTGCAGCCAGGAATAGTCTGTTGCCGGGCCTATAGCAAAGCCCCCGTCCTACCAGAGATCAAATGTTTGGATGATGTTGGCAGGATTTTACGCAGATGGAAGTTCCAGCTTTGAATAGCGCTTTGGATATGTTCCCAGTGGCCGTTACTATCCGACAGGCGTTCGAAAAGGGGATAGGTTTGTTTGTTTTCTGGGTCCATTAGCTTGTCAGTAGACGCGCGAGGTGTGCGCGTCCAAAAGGGCAGCAGACAAGTGCATGGTCGAAGCCCAAGCTAGTATTCCAGAAGGAGCGGCAAGTAGTGATCGACCCTCGCTCCGGTAACTGATAGTGACGTTGTCTAATTGGATTCCGGGCTGGCGCATTCGTGGGCACCACGTTGTCAAGTGGTTTCCACTGTTCCGGAAGCTGGTACTGTAAGGGAACAGTCTGTGATCAGCACATATCTGAAGCAGCGCCCGTGCGTCTCGTAAGGCATATAACAACAACCTTGTTAACAAGATGGAATCCTCCGAGTCAGCCGTTCAACAAGCTTTATTTACATTCTTTAACACACTAATTTGGACGTTTGTGTAATCTCCCGCGTTCATCTCATAGTGCATCGGTGTGGTGTGGAGTGGGCACTAAGAAATCGCTCTGGTATGAGAATAATCAGTTCCAAAGAAATGCCCCCAGTAAAGTGTGTCATCTTGTAGAGGCGGCGTTTCCACTACAGTGAAGGGCTAACACGAGTATTGGGGCTCTAACCGGGTTGATAATGTGTCCGTTGTGTCTGGAGCATTTGGTCAGACGCTGATTCGAAGCTGCCAACGGCCGGCGTAAGTTTTCTCGTCTTTCTGTTGTCTCACAATGACTGGACATATCCGGAACGATTATAGGGATTATGCGGACGACAACGTTCTGTTAAAAATCGTGACTCCACACGATCCGGAAATGTCCCCTCAGTTCTGACAAGCGCCTCACAAATTATCAGAGCATTCTTAGTTTATCATTCCACACTTCCTTATGCCACTTGAACTAAAGGGTCGTGGATACGAAACCACCGGTCCTACTCCACGACTGTAACGTATGGCCTCTCCGATTTGAACACCTCAAATGTCTAATCACCATCGGCAGCATAACATCAGTATTCCATTGTTGTATCGTCGGTGACCGTCTATGTTTACGCCTGCGCTGAGTCTGCCAGACTACGCGATAGGGAGAAGACAGAGAACTGTGGACACGGCTGTATTGCCAGGACAAAAAAATACAGAGCGTCTGCGTACACATATAGGATGACTAAATGGCCAAATATGGTCGTTCGCTTGTTCGATCCGCACAGCCATTGGCGGTGTTCCGGTCGTGAACACTCTCAGGCGCACTACGCTGGTCGTATGTTGCTAAGCCGTGTTCGGTGGGAGCCGCCAACTCACCTACTTTCCGGACGTGTCGAAGCGATGGTGACCTTGAGGATGCATCACTCTCTGTACATGTACTTTTTTCATGTCTGGGTGCGTCCTGACACCAATATTGATGCTTCACTGCCGTAAGAGGTGGACTAGCCGACAATAACTGTTTGCAGCATGTTCGCAGTGCATTCATCGTGGACCAGTACTAGATAACTAGTCACGGTCAGTGGAGCAGCAGATAAACACCATCAGGTTGGGGCATGTAGTATGTATGACCTACAACGGCTTGTCCACAAAGGCCGTGCTTTTGACAACAAATTCATGTTGTTGAAGGAGCTGCGAAAAACAGGTTCTTGCCCAAGCTACTGTTTTCAGCAGAACCATGGGTACAGTGAATGCAATCAATGCCCAGAGCAAGTCAAAAACTCATGTAGATTGTATTCAAAGTGCATCATCATCATCGACAGCATGACATCAGTGTTCAACA
>NW_008751729.1:973058-1014127 GCF_000715545.1 Opisthorchis viverrini | reverse complement strand
TAAGGTCCAGTCTCTTCTTCAAAGTGCATATGACAACCTAGATATTCAGACACCTTCTGGACGCCCCACTGACAAGAGATATTCAGCAGACTGAAAGTGTAACATGAGTAGCTGTTGGGTTCATATTTCCGATAAATCGGAACTGGCCTTGATGCTGGACGGACAAGCGCATCGTCTTCCGATCGACCACGTGTGAGGTGAGCCTACTAATCGTTACAGTGACTAATTGCGAATGGGAAGGTGGTTTTAGCGTATGATTGCCCTCGTAGTGCCAACGCGAAATGAAATCCGTTACTGTCAAGTCTATCGCTGTGAGGTTCTCGCACCTTCTAGGATGGGTTACACGCGATCACCTTAGAGTCTAGTTAGAAACCCTATAGGAAATGGCGCGTAACAGACTCCGGTGGAGAGCCTGCTGTCACTTCACAGCCGGGGCGACTAGTCAAGGTTTGTGTCATTGCACGCAGGGCTTTTGTTTGGTATAGGTCAGTGCTGTTGGTGGCGTTCTGCTCCAACACAATAGTCAGATGTCTCTTCTATGGTTTTGGAAGGTGTAGGTGCCTTGCTCTTAATAGTTTCCCCAAGGGGTAGGTCTCTCTGTTCCACTTCCCTTCTTTTTGTTCTTTACTAAAAGTCTTTCTCTCCATACATGTACGACAGTTCAGCGTCACTTTGCACTGTTAACGTCCATGATGGTGATGATGAATAACTGGTCCGCATACTGTTAAAGGAAAGTAGAATGCACAAAGAGGCCTGAATTCACACTCATTTCAAACCAATGTGATATTATCAGGACACGTGTAGCGCAGCTGAATCTTTCAAATAAGTGTTAATGTCAAGAAAATATATTTCGATATCTTGAATATCGTACCAAGTGAAAATGAGGTTGATGGAAACTCGGGAACTACACCCCCTCTGATGAGCCGCAAAAAAAGCAAGATCGGTTGTGGGCTGTTGCAGCATTTTCAGCAACCTTATGTGCTGTGAGCCAGAGTTAATTCACACAATGCCCGATTGTGAATAGCTAGACAGAAACGAACATCGATCCCCTTGGTTACCGAACCACAAAGAAAAAGGAACAAGGGTTCCACTCTCTCGAAATATGTGCCGTGTACACCAATGTTTCTAAGCACAAATCTTTACTATATAAATGAGGAACGTTCAGGGGTCTATTAGCACAGTGACGAGTGAATTCACTCAAGTTTCATCACGCCGAAAAATTGCTGTTCGTTTACTTACCTGGATCTCGATTGAGCGCTTTATCACTGCTTGGGTTGGTAGATTGTTGTGAGTTAGTCCGTGCATCGCTCGTGGTAGGAAAGCTGGCCGAATTCGGAGCAACACTGGGGTGGTTAGCAGCCTTGGACGGGCCGAAATTGAAACCACCAGTCGGGCCACCGAAAACAAACGTCTCACGAAGAAATTGTGGAGAGAAGTCGAGTAAACTGAGACCGAAAAAAGGGACAGGAAACTATGGTGAGAATGTTAATGCTTGTAGCGAGAGAACCCACAGGCGACTTGGGAAGACGATACCTCGTATGGGTGTACCACTCATACAGCTGTAATGATCCAAGGACCACGTTACTACCTCCCATGCCATTAGCTTTCATTGAGATCTTAGATCAAGAAACCAGAGTCAGAGGTTGGATTCAATTTAACCTGTCATTCGATAGTTTTTCCGATCAAATTAGCGTCTTTATGTCAAGTTACTGATAACAACCTCGAAGTAGCATCAGACCTCTGGGAAGTTGTTTTGGAAGTAACAAGGTCTTAAAGGTTTCGTCTTGCGAATCTATGTTGGAGAATCGTTGCCTCAGTTGCATCATACTTATTGGAGATCACCGGGATTGTTTAGCTCAAGAATATCGGGGGATTTGCGAATGTGCAACCTCCGGATACAAGTTCGAGCTATGGGCAGCCAATCGGCAGCGAACATTAAAAGGTTGTGCCAATCAAACAACTTGATCTGTGGCTTTGTGACATGAATCTTTTGCCACCTGCAACAATCTTACAATAAGGTAATTAAACACCTCAACGACTCATGCCAAGCAACTCTGGAGTTTATATTTGTTTGGAGCGAGCCCAGTGATCCCTCACCGGAAGACGAGACGGAAATTGAGGAAATGTATTGCACGGTTCAAGCTAACACATACAACTGAGCGTTGTTCGATAGCCAATCAAAATTTACTACCGTTATGTCCCCATAGGACATCTGGATATCCTCAAGTGTTGATATGACTGTCACAAGAGCCAACCATTTTGATATCGTCAAGACCACAACCCCTCTGTAAATTCATCTTATTTGTTTGAATTCCGAGATGTTTCTGCTTACCAGCAGCGTCAACTTACCATGAGAAAACACATGAAAATGTCCATTTTATCTGTGACCAATAATAGCCCCTGGCATACTGGTATTGTTAACCGGCCGATCGTGTCAAACTCGACGACTTGGTCTTTATAGCTGATGCAGCTCATTTACACTGTTAAAATCACGACGATGAATAGGCTCATTCTAACATGAGAATGAGGAAAACATGCACTTCGAACCATTCGCTAGTTTTTTTTTGGGACACCGTGAGAAGTAGCGGAAGGGACTAATAGCCCCTGGCATACTGGTATTGTTAACCGGCCGATCGTGTCAAACTCGACGACTTGGTCTTTATAGCTGATGCAGCTCATTTACACTGTTAAAATCACGACGATGAATAGGCTCATTCTAACATGAGAATGAGGAAAACATGCACTTCGAACCATTCGCTAGTTTTTTTTTGGGACACCGTGAGAAGTAGACGGAAGGGACTACACGGCACAAAGCATTGGTGTTAAAAATGGCCTAGTGTTGCCGCCGATACCTCATGGATGCACCAAACTTGTCACTCAGCGCTTACATGGCAGAAAAGTCTGGGCATCTTGGAAGCTCCACCAGTACTGGGGACTGTGTGACAGGCGAATTCTTGGCGCGAATCTCAAGGAATTTATTCCATCAGACCATAATACGGACTGTGCTGCTGTATGGTTGCGAGACAGGACTTTTAAGGAAGAACGATGTAAATCACCTTCTGCCCAGATCATTCAGCTGAGAGTTGCAGGTGTGGGAACGTCGGATGTCTGTGTGGGGTTGGCAACCGGGTACCTCTCCTGTGTCAACTTTCTTCTATTCATTACAGACTCCTATTTAGGTAAACTGACGTGTGGTTGTACCACCTGAGACATCAATCTTTTACGCCGATGTTGCCAATGATGACAACGCGATTCCGTCACAGAGCCGTCTATTAAATGGGTACTTCTGATGCGTGCGACATGTCAAATCACTAATAGTATGTGAAAAGAACTCACGCGGCTATTTTCCGAAGTCGTGTTTGTCGGGCCAATTCACATCCTCGAACGAGCATTTGTCTAGCCGTCATACAACGAATATGATCTTCGAACAGAAATCGTGCCACAAAAAGTGCTGATTTTTTAAAAGTGTGACGTGGACTGGAGTCTACCCCACTGGTTTCGACTTTTGTTTTGGTTGGCATCGACTTCGCACCAGTTAAAGAGGTAGACGTTAAATGGCCGGGTGAATGAACCGTTACGTGTAGACAACGACTGTCTGCCGGATCACAAACCGCTTCCAAATCCTAAAACACGAATACGACATATGGTTCTCTGTCCGTTTTGTGCAAGATGAACATAAACGGAATTAACAGGAAAGCACACGTCACGAGGGATAAGAACAAGCAGTGTATAAAAGTCACACTGTTCCGACCAACAAACAAGTAGGTTGTTGTGGGACTAAACGATTGGGTTACTGACAGAATACTAAAACGGTTAAATATGACAACAGATAGGTATGGTTGGTCAATCAACAACCCATCTGTCTCATAGGATGTCAGCTCCCGAATGTTAGCCTTTAGATGGAGGATCCCTACATATGAACCGCTATTAGATAAAGATCGCATCACTTATCCAGTAAAGCGGAGCAAATAATCACGGGAACCTGTCATCCTGACGACGATAGACTCGTGCATATATGCAAATACAGTTGACCTACGCTAAAGAGCCAAAACCAGACCATGGGAATTCACAAGCCTAAAGTGCCCCAGGTTGAATTCATCCAGTTGCGTCCATTCGATTGACAGTGAAAGATCATGCTACACAGGAAAATTTGACACATGAAGTGATCATTATTATTTTACGCAGCAGTCCAGAAATAAAATTCACCTGTCCGAAAAAAGCAATTTTTTGTAGGACGCCACAAGACGGAGAGGCTATAGTACGCACATTTTGTAATTTATTATTCTGGGGCATAATCAATGGCTGCACCACAGCAGACACCTCACCTAAACAACCACTGCTTTGGCGGAGACTTTTACGAAGGACGGCATCGCCGGATGTTAGACACAGTGCGCTATCGTCGGTAACCAACTCAGCACGTCATTAATGCTAAAAAGAGAATAATTGGTCATTTTCAACGCAGATTTCATCCTGTCGATGAGGCCAATATAAATTGAATGGCCGAACAGCTCCTGAACGTCTTCGTCAACTGATGTAACGCCGAATTTGATCGGCTGAGGGTAGATCAGTCGACCCAGCAGACAGCCAATCAGCACCCAGAATGTGTAACCATAATTTGCAACCTTCTGCAGTTGATTATGTCATGTGACATCTCTGCCTACTAATAGCACTACCTTAGATATGGATGTCGTAGATCAACAGCCAAAGTATTTGTAATCGTATTCAGGACGCGGTATAGGTCCTGTGGTGATCTGTGATGAAACAGCCGATCTTAGATCAAAGGTATCCAGGGAAAGCCCCAGAGGCCTCAGGGTATTATATTAATCGGTTGGAACTGCAAACATGTATGCTGCGATGAATTGATATAACCAACCCCCAGAGAGAACCTGATGCTGGCCCAAAACGCCACCACAATAACTGTGGCCATGTCGTTTAAACACTGTCATGACAGCAAGTAAGTTGTTTCCGAGTTCGTGGACTGTGATGAGTCGTCTAATATCCAGCAGTGTTGAATTCGCAGTAGAATAGTGAATCTGATGAATTTCCACTTAGCTCATTTGGGCCTTTATGGTTACCAGAAAACCCTGAAAATCCGAATTCGGTGAATAAATGAGAATAACTAGGTTGAAACACCTCTCTCAACGGACAGTACATCATGATACCAACAGTAAATGTACGGAGAAGGTAAACTGGTAAACTTAATATTGTGGCTAGCAAGCCTTTACTCTATATGCGGCTTATGTGAATGTAAAACTATTTAGGATATTAACGCAAACCTCTATGTATGAAAAAGTAGGAGAGTAGTTTCATCCCTTAATCCCCAGATGGTGCAAATAATCAGACCTTCACTGCAGAACAGACTACTAATACTACCTTTTGGAGACCTAACGACGCCGCTAAGTCGTCATTTCCTGCCTACCTGCTGTACGTCCTACTGAGTTTCCAAACAAAGTCTGACAAGGGCCTTTGTTTCTAATAAATAACTAAACAGTGTCCACAGCGCTCAGAAAAGATCAATCAAGCCTTGTTTAGGCAGCACCCATTGTTAACAGCTTTCCATGAATCGTAGCAACAACTACAAAGAATTCTAAAAGAGCGACATCTACATGATAAAGATACTGACTCCCATTCGGAAAACTGGAAGTTTACCTGTAGTGGGCCGATAAACGTGATCACTCCCCAGCCCATTTGTCTCGAGTCTGGTTCGACCAAAACGAGTTGTTGGCTGTAGTTGACTAGAAATCGTTTCTCATGGCTACAAGTATGAAAGTAAGTTACAAAAGTGAAGAATGGACAGTTTTTTCCGTGAATGAAACTTTCAAATAAGAGCTTTGACTGGAATAAGCAGTACTTGAACAGTCGATTTACAGCCATTCGCTGATGCCTTCCTTGGACCGATGGCTTACCTCGATCTAACGAAACACAACGGAGGCGTAGACGCGTGATATGACACTCATTAACCTTTTCATTCTACAGCGCCCCGGTATTTTCCAATGATAACTAAGTGCCAAGCCGTCAGGCTTCAGGTCAGAGCTTCAGCCCTTTGAGGTACGGTGATTTAACAATTCTAGAAGTCCAACTTGATTATTCCCACTAAGCCATCTTACTAATATTATCGTTCTTACAAAAACTGTCCGGACGTCTTGTCATGAGAACGGCACGGTGATTGTAGAATGTTATCAGCTAAAAACTGCATTCATACACCTAAAAATCGCAGTTACATTATAAATAATACATCATCAATTTCGCAACAATCTATGAAATGGTTGTAGGTAATAATGTGAGTTGCGTAATTGGAGTCGCAGAATCGCATCACTCTCGTTGGAAGAATTTTCCTCCTGACCTGGCAAAATTATTCTGATACATCCACACCCTTTAGGTTCGCTCTTTTTGAAGCTCATCAGCAGTGTATACATATACTTGGTGGTACCCCAAACATGACATCCGAGACTGGCGTGTGACCGCTAATCCACTGGCATACGTTGATTACGCCTAGAGAGACTAACGTGTTTGTGGTTGAGCGATGAGGTTGTTTGGTCCAACGGCTCGAAAGACGGTCCGGTAATTGCACCGCTTTTGAAGATCGACTGTAATAAATCTTTCTGTTTGGTGCTACACAGGCGCAACGTATTGACCATCTCGGGGTTAATTTTCAGCTGACCAATGTGTATAAATTAGGTGTTTTTGAAAGGTATCTACGCTGATGGCTTGTTTATGGCAGCAAGAAGTCAGCCTTATCATCACCCTCAAACCAGATATCAATGTTTTTTGGGCTAATCGTGAATTTTTGAGAGCAGATGACGCTAAGAGAATTCGAACACCAACCAGTCACATTAAGGTCTCTCTCTGTCTGATGTCAGTGCGTAAGGCACCACGAAAACCCAATGCCACACCGCATACCATCACACTTGGAAGTATGAGTGAATCATGACACTTACGGACACAAAGAGACGCGGGTCAACAAAGGACTCTGGGCTGGGTGTGCGCTGAACGGAACAACCTTGGTCATGTTGCTGGTGGTCAAGTGAGCAACGCAATAGAATTCCGCCCTGACCGCCCAGGTTCCTGCAGAACTAGACACTTATAACGAATACTGACAGGTATACGACGATATATATATGTATCACAAATATATACTCCAGATGCGATCATTCAAGTGTTAGCCGGATAAACTACTGATCGAAGTCCATGAAGGATGGGACGGGAGCGGCAGCACACAGAAAAGTACCGAGGGTCTAGCTACTCGCGAGTAGTCTGGATTGTTTGCAGCAGAGCCACTTGGCTTCAGTAGAAAAACAACTACAGTTTTGTCCGCCAAGAAAAGGCCAGGTGCGTTTAAAGGTTGCAACAACTTGGAGGTCAGTGGGTAAGATCAATCAGTGTAAATGAGAGCACAATGAATGGGCCGTAACGCACCTGCCTCCAGCTTCAACTGTACATCCAATGAGGGCTTCTGACGCTGAAACAATTGAACAAAGGATATGCTGCGGATGAACAAACTAGAAAAGTAAGGACTTGGTAAAAAAAAGGTGGATAATAATAGTGCTGAAAAATAGTCGTCAGAAAAAGAAATCCAAACACGCAGTTATGCATAAAGCTAAAGATGCATAAATGCGAACAGCCCCAAGTTGGGATGTTCGCGATCTGTTTCAGTCCTACAGCGGAAACCTACTCTAAACTGTTGTTATTGAGTTGGAACGGCAACCATCTTTGGAACCAAGACTATGAAATGAAAGACGCAACAGAAATATCATTCACAAATAAAATCAATACACAGCGAGAAGTGAACTCACAGAGATCTAATTTGTCTCCTGCTTTGTGTACACAGGACGAGGCTTTGGGATCTGTAATATTGCCCAGGCCGGCTAGACCAGGCATACTGGCGAGGTCGACCGCCAGTCTGTTGGAGGACAGTATGCATTCACTGTTAGTGAGTTTGGTGGTTCCTAAATGAGTGTGAGGATGTCCATCGTCTGAGGATCGTGCACGTAATAGTGATTCAACCCAAATATAGATAAGCAAGTAGGCACCGATCGCGCGTTGGGTGTGTTCCATTTCGACCCGAGGAAGGTGTCTCCAATGACCCAGTCGAATTGTCACATTCGGGGGCGAAACACCAGGAAGAACCGAGGCAGCCAGCGGAGGAATCAAAAGACTGGAGTCCATGGCTAACTTGTTGAAGGACAACGGGGGCTTTTGCATCTGACGTAGTTCATATTCAAATAGGTCTAAGAAAATTGCATCGTTCTAAGTGGAAAAGAGAAGGTATGAAGCAGGATGAAATAAATAATAAAATGAAACAATACCTTATCCTAGAGTATATCAAAGAGTACATAACTCGAGGCGAAAAAATAAGCAACAGCTGCTTGCCTTTTTGATCGAATTCTTTCGGAAACACTGAAAACTCCCAAAAATGCAGTCGAAGTGCATAAACACTAGTTGATTTGAGTCAATCGGTGTCTGTCTCGGATTCGCTGCACAGATAACGTGAGGTATTCTGCTTCTTAAATAACCATTTCGTTCGCTTCAGAGGTGTTAATTTCATCAGTCCTAAGTGTGAACCGTATCCTCAACGTTAGATTTGCATAGAAGTGCATCGGGGCAAGTTCTGCGGGAATGGGAAAATTTATGCCTTACCGAGCAAATTACCCGCCTCCCAAAAGGCATCACAGCTGCGTCGGAAGAGTCCCAACTTTTGCTAAATGTTATCTGCAGGCTGGTGCCAACGAATCCGAAAACTGGACAGGTAGGAAACGGACATTCAGGTTGTCGCGCGAGAATTTAACTGAATGTGTCCAGCACTATAAGTTCCGATTGCCTGGTCGTGTACTGCGCATGTTTAGCCATCAGCTGCCGATAAGAGTGCTGTTGGCCGTATATAATTCAGAGCGGTGCAGACGCAGAGATAGTCAATTTGACAAGAGGGTATAATAGCGATTCGGAAGTCTGGGTCCGCCTTCGGGAGTAGGTTAGTTTGATCCCAATTGCACCTGGTTAGAGGTGCTGAACGCCAGTATCAATGACGTTCTCGTTGTTAGCTTCTGCCCGCATTGTCTGAATGAGCGTTTGGTGGTGTAGATACTCCGAAGTGTCTAAAGTAGGCCATCACAAACCACGTGTTAGCAGTTGGGCCCTCACATAAACTATGGTCGTGAGATTGCGAAAGACATTGTACTGATGATCCAGTGCATTTGCATCACAATGCATGAAGCATATGAAGTGTTAGAGAGAAATGGGGACGGGTGTTACAATAGAAAAATTTTAGCACACAGAACGGGGACGATTTCCAGTAACGTAGCACACAGCCGACCAAGGTTTTTACAACATTCATAGGTTTTTATGGGAGGGAAAAACACAAAAACATTGCCCGATCCTAGGCTTTTGAAATATCAAGTGAGTAACTATTGAAATTTCTCATACCAGTACCTTATGAAGACTTTTTGCCGAACATTAGAATCGGCTGAAAAAATGGTAGCCTTTCGAAGGGATGCACGCAAAATACATCACTTGCCGAAAGCAATCTGATACAAAAATGATGATGGTATCAACGTTGCTTGTTAAGCAACTGTCTGCAGCATGTTTAGCCTGTGCGTTGGGTGCCAGGAAATGCATTAGCCATTCAGGCATTAATGCTGGTTTCTTTTGACTCGAAACAAACTAAAATCATTTTGTATACTGCAGCTGCCAACGGGATTGGCGGCCTTCGCAAAAAATCGTTCGCTGTAACACGCCAGGAAATGCATTAGCCATTCAGGCATTAATGCTGGTTTCTTTTGACTCGAAACAAACTAAAATCATTTTGTATACTGCAGCTGCCAACGGGATTGGCGGCCTTCGCAAAAAATCGTTCAGCTGTAACACCTTTTCAATGTCTGACTGCTATACTACCAGAAGGAGGCACGATGGCTGGGATACTGCCAGGTCGCCCAAGCCCAGACAGAGGAAGTCGATAGTCAGAGGTCGAGTTCAAACCACGGACCAGTAAATTTGCGTTCTAACCAATTAAGCCATTTCGCCCAAAGAACAGGGCCAGAAAGTCCGTGTTTCATATAGTTGCACTAAATCCTGTTTTAAAACAGCCAGCCATGCGTATCCCGATAGAGTACATCTCTGCACAACTGGGCTAGCAAAATGAGGGGTAGCGATTCAAGGGAAAGGTATGCGACTTCCATTGTTTCTTCTCCTCGTGTTTGGTGTGATTGTTCACACACCATTCAGCGGCTTACTCATTAATGAAGAGTTGGACAATTTGGGCAATGTACACGGATCAAATATCGGAAAGAGCATCTTTAGAGTACTATGTGAAATTCTGACCAAATAAGAATCGAAGTTTAGCCACTCGAAATATGCAATAGCTGACTTACATATATGGTGTTGGTTAGTCTTTTGTGGACAGCGCTTCCACAGCTCACAAAAGTGTCTTAACTTTAGAATTTCCGGTGTTTTCCTGAACTAACCCCATCAAACGATCTACAAGGGGCACTTGAGATTTCAGCAGTAATCATCTGAGTANTGAGTATCATCAGCTTTCATCGTTTCTAGGGAAAGAGTGAAACCGAATATTTAACATTCCCATACAAAAGCTCAACAGAGCAACGCAACATCACAAATGAGCAGCCTCAGTGACCACGCCCACAGAGGTTATTCGAAGTGAAAAATATACGCACAATGGTGACCACCAGGTATCAGGAAGGTCAGATTCCTGAAATTAACCACTGAATGCTTGAAATCTACTGAGATCCTCAACTCCACTAGACGCTAATCAGAGAGACAACGCTCCCTCAATACGCAGCGCGTGGCGGTCTTGTATCGAAGCCAGACAACGCGAGACAGGATTGGAGCAAGGTTAGACAGTGTCCCTCCAATGAAATAGGTTGAGGCCATCGTATTCTCGCACTCACACTCATGCACTCGCTTGTTCGCAGTAAAGCTGTTGTGTTCCTATCGGCGAGTCTTTTTCCGGCACTAGACACTGGAGCGGGAACAGCAGTCAGATATAACACCTAGCAAATTCACAGGTGGACTCATAGGTAGACTGATTGTTCAACTCCCTTACAAGCCACAGCCAGACCACATGCACCCGGGATGATAGTCAACACTTGGTTTTTTTACATCACACAAGCGCGGAGACGAGAAGAGAAAATGGGTCCTTACAAACGCAATAATGTGACAGACGTACCCGGAAGTAACTGCGCAGTACCATAGTTGCTTCTTCTCTCACGCTGAGCAATTGTGCAAAATGTCCATCAGATAAAATACATCCGTTGACTTCAGTGCAGCAGAGATCTGTGAGTAACCGAATCGCCATGTAGAGGGTGATGAGACGAACTCTACTATCTGTGAAAACGGAAAATGTAACCAGAAGTAACATAGTGATAAGTTTCACGGCTCATCAAGCGAAAGGGAATGATAAAAAAAGGCTTAAAAATCAACGAAAACATTATACATCAGACTGTGGCCTCCAGGGTTGACGATGATGATCAGTAACTTCACAGCACTGCCATGTTTAGCGGTTGTGCACGGCCGGCATCCTCAGACAAGAAGCCGGAAACACTAAACAAATAAAACTAGTCTGTCTGTAACACCCTTGCGGCAACTGGCTTCCATATCAATCAAAGAGGGTATGAGGACTGAGATACTGACCGACTGCCCAACCCTAGAGAGAAGTCGAGATGCCGGGGTTAAGCTGGAACCAAGGACCTTAAGGTCAGTAAGTTCGTATCTTAACCAATGAGCCATCTTGAGCCCACTCACTCGACCAATGAGAAAAGAGCCAAAAAGCACTACAAGGGTGTGTTATCCTTGTTGAAAATCACCTTTCATAGGAATCTCACGAGTTTCTAGAGGTTGCCGGACCCATCACATGCCATCACAACCGGCCATGAGTGGTTGGCGAGCAGTGATTGTTTTACTGGTATCTATCTACGATCCCCTCAATCACAAGGTTCATTATCTACCCGATCTGGTTCGAAAACACTTATCAATACCTCAATAAACACCATAATGCAGAAAAATGATTGTAGAAGTCAAGCAAAAGGCGGCGCAGGGGAAATCAGAAGAAATACTGGACAGCCCATTATGCTGAATCTCACGACAGCATACCAATCCATGTGCAAACACAACTGCACACTCGAGCAAGATGCAGAAAGAAAGGGGAAGTTGCAGACCCGTTGCCAGAAGGCCCCCAACTGTGGGTTAATGGTTCAGAATAAGGCACTCAATACTGGGCTGGATTGCTGGCGGATCGCGATTACCGAGGACTATTGCAAACCGTATTCAAACACAAGAACCAGGTCATAAGATATAGACAAAAATAAGCCAGAGCGCCCATGTAAGAAGTGGTAGCATGCACGTCCCTGAGACCGGCTAGGCGCCACGAGAAAGAGTAATCACCTAAATCCAATATTTAGTTTGACCGCTGCTGTTTTCCTTCCACGTTATGGTCACCTTCTGTGTCCACATGAACCTCTCCAGAAAGGATACATATGGAAAGGAGATTCTTTCATAGACGGTTGTTGGTTAGACCGAGCACATGTGTAGACAAAATTGACAGAGAGAACTTAGTTTGATGTTCCGACGATTATAACTCATGACCTCCTTGTCTATCGTCCCTAGAAGTATTTCACAGGGCAAGGGAGAAAGTCCACATTAACGGGTCTCCTTCTAAGGCAATCGATATCAAATTGGTTTAAAACATGAAACAATTAACGGAAACTCTTATGACGTAGGTGACATATAGGTGAAACAAGTGTGGGACTCCATGAGGGGTTGGGTAGGAAACTCTCGCCAAGGACTTCGATCATCCTCTTGCCTAGGTTTGGATGCCCTAACCTAAGCCCACGGACAAAAATGAACTGCACAAACAAATGTACTTTCACGCCACATCGGCTGACACATGATGATATCAACCGGGACGACTTAATCGCTACATAGCGATAGATAAGCGAAAATATGCGACTAAGGAAGCTTCCTATCCTTCTTCATTGTTATCTCCTATCTTTACGACCACGCTTGATGAGTCTAAGCAATCAGTCAGTTACCTAGGGAATAGACACTGCAAGCCACTACTCAAACCTATCGCTTCGCATCCGCTATTCAGGCCCAGTTCTCCTTTTTATTGCGTACTTCAACGAGCAAACTCTTACGTAGATCAACCGACAACCTGCTTTTGTGAGTACTCTAGACATTTTGTCGATGACATCTGTCGCATCTCTGAAACCCGAAAATAAGACACAAGAACTTACGGCACCCTCCCCATCCAGAGGCCATTGACTAAGAACTGTGGGTGACCCTGTAGATGCTGCCGCGGGTTGCCCCGATGTTGGCATAGTATTCACTTTGCGTGCCGAGAATTCGTTACTCGACTGAATATCTGCCAATAGTTGAACCTGTGCTGTTTAATATTCCATATTTATAAGAACTAGCACTGGTCGGAATGATGAATGCTCTTTGTTTATAGTTTTTGCTTATACCCAACTTAACTGTACCATTGATTATATGAAAGATATTTTTTTATCGAAAAATGACCAGCATCACGTCTACCGCGAGGTATCCAGAAACAGGAGATTCGACTGCTCGAATAAAGCGGCTCAGGTTATGCGATGTGCATTATGGTGACCCATCCTGCATCGATAAAGATGAATGTTTTTTTTTCAACTCTGCTGACCGCCTAGTATTTATCAGCAGTACTAAGTTTAGGTATAGTGGACGGCCGTTGGGCTACCTAGTGTTCACTTCCATCTGAACAAGATCGATCAATTAACAGCTAGTTACAGATGGCGAGATTCAATAAGCAATCGCCGATGGACCTAGAAAATACGCCTTGATTCGGATGATGCTCGCGTCCGACATAGATGTTCGCCGGGTTTCTCCAGACAAACATAAGAAGCGAACCCACTGAAAAGCTTCCTGAGCCACAAATTAAGCAAACACCAAAAACTATTGGGTTGCTTTGAAAGTGGCCACTTCCTTAGCCAGTATGGTTACTTGAAAGACAGCAACGACTAAACATGACGCTGGAAAATAAGTATGCCACACATCCTACCCGCATATACTAACAACTGGGTTTTTAAACGCTCACTATAACTTCTTTATACGTTTATATGTTATCCCATTGGTAGGACAGCATAATCCGGCTAGACGGTCTGTTAGACGTCAATCCAAACACATAGCCAGTAAACTAAAAAATAGAGGGCTAGTGTAGCCGAAAGCGAACAGGTTTAGCCAATCAACAGGACCCAAGACATTATCTGTTGGTGAGCTAAGTAAAGATTGCAAACCTAGGATATAGCAGAAGGAAACTTCTGGATCAATGGGCAGCATATTTCCAGCGGTTGGTTTTTTTTTATCTGCCTCCCTAGATTCGATCCGTTCAGCTGGAGCCGTGGTACGTGGGTTTAGATCCTCCCGTGGTAGCTAAAGCAACAAAATGTTTTCTACCTTGAAATGGCATGGGGCTTTCGGAATGGATGACCATTCACCAACGTTACCTAAACACAGCGGTGCATTTTTGTGTTCTGTATTCACTACATTATCTAAACATATTTGGGAACACGAACGTTTCCGGGACCCCCCCCAGTCATCATTCCTAAAGTACAGCGTTCTAACCAAAGAGATATCGGCCTAACGCCAATCATAGCTTCTGTAACATTGCGACCGCTAAACAAACCAAGTTAAAAGTGAATCCGAGAGAAGTAAGGAGTGTTTGGTCCGGCAGGGGACGCATTGATCACATTTCCACGATTGCGGTTTTCCAAGAATCTAAATGAGCCTCTAACTCCGAAGATGAGTTAGATTTTCCGAAGATTGTGAATATAATCCGTCCTGTCTACTCTCATAATTTTGGTAGGGTGAGAGTTTACAACAAACTTTTCAAAGTTACCTAAATAACCTAAATAACACTGTCGCACGGTTTGGTACGCGCTTCTCACCTGCAAAGTGTGAAGTGCTGCTACAAGACTGAGTGGGATTAAACCCGAATCTCATGCTTGCAGACGAGCCAATCGACGTGGTGGATAAATTTGTTCACCTGGGCAGTTATCTAAGCTCGGGTGGACTGGCTGCAAAGGCGGTTGCTTCTGGAATCGGTAAGGCCAGGTCAGCTGTTGCCAACATCCGACACCTATGACGCCGATGTAACCTCAGTTTAGCTGTCAAGGGCTATCCATACTACCTTATGCGTCAGAAACGTAGCCTCTACGCGCAGAGGGAATAGGAAAGTTGTTAACGTTCGATCATCGGGGTCTACGCAGCGTTGGTCGCGTCTGGTGGGAACATCGAATCAGCGATGTTGAGATACGCTACTGTCGACGAGGATTATGGTGGAGGTGGTTGTTCGACTTCATTCAAGGTTAGAGCACAGGGTCACAAGCACTGCTACATTATTACTGATATTTGGGTGTATCAATATTATTTTTTTTATTTTTCCGCACATCGGATCGACTGAGTAACCATCAACTGGTCGATCTAAATTTGTTCGTTTTCCTGTGCAGTCCAGGATACCAAGGAGTGAAATCTGTCAACCTGAAAGCGTGGTGCAGATGACCGAGTTAATGTTTCAGTGTGGTCATCTGATAACACCACAGAAACAACCACATAATCTAGTCTAATCGCCTCACAGTTCTCATTAAATGATGTAGCTTTATAGATGAATAAGGATCGTATCCTCAACTGACAGGAATCCTCTGATGCATGTGCGTCAGCTCATAGTCCCCAAAAAACTTAGAATCGTGCCCCTCCAGTGAAAATGTCAAAATATGTCAAAATACGTTTCTTTTCAAGAACCACCAAAAACGTTGTACCAAAAGGTGACGAACGGAATGAAACGTCTTTGGCGTGGGTGGATGATCCTTCAGTGCAAAATTGACTAGTTTATCCAAGTCTGAATTTTTATTGGCTTTACGTGAATATTAACTGTCGTCTTTGAATATTTTGCGCCTTCAGTTAACAAACCAAAAAAGACTTCAATGACAGATAATAATGGACACTCAACTCCGATCAGTAGTAACTAACCCGAAACAAAGTGGTGTGAAAAATTCGTGATAGTAACTCATCCCCCCAGACCTGATATTTCGCACTTACTGGCTTTGCAGGCATCGCTGATGAGTCCCAGCAACCTTTCGATTAGTAAATTGTCATATCGGTATCCGTTATCCTGCAAGGTAAACGTGGAGATCATTTAGTGAAAAAACATGTCAGCACAGTTGCCCTCTCTGGAAGAGTACAAATTTACCACGGAAAGCCGAAAACAGAAAAAGCAGCATTGCGGGTTACCAATGTTCACAACCCGAGAGTAGGCACCAACTATCAGTGCACTAAGGAGCATGCAAACGATATCTTTATAGGATACTGATCTGTCACAAACTTGATTCGCTGGTGAGATGTTATAATACTGACCAGGGTGAAACACCTATTCTAGTTCTCAGCATAAGAAGACAAAGGAAAACTATCATCACCATGGTCATATATTTCCTACTCACCAAGCTTGGGTCCGACAGGCATGCCAATTGGAGTGTTGGGACGTCGATACCTAAAAAAGTAAATTTTAGGAAATCGTGAACGAGAAAGAGCAATGCCAGAAGTAGTGAGGTGAATAATTCAGTCATTCCACACTTCCACTACATCATTTGAGATTGGGTGGTGTGTGAGTCTTTGGACGAATAAGACTATCCAACCACAATTTGACCTCATATAGTCTAACAGTTTAAAAATACGACAACAGCTTTTAAAATATCTCCAGTGAGTCTTTGAGAATAACTTATTCAAGCATTTGTGACATCAATCGTAAGTCGTCCTGTGTTTCAAAACCACAAGAGAGAACGCTATCCAATAGGCAATTAACTGTGCTCATGCTATCAGGTATTCAAAAAAGTGGTCTAGCATGACCTTCCCAGCGCACATATAGGGATAATCATTCAGCTGTGACACCCTTTCGGTGGCTAATTGCTATGCCACCAGAAGGAAGCACGAAGGCTGGGATACTGCCAGGTTGCCCAAGCCTAGACAGGGGAAGTCAATAGGGAGAGGTCGAGTACAAACCACGGACTTTCCGGTCAGTAAATTTGCGCTCCAACCACTGAGCTACCCCGCTCTATCCGAAGAATATATAAACTGGAAAGATATTCACTGAGTACACGTTCTGTTCTTCGTCATACTGCCCTGCTTTTCATCATCATCATCATCATCATCATCACCATGATATTTTTTTCATTCATATTTTTTAAGCACACCGGGAACCTATTGGTGCCGAGAAATCATGAAACCCAATGAGAAAAAAGCGCATCTAAACCTACCCAAGTGGCCCCACTGCTCAGACGAATTAGAATCGAAACTAAACAGAGTGGTATGTGAAGGGAAATACTGTGCTCTAACGTGAATCATATCCACTCCAAACTTTGTGCAAGGCGCCTCACCATCCTTTGTTTGCAGTTGGGGAAGATTGACTGGTGATGTTAACCATTCAGAAATTTAAAAACTTCGTACACTACTATACATTTGATGGAAATGAGCGTCCGTACTAACAAATTAATAACAGTATGACGAAATCACACAGATTTCTGTCCACAATTCTGTAGTTATTGCTAGATTCCCTTGTGATATGGACCATCGACCTCCTTGTGCGGTTGTCATTCACTTGTAAGACAAAATTGTGACAAATTCAAAACCACTCTCATTGTCAAGCAATAACTGATAAATGGGAGTGAAAGAATCAAATTAATTTGCGAATAATAAGAAACCCTTTGAATATGAAGATAAGCCATTTGATGTGGGACACTGGAAAATATTCACCTGAATTGGCACGAATGGATGAGAAGAGTAAAAGGGCGAACAGAGTCTCGTAGTCTGTGCCTGGTCCAACCTCAAGTGCACGAAATAGTGAGCGAAGGAATGGGCGGCCATTCAGACTGAAGGATGTTTCAGAAACCGAATGAACATCCTGAGACACCGTGCAGGGAACTGGTGTACTATGAACCGGAGGACCCAGATGAAACGAAGGAGTTGAACTGGTGGACAATAGTAGTTGGTTTCTTTTCTGGCCTTGGTCGTCCACCATACTAGGGAAGTGGGACTGCTGGCTCGAGTCTCCTGTGGAGGAGTCTTCTAGGGTTGGAGTTAAATGAACGATGAAGAAGACAGTGGATCCGTAGTAACATAAGGACGGATGCAAACATGTAATAAAACGGGCTGAGCTAGATGATGTCCCTTTCACAAAGGCAAAAACATCTTCAGATCGGAATAAAAGTTTTAACGGGTTTATCCGGAAAGATTGCAGTTAAACCTTGGATATTGAAGAGAATAATCAACCAGGTTAAAAAGTCCGAACGTATCAACTGATCTTTGTACAAAACTGAATTGACTTCATTTTGGAAACAGACTAGGAAGGAGGAAATAGAGTTTAAATGACAACAATTTACGGAAAAACTCAAACCTTAGAGTGAATGAAGTTTACTTTTTGTACGCTACCTCTGGACTCCAAACCTCGGCCCTATTATCATGGAAGCCGTAAACTCAGACAGGAATACACTGTTTACGCACCACTGATCACCGCATTTCAGCTTGATAAAAAAACATTAGAAGTAGGATTTTCACTGCAGTCGAACAACCTATATCAATCGTTTGTGGATTTGGTCACCATTTGGGAGAAACGACAGATTTTGCAGTTCTACGTCGTCATCATCACAACAAAGAGGAAGATGGAGAATCACTAATCTATCCCTGCAAGTGTATGCGCGGAGGTATGCTGATAAAACTAATACTACCTTGGAGGAGTTTTGAAAAATGTAGTTCTGAACGATAAAACCCGACTGACCAACCAGATAACTGATAAGATCACATAGGAAATCCACAAGGGACAAACGAATGGTGCCTAATATGCATTAGGAAGGTTGTCTGGAATAAGGTGAGCGTCAATGTCCGATCTGTGAAAAGTTGATTACTTGCATCAAGGTGAATGAATAACTCTTGAAATGGAAATATCCGCACGTTCAGTAAAGACAAAACAAACATGGGGGCTGAGAAGATAACGGTTATGTTAGTACATAAGTACCCTACTGTATGCATGGTAACATTAGGGTCAGGCGTCAGTTATGTTGACTGGAAATCTTCTGTTGGCATAAACCGAGGTTTACACTTTAAATAACTTTCATCAGTTGTGGAAGTAAAACTTACAACATCTGTAGATAACGGATATAGCAAAACGAGCTGAATACACTGAACGACAGGGAATGGTTTAGGCTGTTTAGGAATGGGTGGCCAGTTTGAATTAAACATTGTTGCACACAAGCTAAGTTGGTATGCCTTTACCAACATCGCTTCACAGAAAACTAGTAGTTGCGGGTTTCTTTCGAGTACCCGCATGGTGGAAATATGAGAAAGGCTAATCATGTGGCCCGTCTCAGATATCTGTTTCTCCATCGATCACTCCAGTTTCTCTGGCTGGTGACGTTGACTAGTTGTGCTGCAAGATCCGTAGCAAGTTATTTGGAATATGTCCTAGATCCCTTAAGAAAGACCCCGATCAGTTTTGTCAACACAGTCGTCACCATAACTGCAAGTAAACCGAGAAATGGCATGTGAGGTAGAATGACCACCCACATTTTGGGACAAATTTTGAAACGTAGTCCTTGGAACTGTCTAGGCGAACAGAAGCGGCCAACGTGAACACCGAAGTTCATAAACGGGATCTTCAGGTTGGCCGAATGAAGGAAAGAATCAAGAGCCAAGGGAGGGTGACCTGGATATCAGTACCAGCAACCTCAGATGCCTGACTCACTCTAAATCTATGAGTGAGCCAACTGAACCAATCAACAAAAGAACGTAGTGTAGTCCCTCAAATGAACCATCGAGATTTATCCTATCATCAGAGAGGAAGGCTTCTAAGGTCCTCTTGAATGAAAACAGCTTCGCCGCTTTCCTCAAAACTGGCTTTGAAGAGCAAATATTTGAAGAACAACGTGAGATGTATTGGAAATGCATTGATTCGCTTACAGAAAGGTTCCAAACGCTAAATCATCGGGAAACATTCATGGACAACTCAAGAATAACAAAAACGTCACCATCGCAGAGGTCACTTGCCGTGGAGGAATTGACGACTATAACAAACATCAATGATGAGATTCAAAAAGAGCTAAGGTAAGTGAGGATGACCGGCACCATTTCATACACAATTGCAAGACATTTGTACTTGTAACCAGCCAGCGCTACGGAAAGCAACCAACCAGAAAAGTTGTAGGATTTATTCTCACGCGGGGTTCGTAAGTTGCACCCCATTGATGGCCATCAACAGGAATGTAGTAGTTGTCCAGCTGTAACACCCTTTCGGTGCCTGCAGGCACGAGGACTGAAATACTGCCAAGCTGTTGAAGCCTGGTCGGTCTAGATGCGGGAGTAGGGTTTGAACCACGGGCTCTCTGATCAATAAGATTGCGTCCTAACTACTGAGCAACAAAGATAAAACAATTATCTACCACCTCTCGGCTAAACAGATTGCGAATTCTTCTACGAAGCTGAGCAACGAAGCAAAAACTAGATGCATCACCCTTGGACTTTGCAGCTGATCGTTGATCACGGGCCGCACCTATCTCAAGAAGGGAATGTACTGGACTGGTTTACTTCATATATTTGCATCACAGCAGGAGCATATGGTGCACCGTGAAAAAATAACGTCACTCAAACCGGTAGCCGCTGAGAACATTGGCATATTGGATTGCTGCAAACCGATGGTCTGTCATGAAAAATAACGTGGGTAGCAGGCACAAACACCGGTAGCCATAAAAAAGCATTCCGAAAGAGCACACCCCATCGCCTTTGCAACCGAAGTGAAGAACGATGAATTGCCCAAGTGGATAAAATAAGAGCTTACCAATACTCGAAACGGACAACTGCTCAGGCTCATTCGTCACACCAGATGCATTCGCATCAGTATTTTTTGCCACAATAGGTAGGGGTTCCTTGAAAAATGGAAGTGGATGAAGAACAAACTGGGAGAATTGGGAAGAATAACAACAATAATCTTGAAATTGGCTACTCCACAGGCCCGCTGCGAGTACCAGTAATGATATCAGAATTCAAATGATTCGTCGTGGCTTGATAAAAATTGACCCCCTGATAAAATGTAAACAGAATACCCTGGAATACTATAACTGGCCATGTTGTCAATGCTGAACATTGATGTGACGCTGCAGCACAAGAAAACTCTTATTGGGAAAAACGGGAAAGGGAAGGCGTCTCAGAAAGTGAGAACGGAAACGGTGGGCAGAACGTCACCCACATCGACCCACAACTTACCCTTAACGGGACTATCGCTTGCTGAAATTAAGTGCTCGGAATTTACCTGTCAAACCCGCCATCAGTACTGGGGTTACTGAGAAGACGTGGCTTTGGATTTGGGGAATGCAAGAATCTAGTATCAAGACGTTCATCCAGATTGACTTGGTGGTAAATAAGCATCACGTTGTGTATACAGTTATACACTTGTGTATTAGGATTTCTGAACATTTTTAAGCTGTTTCGGAAAAATTCCAGACAGGCCGGATGGAGATCTCTAAGTGTTCCACAGTGAACCTAAAGAAACCTGATTTTAATTTAAGATGATCTGGGAAGTGTACAGTTCTGGGTTCCAATCAAGAGTTTGAAGATCTCTTATTTTGATGTCGGGTCTTTCTCACAATTATATAGAGATACTTGAAAATCTCCAAGAGGTCATCCTAAAAATTTTAACGGAATATTCTATAAAAATATCAGGAAATCTTAACAGGAGAAAGGCATGGTAGCATGCCCACGGCCACTTATTATAAAGTAAGAGAGCGCGTGGGATGAACACTTGTGATATCTCTGGTAGATGATGAATCCACTGGACATTTGTGTGAAAAAGCAACCAATAATTATGAAAAAGTGAGGAGCAGTCGTTTTAACCTTGTTTGAAACCATGAACACGTGTAGTATGTCAAAGAAGCAACATCTGCTTGTAGCGGAGTCAAGGCACCACCAATGGTAGGAATGTTTCTAATGCAGTAGACTACAAATTTATTGCCGGGATTTCGAGAAAACAGCTCAACTGCTCACCTTCACGCGGTAACCGGAATTGCTCAATACAGTTATTCTTGGGCTAAAACTATCTTTTGTCTTTGGGAAATCCCTATGGATGGCAGCTGCACCGACAACGAGCCTAGTAGTGTGAGGAATTACCCCATCTGAAGCGAAAGCGTGTGGTACGTGTATGATGTCTGCTACAGCCGACCTCTATTTCCATACCGTGGGCAATGGCACTACAGCTTATCACTGAGGAATGTCAAGCTAAAATATGACATATCCCGACCGTCCAGGGATTGGTCAGCATCGGTATTAAGGCATGGCTAGTAGGATACCAACGTTCTATGTTATAGCATCTTTCAGTGGCGACAACTGCAACCGCGACTGGGGGCAAATGAAGTAAGGTCTTTGGAAAGGATCCGATGCGCCTTAAAATATCAAGTAAATGTAATAGCCCATCGGCTTAAAATATTGTGCTCACACCCTAGAATCTCGACAGAACAGTGTATAGTTTGGGACATGAGTAGCAAGCAGGTGTATCTCTATTTACAATCATCAAGTTGAAGCAAATAACAAATAACAAAGTTGAAGGAATAACATTGTCAACACACATGGAAACAAAGACATATTTAGGTTCCGTCGGTAATAAATAACAATTACGAGTCATGATATGACTTCTAGCAAACACCGGCCTAAAACAAAAAGTATAGGCATGAGGTGCGACTAATAATTACCCGATGGCCCGCTTTCACGGCTTAGAAGAAGTGAACATTGCAAAGGCGCGCTAGCAGCTTGAACTCACATACAAACTCGACAATAACGGCGGATATTGGGTTAAAACAACCCATCGATTAGCAAAGTGGTCCATTTGAGGGGCATTACGGCTAGTGATTGTTTATTAAGTAACTTGGAAATCTGCAAGTGAAGCCAACATATGCTGAAAAGCCTAGCACAGTACTTTTATTTTACCTTTCTGGAGAACCGTCAGCAGTGCACACCGCGAATCTCCAGGGCAGTCCAAGAAATTCGAAAATCTCATACTACCTACAAACTAAAAGTAGCTCAGAAAGAAGAACAATGGGAATGGTAAGCGAGCATTCCATCTGAGGTTTTCACTCTGGGGACAGTCAACACGTGATGAGTTATATGGTTGAAGGGTCAGTGGCACTATACCCTACCTAAGTGCGACCAACCACCATCCAGAAGGTTCGAACTCGAATCACTCCAGAGATTCGAGAAATGCGCTTTGCTGACGATTAATAATACGGATGAAACAGCTACACAGCGATTTCCAGCTTCCTGGATTGGATCGACTTCATTTGTAAGGTGAAATCTCGAAAGTGTGTCGGTTTTTCAAGTCCCCAATCCAGGAATACCCATAATAAACATGGGAATCTTTGCATGCCAATGGGGAGCTAAAAATTGTTCATAAATGAGGGGGAAGCCTATTTGATGGTCCCGTATTGAAGGTAGTTACCGTGCGCAGGTGGCCGTAATTTAATATCGGGCGATTAGGTCATAGCAACGAATGCACCGATACCTCATTGGTCAGAAGGGGACCTGACCCTCCTGCAAGTACTGAAATACAGACCGTCCGTATCAAATTACAGTGTCTTCACACAGGCGAAACAGAGTACTGTGTTATTTGAAATCCAACTATGTGGTTTATGCAAGCTCTTGGGTCTACAATTCATCGGTCTTCCTGGATAACCTATACGAACGACGGTTCTAGCCAGTATAAGCCTGGAGCTGACGGAAGGTGTTCCTCGCCACTGCAGGAGAGTTCCGAGTGAAGACAGTATATGAATTTTCAAAAAGGAGGGTCTCACCAAAATGAAGTCAATAACTGTAAGCTGTTAGTTCCAAAACACGCCTGTAAATACTAACCCATTTTTACGGGTGGGCCGAAGACAGTTCAGTGATCAAGGTGCAAACTTACTGATCTGAAAGTCCGTGGTTCGAACCAACTTCGTATCTCGACTGCTTGCTTATGGGCTTGGATAACATGTCAGTATCTAATCCCCCGAGTTTTCTTCGGGTGGCATGGCAGCTGGGCACCAAAAGAATGCTACCGCTGGACGACATTACTTTACACAATATATATATATATATATATATATATATATTTGCAGCTCTCGTGATTCACATTCACTTTATGCTCTGTCTCAGGTGCATTGATATTAGGGAACGAATCAATTCAATTCAATTAGTCAGCTATAAACCGTGCACCATATGTACTTCGGAGACTCCGATGGTCAATGACATCTCTCGCATGCCTTCTGCATCTAGAGGCTACGTTTCTGATCCTTATGGCAGTATGGATCGCACTACCGCAGTATAAACTCTGCCCGTAACAGACAAACTGACCTCACGTAGGCGCCACAGGTGTCGGAGGTTGGCAAAAGCTAACTTGGCATTGCCGATTCGAGAAGTAACCTCATCTCCAAGCAGTCCGTCCGAGCTTAGATAACTGCTCAGACAAACAAATTTATCTACCACGTCGACTGGCTCGTCCGCAAGCATGGGATTTGGTGTTGGTCCCACCCAGTCTTGAAGCAGCATTTTACACTCTGCAGACGATAAGCGCGTAACAAAGCGTGCGACAGTGTTATTTAGGTCATTTAAAATCGTTTGTATTTGGGGAAAATCTGAACGAAGGGGAGCGATATCGCCCGCACACTCAATATCTGTGAGCGGATGTCTCGGGGACGTTTTGACCCCCGAGGTTTCAGAGACAGACAGAAAAATTTTAAGCAGCATATCAATAACAAGTTAGAAGAGGAAAAATGAGAGGGCAGCCTCGTCTTACACACTGTTGAACTCAGGCAAAAGCTTCCCGTGTACTTGTACGAACCCACAGGAGTTTGCATATAGTGCCCTCATAAGGGATATAAATTCGGAAGGGATATGTTTGGTCACAAGACACAGCTCAAGTTTCTGACGATCAACTGAACTAAAAGCAGCTTTCAAATCAAGAAGAAACGACCAGTGTGACGTCTAAAGAAGTGATGCTGCTCAGGAATTTGTCTAAACGTAAAGATATGATCGATGCATCCTCAATCAGCGCGAAACTCAGTTTGGTTCTCACGAATCTGTCTCTCCCGATAACCGACCAACCTGCGCAAAATAATTCTAGAGATCCTCTTAGATGCGGCGGATATTAGTTTGATAATATGATGCATTACGCCATTTTTAAGGTTGGGATGACAGTCAAGGTGTTCCAGCCGACTGGAAATCTGTTTTCGTTCCAAATATTTTGCAGGATGATTGTTAGATTGTTCACCAGGACTCCGCCAACTCCTGTGAAGGACGCTAGGTGCAGGCCATCCGGAACTTGTAGCGTCCCAGGACCTCACGCTGGTTTTCGGTCGCTGATGCTGGGTTGGTGTCAATGTTCCATTTGGCTTCATTGGGCTCTTCCAGTGGTTGTGTTGAAAGAGACCAGCTGAACTGTTCTTTGAAGTACTCAGGTGACCGCTCAAGATGATGACGGAGTGAATTGCTGTTCCGTCTTGTCGCATATTATTTCACTAACACCTGCCTCGTTTTGACTGGTTGATTGAATAAGTTGAAACAGGGTGCACCTGTTGTCTGCACCTCTTCGCTTACCGCCTTCTCCCACGTTTTGACTGGTTGATTGAATAAGTTGAAACAGGGTGCACCTGTTGTCTGCACCTCTTCGCTTACCGGCCTTCTCCCACACTCCCTCCTCACTAGGGAACGAGTGGTAAATGGTTCATCTATCTATCTGACACGCAGAAGTCGTCAACTTATCTATTCTTAGTTGATCAAACCCGTGCGGCGGACTAAGAGAAAATGACAGCATGGGCGTGGCAGCCGGAGGACTGTTTATACGGAAGACCATCGAATGTTACAGGTAAAAGGTTATATTCAGAGGATATATCTATATTGAAGGCTCAACAGCTTAATAGTCGATGTGAAAAACCCAGAATTAACCCTCACTTGATGCGAAACGAATACCACTTCAAAAGTTCGCAAAGAAGAATAGTGACAGACAATTGACTAAAAAGGCAGTCTACGATGCACTGTGGTGTACGGAACAGACGAGATCGAGTGAATCGAATAAATATCTTGCACCTAAGCCGTTAATGGGGTATCAAAGAAGGAAAAAATTAAAAGTGGCTTAATGGTTGACAGAATCAACGAATACTATGACATACGACATAACAAGTGGATGGTAATCAAGTGTGTAATGATTCAAAATGGTAGTTGCCTTGTGGTTTAACAGTCAGCTGCATCAACACGGTGAATGACAGCACCTTCCGCAATGTTGAATCAACGAACAACTCAAAATCAATATTTCTTGAATGTTGCTTAATATGTATTTCCTTTATACTATGCTTCCATTTACAAACCGCAAGCACATGGACATAAAGGGCTAGAACACAAATATACCGGCCTATTACTAGGTGCTAAGCAAGAGTTGCATGATAGTAAAGCACGAGGCAAAATAAACGGGTTTTGGAGATCAACCACTGCTGACCACCTACTTAAATCGACCTGGTATTCAAATGTCGAAAGCCTAAGCTAATTAGTCAGTGTGAGTGTGGAAAGCACGAAATATGGGCAACGGCCAAAATATTCATAACAAGATTAACCTAGATACAAATGTACTTACTGTTACGCTCGCCCCACGCTCACTCAACCGGAGTGGTGCCAAATCTGATGGCCACAGACTCTTGAGTAGTTCCGGAGTGACACCTTTAGCATACTTAAGCCCCATTTCTAACGACTGAGTAGGTTGAGCAAAGGAAGGATGACGATGCAGTTCTTGGGTGTTTGCCATGTACGCCGATAAACGGCTGCCAGCCGCAGAATTCCGGGCGGCTCGGACAGCTTTGGTCGCTGCCACAAGAGACCGCGCAATTTGGATAGCTGGAGCCGGCTGAACGGAGTTGTCGGAACTTTCGTCATCTAAACTTTCATCACTTTGATTTGAATCAAAAAGTTGGCTAGCAGGCGGGGAACTTTGACAGGGTTTCTCCAAATCTCCAACACCTGACTTATTTTTGGAGATGCGTGTGTTTGGGAGTAGATCAGTTAGACTAGGGTCACCAAGGAAAATTGCCTCTGTCAAAACGCGCAGCACATCCTGGTGATTTAGTATGATGTAGACGTGTGTGAGCATAAGCGATGAAACAGGATGAGACACATGAGGTCGTCGTATGCGCTGAAAAACGAAAGCAAAAACAGGCAAAGGATAGGAAAGTACGCACCCGACTTTATAACCAACGAGGGAAATTGGATGTATGGGGCAAGAAAATGCAGTACTAGCGAGAAGATACGGCCATTAGACTGATGGAAGTAAAGATATTAGGAGCTCCCTCAATCACATAAGCCAAAGCAACTTGAGCGGCATCAACATACTTTGCCTTCTGTGTCGTACGTCCTGTGCCGTTGGGTCAGGGAGAATATGTGCAGGGGTATGAGGAGACGATGCAATAACTGATCACAGAGCACTTCATTTAATCCCTCGATATTGAGAGACAACAAGTCATTCACGTAGTGCAACAGATCCACATGTTCTGCGACCAAATCATCCAACCTTGTTCGATAATGAATGCTGCGGAAGGTAAAAAAAGGATATAACAAACGTCCTAAACTTCAGCACCAGGTGCATGTAGGAAAAACCAGTCACCTGAACACTTTAGAGGTCCGCCATACATAGGGGATCCATTCCTACTGTGTTGTTACACACGCCAAAGGAAAATGAAACTGTGGAAAGACACCCATTAATTTGTGGTCTAGTTCAATTAAGCATATTATGCTGCTTACAGCGGCACCAGTTCTAATCGAGCGATACAAGGATTACGAACAAGGAAGCACTAACTAAACTTAATGAGGCTTCTGTGCTACCATTTGATATTTCAGAGGAGATGAACATCTATGGGGTAAAAACCACCTCAAGGCATTTGGGTAGTCCATTTGGTTGCCACAAAGAGGTTGTTTGAATTACGTGTCAAGTAAACGGACTTTTGTTGGCAGCAGGTTCAAACAATCCCAAGATGTCGTACTCAAAAGGAATGAGCGCGATCTCGGCAAATATCTTTAGGTGGAATAACAGTCTAGGCATGGAAATTGAGCCGAGACAGGAGAATAGCGAACAATCTAGTCGAACAGAGCATTGAAGGCGAAAATATGCAGACTAAACTAGAGTTCATGGTGTTAGGAAACGGCGGTAAACTTTGAAAACCCTCAGTAAGACGTGCATTACGTTCGTCGCGAAAGTTCGGGAACAATATTTTCTAATGCCAACCAGATCAACTGGCTTAAAGCTGAACAGGTGGTTTTTCTATCCAACCCCGAGACGGAACAATACGCCATTATTATTATCAGCAGCGGCAACAACAACAACAAAAGAATAATCCTCATCAGACAACAAAATCAGTACTGACACATGCCTCACTGCAGGACAACAACAAAGTTTGTTTCATCACATTTAAGGCCTATAAGTGAAATGAAGATAAAAGAATGGATAAGAACGGCGCTAGACTGTCACAATCACTCTGAGGTCCCTAAAACGCCAAAAGCTCCATCAGACAAACTGGCAAGGAGCTGACAGCACGAAGAGCATGGGCACAGACTATCCGCCATTTCCTGCAATATTCCAAGCCAAGCTCTGAGGAGTCACAAGGACCTCATCCAAGAAGGCGGACCGAACCAGTATCATCAAAACACTCCGTCATCTCTCACACCCTTCTGCTAAGTCACAAACAGTCCACCTTGCAGTTTCCGTCATCCTAAAAGGTGCACTGAGAACAACCCCTGTCTTTCGGTGGACGATGTTTAGCCGTGCGCATAAGATGATCGAGCCACCACAGTCAATAGGGTTGGAATAATCGAGAAAAGCGTGAAAACTAACGTAAAGTTCCTCGGAGTATGCGATGTTCAATCACGGACTATTACACAAGGAAAGATGATAAGGGTTTTCTGCCAAAAGAAAGCTGTGGAAGTTAAGTAAAATTCCTTAACTTGAAAGATTACTAATATGCAAAAGTACTGGTCATACTGGTGGCAAATATCACTAGCAATGTTCGATTGACAACGTCTTTGAAACTAAAGGACCCGACGACATTGGATTTCCCTTCAAAAGCCAACGCAGCAAACGGCGGGCGCCTGGTTCAGTAAACCGCGGTTGTCCTCTGGACATTTGTAGGAAACGCAAGCTTTCATGTGACTCTTTTACAACAGACGCTTCAGTAACGTGAAGTTCGTCAAACTTTACTAAGATCACTGAAGACCACTGCTGGTAAGTAGCCCGAACTTGCTATGTCAAATATTTGTTCACTACTCACAGCAAAGCAAGAAAGCAGGGCTCCGGAGTGTCCCAACTGAAGGTTATAAGCATCCAACCAACTCCTAAAAATAGAGATCTTCGTCCGTGACTGTTCGGGGGCCAGCCGTCCCTAATAACCGAACAGCACATCGTTTGGACGGATGTGTCACGTGCAGGACACGGGCCAAACGAAGGCACACCCTGATTGGTCAGAATGCCAGCCAATCCGAATCAAGCACCTGTGACTCGACGCTTTTCGCCCCCTCAAGGAGATTCTGGCACGAACTTGTGGAACACACTGTGACTACCTTATAAATACAGTTGTAATAATTTTCCTTTGTCTCCATAAAGGGCTGTCTAGAGCTGCCGTGCCTTTTGATATACCCTAGTGGGTGAAGCAGGAAGCCAAGGGACCGATACAGAGTTGCACTACCGTTCAGCAAGTTACAACAGTGACCTTGCCCATAAAGGCTTTATTATTGCGTCTGGATTGCGACCCAATAAAGAAAGGGTTAATAGCCACGTAAATAAGTTAGTAAGCTATACACAGTGAAATGAAGAGTAGAGGTCGAAACCCAGTTTCCAAATTTACTGCACCTGTTAACCCAGAGGATATAAAAGTAAGCAGTCACCTCATATCGGATCGGAGTAAGGCATCAATATCCAAAATCGTGTTTCCAAGCGACCAGACTAAGCAGGAAAAATACGGCAACGAGGTCTGATGATGAATGAACTCCAGAGATCCTTCGTCCTTCACTACATACAGGGAGGTTACAAATCCATAGCGAAACACCCACCTCGATGAATGTTCAATGTAATCGTACGCACAGCGATGCGAACCATACTTTCCGGATGGCAAAATAACTTGATTGCTTCAACATATAAATCGAACTCTCGACGCTGCTACACAAAAGTACATGAGTGTTGGACAGGAGTTGACGGAAATGCATACTTCCAGGTAGAAAAAGTTTATTGTATTCGCATTTAACCGGAGCGAAAGAGTCTTCAAAAATGATATGTAGTAGGCCACAATCTAAAGACAAGACGATGGAATGGATTTGGATGGTATGTAAATGATGGTCACCTCCTCATCAGCAAAATCGAATCGATGTGCTATTATTTCATTAGTATGATTGTTCGATAGCAGGTAATCTGTAGCGGTGAAGAATGGGTAAACCAATAGTAGGCTACTTACATATGGCAGTTTTATTCGTGATATTCTCGAACAAAATATTCAAGGTTTGTAACAGCTGAATACAAACTTTTCGCGCAGGGTTCTGTTTCACATACTTAAGAAAGTATTCTAAAACGTTTTTCTCCAGAAAGAAGCTGCGACATGTGAAAGACACTCATAGCTTACTCCATAACAGTGCTGTCATTTTGATCACCCCAAATGAGGATTTCAGCGACCAACCGGACAACCTCAACGATCGTTTCTGAGTTTTGTTCAGTGACTGTCGGATTTTTCTGGATGACCGAATAAAGGTACCTTCGTAAAAGACGAAATACAGAAGCGAAATTCAGATGCTTCTTGGATGTCAACGGGTACAAAGATCACAAGAGCTGCTTTACTGGGTTCCTGTTTTAAAAAATGGGCACCTGGACAAAAATATACTCGTCTGAACAATAGAAGAGCTCATATTTTATACCTAAACGATCACCCCTTTGGCACAATGAGGCAGGTTCAGGAATGTCTCAGACAGCAGCTGCCCATGAGCAGCGATTGGTTGTCAGGCCTACACAGATAGTATTCCAGTGAACAGTCCAGTGACGAAGTCCGTATACGGCATGGAGACCGAGTTGCTGTAAGTCAACCTTGACCGTACTGAGCTGCATGTTCAGATGAACACCGAGGGTCCAGGCGCGGTGCCCTTCCGGTGCACAGCTGCCGTGCAACCCCAAGTATGACGGCTGAGACGCTGCCAAATTGCCCAAGATTAGAAAGATGCATTCAAAAAGATTACTTTGAACTTCCACTCCCAATGAAAGTTCAGAGGAAGAGACTTGAGGTTGTTGGCCTTACTAGGTTTATTAGGCTAAGTAGGCATAATCCGTGAACTTGATGAGAAAGAAAAAAGTGCGCGCCTTACCAAAGCGCGGGTAACCTTTTCCAATTTGTCATTCGTGGTGGCAAAAACGAATTTAATCGGTGTACAAGGCACCTGAAAGAGCATCCATATTCTACGGCTCCCAGATTTGGTCCCTCTGATTAGAAGACTTCAGACATCTTCAAAAGTATTGCTACCGTTACTCTCCACATGGTACGAAACCGGTTCCAGTGGCGAGAATGCCATCAACTTCTGGACGGACGCCCTAGCTACCGCTTGTCCGTTTTCGTATGCTGACATCATGTTGATTGACGTTCGCAAACGACGTAGGATCAGTAGCAATAATGAAGTCTTAACCCGACAGGAATCTCAGATGCATTTACCTTGTTGATGTTATAAGGTGTACGCACACTTTTTCGGTCGTTTCTGGGGCCCAAACCCCTACCATTTCTACATTTTCCTACTGTAAAGGTCGTTGCTCCTTGAAGAAAGTAAGGGTTCACCTCAGTAGTTTAGAGTCCAATGCAGTTGGAAAGAACACTACGAATCTACGCTAACTTAATGACGTCATATCTCACACGTTTCAATCGCCCTTTACACAGAAACACAGTCCCATGCCAATGCATTACTATGGTTTAAATACGCGTCCTGCATAGTACTTGGTGGCAACGTGGTCAATTTGTGTCTGATTGTGATAAATTAAAGGTTGACCCCAAGTTGCGACCTGATACAGAGGGTTCCGGGTACTTGGAAACGCAAGGTAGTCAGTGAACAGTGAAACACACGGTCACTTCAAGTCACGTCCAGAGGACGAGATCCTCAAGGTACATTTGGAATGAAATGGGCCCGTCAGTAAAACATTAACATAAGCATTACCATCACCAGAGAGAGCAATATCAGTGTTCGCTGACTGTCGTGCAAGGCTTAGTTAACTATACTTATAGTCATGAAATGAAACGAAAAAAGTGGGTGGCTGAGGGATCTGGTGCTGGCTCATCGCAAGCCTGCAGATGCAAGCACTCAACCAAACAGTCTAAGAAAATGACAGCATGAAAGCCACTTTGATAGAGGACCCTAGTCATTGTCTCTTCTAGGCCTGGGTGCCCAGGCAGTAATCCAGTCTATGTACAACCACGAATTTCACACTTACAGAGAATCTCATGCCACATCAAACGTAGTGCCATAGGCGTGGTGTGATTAGGCTGGTCGCCCTACTCGTTGATACTCCTTCCTTCCTCTTTTCCATATTTTCTCTTCTCCCCCTCCTTACCCTATTTCTAGGCCCATTCGCTTAGTCGTCTATTGCTGCTAGCAGTAATGTCCACAGCTGAATCGGACGCCATGGCCAGGCACTTTAAAACCTCACACCCAAATCCGGTACTCAGTTCACCAGAGAATCCTAAATGTTTCCACCCCGAAAAAAGCCAGACAACAAACTGCTCTTGAAAGTACGCCGGACTCGCTCCCCATTGATTTATGCTGTCTGCCTGAAACGAGAATTCAAAAAAAGTGCGGTTGTTGAACCCACCTCCCCATTAACTTCCGCTCTCCTTCGGTTGCGCCTCTAGTGATCCGGAAAGCACCGCTGCTAATTCTACTGAAGTTGGTATTGTTCTAAGCCACCCACAGGAAGGATCTCCGGTTGAATGGCTGTCCGTTGACAGTCACCCCTGTGCGGCCCGGTTGGTGACTACTGAGAGAGTATCCCGCAGACGCACCAATAATCGCGTTCATTGTCTGCCAATGCCCCAAAAGACTGTAGCCCTGCTACACCCAAAGATAGTTGTTACGACGCTTCGAGAGCTTTGTTAGGGAAGGCTAAGAGCTGACATTGTCAAGGTTACCGGTTATACGGATGCACGAGTATGTAGTCTTCGTGCTGCTGAAGCTCAACTGGGTATTCATAAAGGACTGGAATCAAGACACAAGAATAAAGCAGAACGTCTGCTTCAGTTATTTTATGACCACAGACTGTTTGTGTGCAGTACTCTCGAAACGACCAAAGACGCTTGGCTACATGGTGCTCCCCACGTCAAACCAACCTATAACACAGATGGACCCCTGCCAGTAGCAATAGGCAGCATGCATCTATTCACGATTGTCGCTCGTTTTGGAACCCCTAAGTAGGTTCGAATCACGCGCTTGTTCGCTACTGCTTCTGGTTACGCTCTTCAAAGACTTGCAAGATGTGCACATCTCGGCCGGCCATTGGGAATGTCTTGCATCCTGATGTAAATCAAGTCTAGTAAAACCATGTACTGAAGTCGCTTTCGGGGGGACGGGCTAGGTGGCTGTGGTCAGAGCGCGAATTTACTGACCGAATCCCATCTCCGCATCTCGATTTCCATATCTAGGCTTGGGCAATCTGGCAGTATCCTAGCTCTTCTGCTTCCTTCAGGTGATATGGCAGCTAGGCACCGAAACGGTGTTACACCTGAACATTTTTTTCACCTAGTACCTTTCGGACAACACTTCTGACGTTGACTCAACTGGAGGGTACTATCCACAAACCAGCAAGATTCTGGACGCTCGAATTGTGGAACGGCGTAATTAAATCTAAGCACTAGATCTCAAACAACTATTTAAAATTGCTCTAAGATAGCACATGTACTCTTCCTGGTAAAGAGAACAACACTACTCGACAGACTCGCAAACTTCTGTCGAAAGAGCATCTGCACGGTTCGAGAAGTTTCGTGGAACCCTAGAGCTAACTAGACGGTGGTGAGGAATTCTGGTACTGTGTGTCCACTATCCCAGCTGGTACGCGCAACGCAAAGAAGCCTCCGGTGAGTATAACAATCACTGATGATGACACATCGCTTATCGGTGAAGAGAGGAGCGATGCTGTAGCCCCTGGATGCATCTATGTCACACGCAGATTCCTCAAGCACCGGGTACTTGGGAGCTAGAAGAATGATAGAGGAAGCTGGTGGATTCCCAAGGCCCGAGAATGGGGAGGGCTTTCGCTGAAGACAACAGGGAATTCAGGCTTCCAGGCCTCCTTCCAAAAAGACTGGATACGGACCGTCCGGTCCTGGTGCCTTCACACGCCTCAGCAGGGATGTTTCGCTCCTTACTCCTTCTGATGGGCGATTAAGGCTTACATTCCATTTGCACATATGCACTATCATCAGAGGCAATCTTGCCGGAGGCCAGTCAAACTGTTCCTCGAAGTGTTTTTGCGAATTAATCACTGAGCCATCCTCGCACTCGTAGTTTCTTTAAGCATTAACTTATTTTTGCCAGTCGATCGTACTAAGCGACATAAGGTGTCTCCGGTAGCAAAAAGCTTTCACTTCCTGCGCTTCCATTACCCATGAGCGCTCTCGGTCTTTCCTTGGTCTCTTCAGTATCTGGCGTTTGAGGGGTTTCCGTGTGCCATCGTACTCGTTGTCTGCAGGTATCGATTTCCTGACACTAATAAGGACTAGCGATCTCAACGATATCTATTGATTATTTAGTCGTATCAGAAAAGCCGAACAGACAGCAGTGAGCGCTGTCACCATAGCTTCTTTCATATTCACGTGGTGGCTACCGGTACCGTGTTAGTTTGCTGTGAAGAGTAAATGAGCTACCTCCGGTCAACACTGTTGGGCTATGGTAGTCCTCCGGTGATGGCCGATTGGCATGCTTCTAGCCAACCTGCAATGGTCTGAAGGAAAGCGAACTGTAAGGCAGGCTCGCACTATAATGTGACCGGGATCAAGTTGTGTGCTGTTCTTCATCGACGGCTGACAGCCATCTGACCAAATTGGGTCCACGGTTGACCTGCGTTTCGTAGCCGCCAGTTAACGTTCTGGCCGGAAACAGTTGATGGTCAGCACACAACTGGAGTCGCTCTCTTTTGTCTGTGCGACGAGCATCGACACAAAATCGACTATCAAGGTGTGATTGTAAGGAGCTCAGACTGTAGTCTGTTGGGACACATGCCAACAGGTCAAACAAGGATCTTTTCTATGTCCAGTAGCACTAAATTTGATTAAAATAAATAAATAAACACATCAGTCATTCAGTCTGCAGCACCCTTTTGGGATATGACTGCCATGCCACGAGGGCTGAAGGAAGAAAGGCTGAGATATCGAAAGTTTGTCCAGGCACCGGTTGCAGACTGACCGAAAACAGCAGGAGGATGTATGTGGTTGTTCAGAGGCCCTGTCTCTAGCCTTTGGCTCAAAAGTCTGACCCAGAAGATGGTGGTGAGTAGGGTTTTATTCAGGAATACTACCCGCAACCGATGACCTGCTTGACTGAAGCGGGTGGCCTGATTCGAGGACGAAGACCATATCCCTGACACTGCGACACAGCAGACGCGACTGGAGACCCACTAAGTTGAGGGTTCGCTATTTTTCAACCGTATTAAATAACTCGTCAGCGGTCACAGTCAGTTACTGAGCGATTGGTGTGCGATTCCTGGGGCGACCATTTCTAACCTGTCCCTCCATCCTGGAAGGTTCCTACGAACACGGACATGCTGACCGTCTGGAAAGAAAGGAACAGTATAACTTTACCTCCCAGACTGCCTCAAAATACGATTACCCATAGTATGGGATCCCGCCTTTCTTGCTCTACTTTGGCCCTCCAAGTATGGTTCCCTCTGTTAAATTAAGTTCCGGCAAGTGCAGTCCACGGGATCATCGCAACATCCAAACCCGACAATCAGGTGAAGCCAATAGTTTCAGCCTTAGAAATATTGCAAGAAATGGCAGCTAATCGAGGTGGCAATAGTGCCACCAGTTTCTCCCTAAAGTATCAGACTGAGCGATCGAAGTCAGGTCTCAACGCGAGACTTATTGAACAGTGAGACCACACGACAATAATATTGGGATAGGCGAGAGCTTGAGATAACTTAGTGGTTAACGCGCGAACATACTAGTCAGAAAGTCCGTGGTTCAAATTCGACCCCGGGATCTCGACGGTTTCTGTCTAGGCCTGGGAGACCAGGTAGAATCACATCTTCGGACGAACATGATAGCTAGGCGCCAACAGGATTGATTGCTTGGAAAGTCCGTGGTTCAAATTCGACCCCGGGATCTCGACGGTTTCTGTCTAGGCCTGGGAGACCAGGTAGAATCACATCCTTCGGACGACATGATAGCTAGGCGCCAACAGGATTGATTGCTTGTTTATTGTTTAGATGCGAGTGGTCCAGAGAGACCGATGATCAACAACAGAGACTCGCCATCAGAAGGTAATGATTATGTGGCCAATTTGGAGTCACACTTGTTTGTCAGTAATGATACCAAATGGCGCGAAGGCCCACAATGTGTCTGAACCCAATACTACTGAGAAACAAGGTGTTTAATACAGAACTGTCGAAGACAATCAGCACTATCAGTACGCTTTGCGTCAAAGCTGAACAGCCCATCAACTCCGGCCTCCAATGAACCTATAAGCCACGCTTGCCCTTTGAGACCGCCGGCGAGGCTCGCAAAGGATGATGGGCCAAACAAGCTGGAGGTCTTGTTTCAGCAAGATGCTTCGATGTGCTCGCTACATTGATTCTAGAAAGTGTAGGTTGGTTGCTTCTTCTACCATGTCTTTCCTTTCCCCTTTTACAGATACCTTCCCTCGCACGACAGTTAGGCACCATTCTCCTAATGATGCAATTTCGTCGATGATGAGAACTGCATCGACTCCCACCAGATCTCTGCGGAGATTAATATGAAGCTACGCGGCAATTGCCTTGGAGCAGACAGTAAAAACACCGGTGCAGGGACAACATAGAGCGTCACCCAACACACACCAGCGCTCTGCGTTGAGCACACTCTTCGTGGGACTGCTTACAGTATAAGGAAAGGTTCGTAAGTCCACAAGCAGCTAGCAGGTTCCATCCGTTAGCTCAGTGGTAGCACATAAGTGGGTCTGCGACAGAAAACATCTATAGGACTGTATCACTCGCTACCTCTTTGGACACTTCCTGTCAGTATTGGATGTGGAATGAGTCAAAGATAATACTGTCAACAAATATACCACCAGAAGTGTGGTATCTCGCAATATGTGATCTGCTGACTAAAACTCCAGAAGTTAATCCGCAAGTGAACGAACCCCGAATTTACCTGGACACTCAGTGTGCAGTAGCCCACAAATTCTATTCCCGACATTTTCATTTTACACAACGACAGTACTACGAAACTAACACGTTGCTCTCCGAACCCCTTAAAACCGCGATCGTTGTGACCTCCTTAAACGAAAATCGAAGGTTCCATTTCAAAACCATTCATCAGGAAGTCCGTTGGAGCCCCTTCAGTATGGCGTCTTGAACAAACATCACCAGAATATAGATTCACTCACAACCAGTTACGGTTTCAAAACCCTCCCCCGCTTGCGAGTGAACCTAAACGGAGCACGGAACCTACGACCATGCCGAAGAAGCTATTGGCAGGTGAGTACATTATCCAGTAAATGAAATCAGTTAAAATTTGGTGCAGGGAAGGTGAGGGGAGCCAAAATCTGTCAATTCAATTGTTAGGTGAGCGGCGGTAGTTTACTACGCTCATTAAACGCTCACACCGTTCCAATTGTGATCCCAAGTTCATAATATATTTCAGGGGTACTAACCAAACTTACTTCAAGTATTCGAGGGAATGTAACTTCTTCGGCTTTGACAGAGCCACGTTCTGTCTTTTACCGAACATTATAACCAGCAAAGACGTCAGTGTAGCATGGCCCGAACACAGCCTAAATCTCAACTCGCCCGCTCATTTTGGCACAATCCAGGTTCAAATTCGGTGCCCGCTGGCCGATCCGTACCAGGCCGTACCAGTTTTTTCCGAAACCGCAGTGTGCACAAGGGCAACTGCTGCGTCAAAATGTAGCGTTTGTCTGCATATATGCTGAGACGAAAAGTTGCCAATCGCTTATCGCGTTTGCCAAAACGTGCTTAAACACATGTCTCCACAATTTGGCGCGCATTCTAATCTTCCATCTCCTTGAGCGCACGGGTCTGTGCATGTCGTTCGGCGGCCTCCATTCAACTGGAAGGCACAGGCTAAAAAGGGTGAGGCAATGCCAGCATGAGGACTCAATTATGAAGGCGTCTAAAAGTGGTCTGCAAAAGTGGTTGTTCACGACACTAGATGCGTCATGAACAACCGACCGAGGAAGGCTATTTCCGAAATAAAAAAGTATTACTTACAAAGGCGTGCACTCTGAGCTTGAAAGTCTTCAGACCATGTCTTCGCCGAATGTTAACTGGGTCAACAGTGAAAACGCCTTGGCCAAAGGTTGTTTAGTAAGTATTAGTTCTCCCCGGTGGCGATGATACTTCAGGAGGAAAAGGTCAGGCATGGTTAGCCGCGTTTCATATGCCATGGATATAAGACCGGCTACAATTTTTGCAGCAGCCCGTTCTACGCACTCAATGAGAGTAACATCTTTCTGACGCCCTGAGTTGACAACTTCGTTGGCATGTTCATGAGGCGGTCTGATGTAGGCCCGACGGAGTCATCAATGCCCTGGTGATAGAACGTTGAGCTCCAATATCAAAAATGAGAGACACTAATGAAAGTTGAGTACTATGTCTAAATAAATTAAGAGATTGGGTGCATCCAATGAACAGTAATACAGTGTGAAAATGAGGTACGCCGAACTGGTGAGACTTATCGGTATGTGAGGTCCTTGTGCTGTTGTGCGAAGGGAGGCCCGGCGTAGGGAGTTTTCCCCTGGATTAGTGCCATACTTGATCTTCGTTCCGTGGCCTGATGCTTTGTTAACGTTAGATCGAAGGGCCGATGTGGTGTGCAAATGAGGTGTGCTACGTTGGCGTCTGAGCCTGCCTGCACTCTGACTTGTGTGTGACGCGAGTGTGTGACGTGTGTGGAGCAAGTCAAATGAGGAACTTATCGTTTGTGAAAGTCCTTTGGTGGAAGTCCGGACTGCGGAATCGTGTTTTCTTCGCAGATATAGCTGCTACATGTGTTCCTTCCTTGTCCGCGGACTTATGGATTTTGGATGACCTCGTGCTCCGTGCGCGCACGTGATTCCCCGTGTGTTGTTTGTAGGGTTTGTCTTGTTTTGTCCTTATAAACGTCCAAAGGATCGTGAAAAGCAACAATGTGAAGTCACGTTGATCCCTTAACGGTTCACGGAACCTGTTTTTGGCAAAAGGCTGTATTCGTTGGTGCGAATTTGGCACGTAATTTTGAGGCAGACAAAACAAAATGTGGATATTAGGTGCTGGTGTGGAATTGTTTGGAGGAGTTATTGAACGGAAGGGTAGCTGTTACAGAGTATTTGGAAGTCTATGCAAGTAATACAATGGAAGGAGTGTCCAAGTATCCGGAGAACGGCCGATTTTCCATGATTAATTAGGACACATATTTTGGATGGCTCCAGACGGCTGAACCCTCTTTGGTACCTATCTTCGTAATGCCTTGTGGTTCATTCTCAATGCGCACGTCAGATGCGCTCGGAGAGACTCCTCCAAACCGCCTATTGTCATTTAGAGAGAGCTGCTAACTCAGTGACTACTGCTTTGCGGCGTCTACATCCACTTAAGTGGTGCTGACGTTGGAAATACAGGATTTCGGGACTTCAGGCCACAATACGGTGTTTCATGTAACGCACGACGGATGTCTTGTCGGGTGGCCGTCGGGCTTCTAACTTCGTCAGCATTTTGACTCTTGATGGGTGCAAGCTTACCTTTGGCTGACTTCGAAATCCAACAAGTTATCGGATTGTAGCGTCAAGTACAGCATAATGTGATCGGAGGTGCACGAATGAGTTGCGCACGAATTGGAGAATGTGCCGACCGACGAGAATTTCTGAGACAACCGCATAAAACGCCTGCTTTCGTTTTTAGTGTGTTTATGTCCGTGTTTCGCTCGCGGGGGAATGTGACGAGCCAGTCACGCTGAGGCAGCGGGTACATTGTTATCACACCCATACATCCTTCGATCAAGTGTAGCAGTGGGAAGACGCAAAGATAACTTCGGATATGCCCTTCATAACTTTCTATAGTTGTGCAGTACATAGTTTCTTCCTACATTCTGTCGTCGAAGCCTGGAGAACTGATAAATATGGAAGAACTCAGGACAGATATGAGGACTGTTGATTGTGATTGCCTGATACAACTGTGTCCTGATCAAAATATGTTCGGAGCTGGTATTAATTGCTAATGCAGGTAAACACGTGTTAATTTCATTCTCTAAGCTGAAACTGGTGCCCGGATTAACCGCTTCTGTTGTTCACATGTCCAAACCTAGTTAATTTTGTGACTCGTGTGCAGACTCAAACTTGTTCTGGTCCTTCCTCGCTGTAATTTGTTTGTTTGGTTCATCCCAAAACGATTAGTTATTACAAATTAGCTCTATGGTACTTCCCTATAGGGGCTCTCCGTGCATGAGTTTCTATTTTTGGGCATTTTTCGGTAACGCTCCCCAACGACTCATTTGTTGCTTTGATGCAGGCGTATCTACCCAGCCGGAGACGACGTTTGGCGGATTACTATTGGTACTTGAACGCTGTTGGATCGCTGTGCCATAGCACCCTCGTGTTTTGAAGAACGTAACATTTATTTGTATATCATTGCATCAATTTGGCAAGGACTTCCATTAGTAAAGAAAAACATAGCTCGTGGAGATTCGATAAGTCCAGCTGATAGTCCTGAAACTTTTGAATCTTATTAATATAGTTCTAGCACTATCAGTTGAAAATACTGAATGTGGCAGTAGCCGGTTCGGTGGGTAAGCAACGAG
>NW_008751729.1:967835-968590 GCF_000715545.1 Opisthorchis viverrini | reverse complement strand
GAGATCGCATAAAAAACGTAAGGCGCATGACCGTTTGGCATGTTTTATGATGAGATGCCATACGACATAGTTTCAGTCTATGGAAAAGCAAACAGGTTATGAAAAACGAATTTCGTCGCGGCCGTCGCGCTACATATATTTAAATGTTCTCTGGTAACTTGCGTGTGAGGCAGTATTTTTCTCCGATGTAATCTATGATTTGCATTTATCGGAAATTCTTCCGGGATATATCCCAAAGTGGATCATAAGCCATAACCACCGTGCAGTCTTTCGCATCGTCACGGAATAAAGGGTGGGTTTTGGGCGGACATAGCACGGATGCTTTTTCCTCAGCAGCGACAGAAAAGGTCAGTCAGGTAGGATAAATGTGGACGGGCAGGCAAAACCCATTGAGGAGATGGATTGTGGTAAGCCTGGATCACTCGGCCGCATTAAAAATAAAAGCGATATAGGTGAACTTGTGTTGATGGATGCTACTCAGACGTGGGCCGGAGGATAATTTATTCAGGGCACTGAGATGAAGTAAGCCTTCCAGGCGCGAGGTAAGTGGCCATCATTATCATGAGAAGTTTGACTGTCTTTGAATTGGCTGTCTTGATCGCTCACATTTTCGGGCAATTCAGACACGCTTTTAAAACTTGATACGAATATCAAGACTTTGGCAAGAGCGATGAGTTACGTGAGGCCAAAACCCATTAGGCAGGCAGAAAAGAGGGCCTCAGAGTAGCCTGATATAGAGACCAGGTTTCAACGTG
>NW_008751729.1:931993-959097 GCF_000715545.1 Opisthorchis viverrini | reverse complement strand
AAATCCCTGGAGAGTTACCACCACGGGGCTATCACCTCATTTCGATCTACCTATCGAGTAACTGGAAGACATTCAGAGTCAATAGAGTCCGTGTTGACCACAGACGAGACAATACCCATTCAGTTATTCGGTTCACCTCTCCGCACTCAGTGGTACTATGTCCGGACATTTTAGTTAGTGTGCTCTACCTCTCAGTTTGTAAGCGTCAGTGAACCTTTGTCCCGGCGGCATATCTACTCTTTAGTTTCGTTGGTTGCTGTTCCTGGACTTCTCTGCCATTCGATTGCTACGCTTTGACGATACGCAGTTATCCATGTATGTTTTTTTCGATTTGCTTTCTCTTACCCTTAATATTGATATGTTGCAAGAGCGCGACTTATCTCGCCGGAACCAGGCCTGTTCGCCACATTCTATTCCTGTGGATGAGTATCTCGTGAAGACATAGAAGGACCGTTATTCCTGAGTTGTCTTTTTGCTATATCAACACCTCTAACGAGCAGATTTTTTAGTAGGCCTTTTTTGGCTCCGTTGATGCTGCATCCTACGCAGTCCGGTGATCATTGTACCTTTCTTCACTTCTAGGTGATAAATCAACCCGTCTGCAAGATAACGTAATCCGTAATACTACCAGTGACATTCGTCACAATTCTCGCAGGGTATCTTACCCTAGGATAATGCGCTGTGAATGCGCAACTCACACATTCGATAGCGTTCCAAGCAGCACTAACAGGCTAGACACTGATATCTCACCACCTAAAGATACAATGTGCAATGCACCTGGGTTTTTTCATCGGCTGACATTTTTATGGCTGATCTTTTTCAGGAAACAGCCGAATTGGTGAGCGATGTGCTCAATGTGGAAGTTTTTCGCGGTGTCATCGCGAATCAGTCCCTAGTTGGCACCTACTGCGTGCTAACCAACCAGGGTGGCCTCGTGCATCCCAGGACCACGGTCGACGAACTTGATCAGCTTAGCAGTCTTCTTCAACTCCCTCTTACAGCTGGCACTGTTAACAGAGGCAGCCCAATGGTCGCCGCTGGGCTCGTTGTTAACGACTGGACGGCGTTTTGTGGAATGGAGACTACGAGTACAGAGATCCAGGTGAGGTGCTGGCAAGGAACTCATTTTCTCGTCTGCTTGTGTATCTTGTTAAAACGCACTTCATGGAGTCAATCATTTAACATTAAACGTCCCGCGTACGTTTTTTTCAGTCGTTTTAAGCGTTGGTGTTTGCACCTCCACTTGGAGCTGAAATATTGTCGTGTTCGATCACAAGTTTTCCTCGTACGATGTTCATTTTTCTACTTCGAAAGTTCCTCCGTATCTGTATATGTGTGTGATGCATGTAATTGATGCCTTTATCACGGTGTAATGGAACGTTACATGCTCATGCTGTTGAACCGCCCAAGAGTCTGGTTTGTGTCCGAATGGTTTTCTGACACGTCATCTCGTAAATCTTCATGGCATTAGGAGAGTGATTTGAGCGCGCATTTCACGGATCCCACAACCACTCACTATGAAGAGATTGTGCCACAGGAAATTTAGGAAAAGTATCTTACGGGTATTTCTTTGGATTGAACAGCTGCATCCGTTTTACTAGAAAGTAAGTCTTCCGTGCTCGAAGTTGTAACAATAAACTGCGGGGATGTGTATCAGTTTGACTGCCCTCCCAGTGTGGATGAGTTACCTATGTCACCAATCAAACCGCCTTGTCTACCAATACTTATCGTTTTAAATATCACATCAACATAGGATCAAGTTTCGGTGAATGTTTACACTAAGAGACTGCGAATGTTTTTTTGACGTAACACAGTACTTATGAGGTAGCTGGAAACACTTACCCAGCTTAGTACCGATTTTGCCGTTCTTGGGATTCATTACCAAGAAGTATGCGGATGAAGTGTGTGCTTTGTATCAAGGAAACGTGCTTCGGTATCTCGAATATCGTACCGACTGAAGCATGAGGCGGCATTGATTGAGCACATTCAGTTGGAGCATATCGTAAACGGGAGATTTAGATGGGAGTTGGTTAGCTTTCTCAGCATTTCGTGGTGCTCGGGCTTCAGTACTGCGATTACCATTCATGCCACACTGATTGGAATTCGGTTTCTCAAGGTTCGGTAATTTCAGAAAGGCTAAAAACGTGCAACCCGAGCCTCTGTAGTGCGTAAGACAGTATTACGAGTTAGAGTGGAGATAAAGCCGTACTGTTTGCCGCGACAAGAGATTGAGCACAGTAAGATCTCCTCTCCATGCGACCAGCATCTCCATATTTTTGCAAGCAGCGATGCTACCTTCTCTCGAAGTACGATTGGCTAGAAGAGGTTGGTCACAAAATTCTAGCGCTCGATGTTCGTCGCACAGGTAACGGAAAGCGACTTCTCCGGTTGGCTCGCTTGTTCGTCTCTAACCAGTACAAACTTTCAGCATAAACGCTCATACCGTATTACCTGAAGGCCATCAACTGCAGATCGGCAGTGGTCGATGTACCGGTGAAGAGCTTCAATACAAGGTTGACTCTGACTGTAACAATTCACTTTCATTGTAGAATACGCCGGTCGACACAATACTATTCGGTTAATCACCTCCAAATTTATAGGGTTGGTTTCAGCAACAAATCGGTGAGGCTACAATTGATTCTTACAGCGACCGAAAAAAGGCGAAAGATACCATGCCCAACGCTTTCTGAACCGTTTGTCCGATCTCTTCTGGATACTGGATATCGTCGCGATCAGCAACTTTCGTTGGCCAGAGAAAGACTGTACTTGCAACAAGTGACTGTGATGGTACAAGCAGCTCCCTTAAACTCCGAATGATGTTGCGCCTAAGAATGGAGATGAGAGTTCGCAGAGAAGGCTTGTGAGGTGGAGAAAGCTTTTGTGATGCAAAGCAGCACACCCTATTCCAACTAATCTGATCAGGCTGTCGGAAGAGGGCGGATGGTAATCAAACGATTTCCGAAAATGATGGAAACGAGAACGTCATCTTCAATAATCGGCTAAACACTTTGAAGGGTCGTCAAGTTCCATCCCGCCAACTCAATTTCTGGAAGTTCTTTACGCACCTGGATGGAACGTCATCGCCACGGCTTCGTTGGCAACTTTAATCCAGCGCAAAACATCAATAGTTCAAGACAACAAAGCTCCTGAACCCGATAGGTGGTTGCATTCTGCACCATTCAAAGGCAGTGGATCTCTTTTAGCTGAACTGATGTCCTTGCTGCAAAACATGTGGAACCAAGATAGAATGCTGAGAGAATGAAACGCTTCCATATTGGCTCCAACAGTAATGAAAAGCATATGCGAAAACTACTGAGTCATCAGTCTTTTTGCCATAGTCTCGAAACTCCTCTCTGTCGCTATGTTTCGCTGATTGGTTTCGATTGAAAGGGTCAAATTCGTAGAAATCAAGCTGAGTTTTGTTCTGGCGAGAGTTACCCGACCAATAATGGTCGTTTTTCTTGACTTGGAAGCTGCTTTCGGTCCCTTCGGTCGCCAGGACACTGAATAGGTTGACGTCATCGCACTCCCTGGATTAGTTCCTTTAGAAATGCAGACCACTTCAAATGACCTGAATACTTCTGCGGTACGGTTCAACATGCGCCTCATACTCGTAAAGTAACACGTCCAAGTCCAAACCTCATGCCTGCAGTTGAGTTGATCGATGTTGCAGAGTATTTCTTTTTCTTAGACCGTTGCTTATGTACTAACGAAAGGCAGAACCATTTTCTGAATCGAGAGGGCCAGATTGGCGTTTGCCAACCCTCGTCATTTGTGGCACTGAAAGGAAATTAGTCTGTCTTCCAGAGTTAATATTCACTTCTGGGGTGTGAGCTGTCCTACTGTAGGGGTCAGAGACACAGTGGCTGTGAAGTATCTTCAATGACTCCTTCGGTGTCTCCGAGACGAGTCTGATAGGAACGTCGGTTCAATAAAACAACTCTGTCGATAAATCAGCCGCATACGCTCTATAGGTTATGCCGGTTAGGACATGTGCTTTAGTTGCCTAACAGAGCCCCTAACTCAGTCAGGTGTTGAACGGAAGCGACTCAGGGGTGGCCAGTCCATGGCGTGGCAACGAAACATGATAATTAAACTCGGTCGCGTTGACAACTACAGCCTCTTCGGATGAGGACCTCAGGACGAGACACACCAATGGTTATTGGTCGTAACAGATATGGTCACACCGAGCGGCCAATGGCGGTCCCACGTACCTTTAAGGCACAGCTCTTTTTCCACTCTCCGTAAAACAAGCACAGTGAGTTAGTGTCAACGACCGGGTTGGTTTTTACCTCTAGTGTGTTGCTGTTATATCCTTGTTCCCTTTATCCTCGCTGAAGGAATTTGTGACAGCTAAGCCACTGTACCTTGGCTTTATGAGTGAGCAACTGGCTGACTGACGTGATGGATAGCATCAGTGAGAATTTCATATGGTTTATTTGCTTCCGTGTGTGTACGGGAACTGTGAATCCACACACTGTCACAGCTCATATAGCCAAGCAAACGTTGTGTTCTGTTTCTGTCGGATGAGACTAAAAAATGTGCTCATTTCCTTTGCTTTGAAATGCAGCCGAACACTTCTTAACTTGTAATTTGTATTAGAGTAAGAATACTCGTTGAAGAATTAACGAGTGCACCGGAAACTAGGACAGTTCCCAATCGTATTCCATTCTCTTATTCTGTTGTAGGGCTACTGAGAATAAACGTTCACTCTTTGTCATCGGTAAAGCCTTTAGTCCTCGCTGCTTTAGCGGCAATCCACGTCACTTACTCGGTGTTGATCTTATCTATGAGAAAATCCTTGAGTTACACCGAAGAAATCCCATGGGGTTTTTGCAAATCCGACACTCATCAGGTTACCACTCTTGATATCAAGGTGATTTTTCGTCCTTCGAATATCACCAGCAATCCTCAACAGCTTGATGATGGAAGATCGTGGTAGTTCATCTGATACTGTGAAATAGTGATGATGGGGCGAGATGGCTCAAGTGGTCAGAGCGCTTATTTACTGACCGCAAGGTCCGTGGTTCGAGCCCGACCTCTGCCTCTCGACTTCCCCTGTCTGGGCTCGGGCAACCCGGCAGTATCCCAGCCCCCGTGCTTCCTTCGGGTAGCATGGCAGCTAAACACCGGAAGGATGTTACAGCTCAACGATACCAATAATGATGATGCAACGACGTAAGCGGATATCTACATAACCCTGTGCTCGGCTGCTAAATGTACGGAATAGGGGTTTATGCCGCCTTGGATAGTGCTCGGAAAAGCTTGTTGGAGTCCTGCTTTAGCCACTATGGACCCTCCAGTATAAAATTCAGTACCACTGGGGACACCACACGCTTGACGCAGAAGAAAAACCACGGCGAACTTTTGACGAGTTTGCCGTCGTGGGTAAGATAGAGCTTATGGTTGCAGCTCATGAGAAGGCTACAACAGAGAAAGGTGGTGGTGAGAGCGCTAGTGATCTCCAGAGACGCTCGTCAGGAATTGGCACATCTAGGACATGCACAATACATGCTGGCAAGCACTTTTTACCGGACATAATGCAAGCTCACCGCAGTCCGTATAACTGCCATCTGTATAAACTAGAAACTCCCCTTGGTTATTCCGAATATCGGTGAAATCATTCCCCATACCTTTGTGTTCCATCATTTGAAATATACTTTGGAAAAATCCGTTGCCTAATCTCCGGGTATTTGGACTTATCCTTATAATAATAATGATAGTAATAATAATAATAATCTATGAATGAGTGTCACCCTGCCCTTTGGGATATTTGGGTGTTGCCCATAGCCGTCATTTATTCGTTCATGTAAGGCAAGTGGATCGGTTGGGGTTTTAACTGGTCCGCTCTTGTGTGAAAACTGGGTCTTGAGGACTTACCGAATTATCACGTTCTATCTTGCCTCTACCAACCGAGTAGTGAGTTTGGTGTTACACTGTATCACACGTTTTGGAGAGTGTCTTGTAAATCCTACAAATGGTATCTTGTAGTTGAGTCCAAAATTCTAGGTCTGTCTTTATGTGCTCCACCTAAATGCTCGTGATGCTTCCAGACCGATTTTCCATTTTGTTCTCCTCGATCCGGTGGACCTGGATATGACTGCTACCACTTACTACGGGTGGTATGTTGGCTTAAGCCCCAAAAAGACATTCTAATTCTCGAAAGAGAAAGTGACATCTTCCAATCTTCAACGTCTACAGTGACTGTGTCACATAGTGCATTCATCACATGGTACTTCCCTGTGAGTGCGAATGTTTGTTAGTTTATGTCTAGTCAATCTGTGTCTGATAATCACGTTTGACGGAGCATTTATCGCACTTGCTACTAACTACGCATGAGCACGACGCCAAGGTTCTCGTGAAAACGATGACTGGGAACTGGCTTCTAGAAGTCGTCACCGGCTCGTCCGTGTCTTGAAAAGGCAACCCTGCCAATCGTCTTAACAAAGTTCTTATCCTTTGTGAATGGCTGAGAGCGCTATGATGGTTACCAGACTGTTTTTTGACGGGTCGGACCGAAAATACGATACACGCTTGTGGTCGGTGGCTCTGATGAATATAGTTTTGAACCAACTGGCCAATATTCTTTAATCCACGAATCTACTTTCTGAGAGAATGACATTTCTGGACCGTGTGTGAAAGTTGAAAGTGGGCTATCATGTACATATCGTGATTGTATGATTTCTTCTTACTATCCGGGAGTTTCATGCTTCCCGAGAAAATTCGGCAGATTAGAGGCGCGAAAACTGGCGGAACTTCAGCGTATTATGTATTTTTCCGCTTTTTAGGTTGTCGAGTCGATTTTCAAACTAGAAGGAGAAATCGGTGCTACACCAGCCTCCGCAATGCATGATGCCTTGATCGAAAGGTCAGTTGAATCAGCTCTTTTCATGGCTTGTGTTTTCAAACCTGACACCGTTGGTTGCAGAATAACAGTCAAGCTTTTACTCCAAAGTTCCTAGAACTCATGTAGGTAGATCATCATACAAATCCGAATTTCATTATTGGGACAGAATACCTCTACACCGGTTGACCGAGTGAAGCGACTGCGTTCGGTCTCATCTCGTCAAGTTTCTTATGAACTGACCAATCACTTTTATACTAGCAACAATTTAACAGGCAAAGTCGACCCAATCGTAGTTTATTGGGTAGATTTAACCAATTGAGATTCGGCTGGCTGGTTAGTCGCTTTGGAAAAGTTATAGGTTTTGAAATACTTGGCTCAAACATTCACTTGCATGTTTTTCCGCTACCCAGCCTGGTGATCTTTGTACACTTTACTGCAAAGTTCCTTTCCCTCGAAACTGAGTTGGTTGTTGCCTTGGCCCTACCAGATCTGCGTACATCACCGCCTGGTGTTCGTTTTACTAATAAGCCTCGAAGATGTCATAAACGCCAGTTTTTCCCATGCGGATCTTTCTGACACTGGATAAAGTTTTTGTTGTCCGCGTGAATAACAATACCATCCTTGCAATGATTTAGAGGCCGATAGTTGCGCCATACGTACACGAACCGCTTTCGACGTCTTGTGTGAAGGCCACATCGATTCCTTGTTTGACCCCTAGAGGGTCTACCAGCCTTATTCGTTTGGATTTTTGTAGAGCCAACCGACTCACCAATTTTGTTAATTTGCAAACAAACCTCTCGAATAACGTGGACTGAGTTTGGTTACTAACATGATCTTGTTCCGTCTGTCGGTGGTACACTTGACATGCCCAGTATAGCACTTATAGGCTGACGTTGTTGGGAGACAAAGGAAAGTGAAACGAAACGTGCGTAAAAACACATGCTGGTTAATGCTAGTTAATCCGTTCGGAAGCATCTGTTGCTGCTGCTTCATACTCGATTTGATTTCCAATTGTTTCTTTTTTCATTTTCAGCTTGGGTTAGTCAATTCGTGCCGTCCCTACCGTTTCAAATGTTTGGCAGCTGAACGATATATACAACAATCAAGTCTGAAAGCGGAACTCCTTATCTGTGTGTAAATCGAATCAGATATACCGATTTTTGTACAGACCCAACTAACGATGGTACACATGAACATGAAGAATGTCTTCTTATTGATTTAGTGGCCTGCTTTCGAAAGGACTTCGGGATGGCCCTGCGGGAAACGGTCGCACTCAGACGGCCACATATTTCTGTCGCATGGGTAGAAAAAGACTGTCAGAGGACGTTGCCACCCAAGCTTGGTCACAATCTATTTTGAGTAAACTTCCTCTTTTAGTAATAAAACTGGATTCCGAACCAGTCAAATCTGATCTGACGTTTACGGGGCACTGTACCTTGTTGGGCCGACTTGCTGACTCCTGGGCTGTATTTGAGTTGCCTATTGGCCTAACAACGCGGTCCTAGCCAGGCTTCGTTGGTTGCGACGCATCATTGCGTTCTTACGTAATCGCGTTCGAGCAAAATAGTTGCGGTATCCGTCCGTTGTATTGTTTGATTAGGTTTTTCTTCCTCAACATGGCTGGATGAACCGTAGATGCGTCCTTCACATGTTTGCGGTTATTCATCGCACATCCTGATTTTGTTTGGCGATACATCTCGATCTAGTCACATCTATTTACCTTGGATTGCGTGTTGGAAACTTCCGTACATGTAGGATAGCAGCAGAAAAATAATCAGCTGCTCGCGCGCAACTAAATAACGCAGATGAACATTTCATACAATTCACCGTGGCTGGCAGTACGAGGACTGCTCCTATCTAATGAATCCGAAGAAGAGCAAAACTGGTCTTGGACTGTGGAAGAGTTTTCAGCAGACTGGACAACTCGTTTGCGCACCAAAAATGTACCGCCTTAGAACTGCCTCCATTGATAGGCATTGTGAAAATTAGTTTTGTTTCTCACATTCATCTATTGATTCGCCCTTCGAGAATACATGAAAATACGTGAAAAGTGCTCATTATCTGGTTTGTGGCTTGATTATGTTGAGTTTGTGCCACTCCTAGTTTTGGTCCCACAGTAGATTTGTTAATCTGGCGCTTGACATTTCTGTTGAGTGTTGGCTCTGGAGATGGTAGATGTCAGGAAGCCACCAACTACACCATTAGCTACTCTTCTTCCACCATGACCGCTTGAACTCTCAGCTAGTGACCGTGTTTAAGTCATTTTCCGTTGCTCAGCTTTGAAATGGTAGTCGTCTGACAGGAACAATTGGTTTAGGCTCCTTTGGGCAAAAAAATAATTTTAGTCTTCAGCCGTTTCCACTCGACCATCTTCCATTTAATTTTGATCTTTTCATTCACGCGCCTCATACGCCAAGTTTCGGTTTTCACCTTGTGCGCTGCGGAAGACTGCTATTATCTGTCTTGTGATGATCAATGTGGGGAACCCGCTGGTCACTAATTCGTTGAAATAAAACCAGAGAGCTCGTAGACGCCAAGGTGGGATGAGTGAAGTCGTAAGCACGCATGCTTGGCAACCACACCATTGTAAAGGATATCATGGTCGTAGACAGGTTATGTATAAGGTGAATATGTCCTTTGAAATTTTTTTGGGAAACGTCACCTCTCCAAGGTTCTTCTGTAATGAATCGCTGGTTCAAACCAGATCCCTCAGTTATAACATTTTTCCAGTGCATAGCTGCCGATTAACTCATGGTAAGTCCAAGTGGTAGCACCCCAAGGTTACCCAAGTCTCTCAAACATAGAGATAAATTCGCATTACGAGCCTTTCAATTAGGAGCTCGCTCCTCAACCCCGAGCCGCCTGTAACCTATGCGGTCCAACTACCCCTCCCAGCAAGCTATTGCGTCAGGTATTTGGCATGATGGAGGAACTGCAGCTCTAACCTAGCCCGAAACTATGCAGTTGTCGCCTTCTGAAGGCAGATGGACGGACAACCGTATCGTGGAAGTCAAGTGGGAAAACCCGATACCGTTGTCGGATTGTGTGCAGGTTGGAGTCACTTATCAATATAACGACTTCCTACAGGTTGCTTGGCTGCTATATACCGAAAAAACGCCGCAGATGAGCGACCTCCATGTTCATGATCAGCCTATTGTAATGTGGTTAAGCTTACACAGATATCCATAGATTTTCTCCAATCATTCGATTGATCTCTGCCAGATTCTAGTGCTTCTGATGTTGCTGATTGCAACTATCCGGGTTTTCTTTAAGAAACACGTGACTCTCGTATCATCATGATTATTTTTATTTTCACGTGTGATGTGCTTGAATCAATTGCTATGAACCGATTCACGTGGATAACAGCACGTGGTGCTTCTTGTCGGAGAATTTGTCGGTTGGAGTGGCATCTCTCGAGTGGTTTTACTTGTATCTGTTGGACAGGGTTTCTGTCACTCAGCGAGCATGCGAGTTCGGAGCAAACCGGTGCTCGATTCTGAATGTTTCTTCAGTGGTTGGAGAATGTTAATGAAAAGTGTTCACTTGTTTTTTTATACAAGCGGTTTGTCAAAAGTTGTGCGACACCACTGGGCATGAAATAGTAGATAGTCCTGAGTTGCACTGTTGCGGAACCTGTTAAGATTATCTGGTGGGATCTGGTTTTATCGAAAATATGGTAGTATTTGCCATTCAATCGATTGAAGCCGTCGATCAGAATTCACTGTTCGGATCGTCCAAGGTATTAAGCAGACTCAACGCGAGTAAAACAGCCATAGAACGAAAAATCCCCAGTTGAATGAATCACGTGTTACCCATCGGGTCACTGAACTTTTCTGTGGTGCGTCACACTATGCTTCGTGGCAATTTTTTTACAACCCGATGATTGTCATGACTTCCCCCAGTACTTTCAGGATGACAACACAGGTGTTTGTGGGTATTGGACCGTTTCATCGTCCAATCTTGAGTGTATGCTCGACCGTGTTTCTGCCGTTTATCCCATTACACACTTTCACGACCAAACACGGGACACTTCTGCCTTGGACTGCAATTTCGAAACAGTGGATTGTTGAAGCCCAGAAGGTGTTTTATGCACCGCACTAAGCGGTTCAATTTGCGAGGAGTGGCTGTAACAGTGGAACAAAATACGTGTTCTTTCAAAGAAGCTCAAGGGATTCCATTCACGTTATCCTTCCGAAAGGAAGTTCCAACAAGCTGCTGAACGGTTAAGTATCATTATTGAAGGTACACAATATCCTATTAGCAAGCAACTTCACAATGTCACATGCTCTCATTCGCATTTGATATTGGTTTTGACGAGAGAGCTCACGTGAATCCAGATGGATTTCTCGTTCGTAATGGTGTTCCCTAACGGTTTTCTTCTTAGTGAACTCCCTGATGACCTTGTCCCAGAAAGACGGACTACGGACGTCTTCAGCGGTCCCAACACGGCTCTTGTGTGACATTCATTGTGTATTAAAGTAAACTCAATAGCTTTACACCCCGATAGGTAAATTTTTAGCATCCACGTGGGTGACGCATGTGCAGCAATGGAAGGGAGGTTTAGCAGGAGCACATCGTACAGTGAGTCAGGATTCACAAGATACACGCCATGTAGGGATTCCGGCACACGGTAGGTTTTATGGATGAAGTTTCGCATTTGGACTGTTTACGGAATATGTAAACGGGCCTGAAATAAAATTAAGTGAAGAGTTGTTGATTGTCCGGTTACATCTATCGGTCATGTGTGATGACAAGTCGCCAACGAAGTTCTTGTTTAGCTGTGAGAAAAGTTGTAACATCAGGGGATTGTGACAAATTAGGAAAAAGGTGATGTTCCCCGAAGCACTCAACAGTTTGGTTCAATCCAGTTTGCAATCCCATGTGAGTTTCTGGAATTTTTGTGGTCAGAACCAATTGCGATGCAACGAGGATGTTTACACTTGTGCAAAGAAATGGGAACAGATAGTTCATGGATGTACAGGCAAAGAGGAACGGGGAAAGGTGATGCCTCATAGAAAGACTTAAGTTTAGTAGTAAGAACGACTTGTTGTTCTACAGACATGTGACCTATGTTTCAGTTAGCAGCAATACTTACTGCATCCGTCGATAAGATGCTTTGGCAACAGCCCTTCCTGTGGAACATCGAATAAGCAGAACGCAAGCGATATGCGGCAGTGTCCATCCGCCCTTTGGACCCTTTTCGTATACTCAAGGATTGTGGTGCCTATCCTCTAGCAATCAGGTGCCGTTAGCTAATAAATTTGCGAGGCTCTCGCTGTGGAAATCCCCACAGTGCAGGACTGCAGACGATGCAGTCTTCACATGATATCTCTAAACGGATCAACACAAACCGATCACTTCCATCCCCAGGTTACTCATGATAGCTACTTCACACTGTTTTACGCGGACCAAAGTTTTGCGAATTTACTGAGCTTACGAGTAAGGAAAAAACGGCCCTTGGAAAAAAATCTAAGTAGTAATTTACGGATGTGGATTCTTTCCCAGATGTATGAGTCATCCATACAGCTGCATTTAGCTATCTTTTTCGCGTGCTTTTCATCGTGGCCCACGCAAAAGATCACAAGATAGTGGGGTTGCGGTCACCCACTGTTCCTGAGAAACCACATGGCGGAGCTAGACACAAGCCCTGAATATCCAAAGCAGCCGACCGGTATGACTCAGTTGGATAACCTCCCGGCAGTTGGTTGCCTCCTTCAGATTGAGGTAAAGAATGGTGCCTGATAACAACAAGGAATATTTCACAAGGAATTTATAGATCACTCGTAGCCTGTCGTGCGATTTGTGGGATTTTTACTCATCTTACTCGTTTGAACACTCCTGTTCACGTCTTGGTGCAACCATTCTGGTCATGTAAGGATGCCTAGGTAGAAAAGTGCCAAGGTTCGTGTGCAACCATGAGGGTCCTAATCTAAGCCCTTTCTGTGTCCGAGCAAATCGCACTTTTTGGGTTAACCCAAAAGGTAAATTGCGTGCGTGAACACTAGTGCGGCCTCAACGAGCGACTGGATAGATCAGTTCGCCTTTGATTCTGCGCCAGTCCAACTGGAATCAGCAGTTGTTTCTTGCTTCCCATACCGCCAAGAGAGAGGAAAAGAAACATGAAATTAATATGATGTAATGTCGGCGTTACGTCACCTCAAACATCTGCTAAAACTGTTTCAATGGAAAATAACATTACGACTAGCTTAAACGATAACGAGAGATTCCTGTGTTTTTCCTTTGAATTAGATCAGGTGCTTTTCGCATTTTAGTGGCCAGCAGATTCGGTGAACTTGTTGTCTTCAACACATTCCGATTCATTTCGACAGATTTTCGTCAACTATGAGGCATATGAAGGCACATTATTTCAACCTACTCTTCGTTCCTCATCAAACCAACCAACTATCCCTCTGAATTATCCATCCAATTTCGGATGGATCTTGTCGCTTATAGTATCGTATGTGAGCAAATGGTAGACGTAGAAATTCGGTAGGTCTTTTGACAATGATCTTTTCTTAGTTGTCTGACCTCCATAAGTGACGGCCGTTATCAATCAACTGGACTCAGTCAAAAGTACGGAGGTGGTGGGATACCGCACCAATACTGATAGTACAGTCTAGTCACCGTCATTACAGAGTGTCCTGAAGTGTGTGGACCGCCCGATGGAATCGCTTTAGGCGCGAATGATGGGACCCCATGAAATCTTCGTATGGCACAGGATACAACACAACTGTGAGAGCTCGTTTTCCGTGTCTTCATGTCCAGGACAACTTGAACATAAATTATATGACGAGGCGTTGCTGTTAGGTTGAAATACTATACATGGATCGACCCCGAGTCTAACTGGAAATACGCAATACTGTTCACCTGGTCAGCAGGACCGAAGCCAAACTACATCAGGCTTGCTCATCACCTCTACGCGTTATATCGTCAACGGTTACCATCCCCGCGTAAGATGACTATGGCGAAGTTGCGCGGTATATTTCATCTGTGCCTTATGTTCCCGCTTTTTAGTTGATAGCCTCATTGCGGATGCTTAAGTGCGTCTATGCATGATAATACACCTGTTTTCTTGGACTGATGAAAGACTCACCTCTGCTTATAACAGACCATTTTCCAATAAGAAATTACTTCATCTCCTACCAAACTCACGCGCCAATCAGCAGAATTATAGTTTATCCTCCGCGTTAGGATTGGTTTTCGCAACCTTTTTGTGTGTTTTCAAGAAAAGAAGCACCTAGTTAAGCATAATGCTGTAAATAAAGGGATCATAAGTAAGCAACCTTTTCTAAATTTTGTCTCCTTACTTTGTGACACCGTTCCGATTAGTTAATAGAAGTTCGGTAGCTGGTCGTATATCTTCTAGAATTATATACCGAATAACCTAACTTCAAACAACTCAACATGGTCGGTTGTGGGTGGTTTGGAAACGAGCACTCCACTGAAATACTTGGATGATACCTGCTACTGTGTAGCCTATGCGAGGCAGAGGTGTTGGTTCACCATGGCGACAGGGGAATAGCGACTATCAGGTGTTATAATCTGGTTGATGACCCACTTGTTGTCCGTCTACAGGAGCATGCTGAGTCCCCATTCTAAGTCAACCAGGACGGGACAATGAAGTAGCCAAGGCCAACTGGACCGATGGGAGCAAGCTGTTCATCCGTTCTCTACACGTTCTCCGCTGCTTTACAGGATTGGCTGTGCAAAGACTGAAAGCACTCCTCGAAAAGGGAACATCGAGTTAAGTCCTTCAACCATCGACTTCGAGGAATATCATACCTACCGAAGAAATGTGACATCAGTCCAGGTGGAGCCTCACGATTTCTACACGCAGCGGTCACTCGAAAATTTCTGCTCCCATCTTGGCCCAATTGAGCCTTATATTACACAGTCTTCAACTGGGAGCAGTATGACGGATCTACAGAGTCAGCTTTCGTTACCTCACTCAGACCCAGTTAAAGAAAAGATTGGCAGCGACATCTGGGATTGGAACCTTAGGTAACCAATACATCAGTTTTAACACAGACAGCAGGGCTGTGGTGGGATAGCTGGTGAAACGGGTTTAGCTGATGTTGAACAGAAGCGAAAGCCGACATGTAGATCCGCATGCAAAAGTGTAGGTCAGTATTACTGACTCGAAGTGAGATAAGTTGATGTTCGCAGAGTTTCACCTCCTGAGTTGTTCTGGAATCACGTCAGTAATGGATATCTTTCCGCCTCATAACGCCAATAACAACGTAATTTCCGTATGCGAATCGTAAAGGCTGTAACGCTTCTGACAATCAAGAAAGCGAGGGTTCTCATACGAGCGGACAGAAAGGATGGTTTTAACTCTAAGGAAGTACTGCGGCCAGCCGTAGGAGACATGGCATTTGCTGAGGAGAGTTGATTACTTATGGAAAATCAAAATATTCACACATTAGATTACCTAGGACCACTTCTAAGTTGTCTACTGTCCCCGTGGACACGCAATTTACCGTAAGAATCCCGATATTTGTAATTTATTATAGGAATCCAGGCACTCGCAGTTTACCATAGGATCCCGATACTACCAATACACCATTAGAGTTTGAACAAGAACGTGACCAAGATTAGTCCACCAGGCACTTCTTCAGGGGCATTCGAATTAGGACCTGCCCAAGGCCATTACACTCTGCACGTGATTCCCTGATGGCTGTTTCTCTTTGTGTTTGACTGTCGTTCAACCGAGAAGTGACGCTGCGCTGTGTGACACATACCTGGAACTGACGTTTTGTGGCGTAGTCCTCGCCTACCGACATTCCTTTGTCGATAATCCCTTCAGTCTGTTCAGTACGTTTACTTTTATTCGTAAGTCTCCAGTGGTTTTCCCTCTAATAGTTGGACGGTCCTCCACGGATATTTTTCTGATCTCTGCTTCCTGTATGTACCGTTTTTTGGTTACAAAAGTACATTTGAGTGAACCAATTGTACCCAAGTTCTCAAAGACAAACTGCCACAGTGATTGTTGTGACTGCTCACTACAGCTCTCCGAAATTTTTCAGTTGATCCGGATTTCGAGAGACGGTCCACCAGCTAACCAACTGACCTCTTCACGAAAGGTTTTGAGTGTCCAGTGATTGACACTCTGTTTTGATCAATTCTACAAACAAAGACCGACCAAAATCAGTCCATCCAGCCATTTTGTGGTTTGTTGTTTGTAATCTTATAAAACATGTCTTTTCACTAATAAATTGAGACTTCTCCAGAGTGAAGTCAGGGGGGGATTCACCAGCGTCAACGACAGGAATTGGTGTGTAAATCGATATATCAGTTGCTCAGAAGAGACGGCCCACGCTGATTGGATACCATTTAGCAGATGACTTATCTCAGTCAGATCAGTAGGGTATTGTACATTGAATCGATACCAAATATAACCAGCTTTTAGTTTCATACTGTGCAGTGTAAGGCATCGTTTCACGGGAATGGGTTACTTTGCATCCTAAAACGGTGCCAATGCGGATAGGCTGTCTTTCATCAAGGGGACATTAGTGGAGGACGAGCTTCGCTGTTTTGTTCCGAAGTTTTTTCCCCATTTTTTGCCCATCTCCGATGACAGAATATTTTTTATTCGTCCAGGGAGCACGTTCTGATGCAGCAAACTAAGTCATCACTGGTGACGTCATTTAAACTATCAACATAATGTCATTAGCTCCAGTGGGAGTGAAAACCGACAATGAAAGGAAGTGACCAATTTAATGACATGTATTTTATGCTACTGACTGTGATGCAAGTAGTTCGATTTATGTTCGATTTTATACGGGCTGTCCAGTCCCACGGAAATTTTGATAGTCTAGCGTGACCCACCGTGTTCAGTCTATTATATTCTGTTCGGCAAGATTTCCAACGAATTTCTCACCCTTAAGGGGCGCGGCCATTCTAGACTGGGAACCCGTATCCATATTCAGAACTGCCAAACTACTAGTGCCAGGGCAATGGGGTGTGGATAACGGCAATCGTGGAAAAATCTTCCTATTCGGTATCTATTCTTTCGGTTTAGTTATCTCCGATACAATCACTCAAGAAATGCGAGCAAATCAAGTAAAGTGGCTCTAAAGATACCACTTTCCTCTATGCGGACATGCTGCGACATCCGCTGCCTGAACGATAATGGTCAACTAACGTTTATCACGCAAACCTGACTGTTTTTTGTCCGAATGTGCATGCAGAAAGGCCGAAATTAGGTAAGCAGTTATGTAGAGTACGGAATTAACGACAAAACCAGCAGCGTTCAATGGTCTGGGATAGCTAAGACGTTGATATTTAAAGAACCGACATTCAATTGTTCGGCAGAGATGGTGAAAAGTCGATGGAACTAATTTTTAGAAAGCAATAAAAAGCTACTTACAGATGAAAAATCGCTTGGGAGGGGCGAAACACTATCTCATTTAGCCTTAAGAGTCTCACTGAGGTGAGCAGATAGTTGAGCCAATCCAAGAAGCTCACCAGGAAACTTGATCAATAGGAGTAGTATGTTTACTCCAAACCTCAAGTGTTTTGGTTTGGATTCAAGTAGGGCAAGCGGAACTGCCGTTGAAAAAACAAGCTATGTTTTTGACGGAGTTTGTTGGTCTAATTTGGGCGGTGACTCAAATAAAGTAATGGATAAAATCATCTGCAGTCATCATAGAACCATGCGAATACTGATCGCTCATGCTCGCTTAGTCAGTACGTACACCTAAATAATCCCACCTGGTAGACAATGTGGAGGAATTTTTCGAGTAAGCGGTACACGCAGCTACTTCGTTTCTTACGGACTGTGCATTCGAGTCCGGGTAACGAACATGTGGTGATAACTTCACCAGTGGAGACTATTAACACGTTATATTCATCGTGTGGAAACTATCGATGGTAAAGCGCGCAGTGGGTCGTTTTACTGGAATAACTAGTTTGTTATTCTGTGCCATATAGCTTAACTACATGGTAATCCCTGAAGATAATGCATCTGATCAAAAATATATCAAAAAGGTTATGAGAATCTGAATGAATTTTGGGCAGTTTGTATAACTCTTTTTGAGTAAATCAGTCGATGATGTTTGATCAGCTTTTTCTTCTTACATAAATCTGGAGTAGTTTACAAGTGATCTGTTTAGTTTTCATCCTAAAGTTTTTTTATTGCTTCGAATCATGTCAGATCGGGAGTGACTGCGCATCTCAACAAAGAGGAGCGTACAACGTAGTTTCTAAATCTTTGTCGGGTTTGAATAACAGATCAAATTGTTGCAAAATGGAATATGAAAGTTAAGGAAATGAAGAAGGAAACCCAAATCGGAATATTTTTCCAGAAAATTTATGCGTTGCAATGGGATGTACCAGATGTCGGGCCATGTGAAGGGTAATGAGAGTTTGTAGTTTTAACAGGTGAGACTCGTAACTTGGTAAGAGCGCAGGTGACCCATACAGCTTGAGATATATCCGGTTATAAGGTGGGTTGGGCATCTTGGAAGATTCTTTCTGTGTAATCTGACCAAACCTCAGAGTTCTTTTTATTAGTACACTTGACCTAGGTCGGGCTTGTAATTCTGGCATATCTCGAAGTGATCTGAACGTATTTAAGTAGTTCCTTTGATTAGTCAGTCTAAGGAACAGTGTTGGGTCCAGTGAGAGAGGTGCATGCTATAGTGAACGAACGAAGTTAAAGTAGACAGATACCATCTGAACTCCAGAAACATGAAAAGTTGAAAGTTAACTTTTGGCAAAATCATACAAACCGATAATCCTAGCTAGAGTCATGCCCGTTTATCTTACAATTTACATCCTGGGAGGGGGGAGCACTTATTGTGATAAGAGGGATACATGAAAGGTTCTTACAGAGCTTATCTCGGGGAGGTAGAAAGAAACTGTGGAATAGGAATACAGGAGGAAAAACACCTTGCTTACAGGCCTATTTCCTCAGTCGGTTGACCTCTTAACTGCAAATGAGTTTCTCGGTTAGTTGGATGACGACTGATAGTGTCATCGATAGTTTCCCCCTTGTCTCCTCATCATCTTTGCAGACATTGCAATGTAAAGTTTATTCCAATACTTTCAAAAATGTGCTTGACCCCCAATGTCGGTAATATTGTGCACTTAATTTCACTAGCAATAACAAATTAAAGGACATCAATGAGTTTGCACTGCCAAAACTGGGTGGTTTGAAATTACAATGTGGCCTGTTCGGCACGGATTTTTCCTGCATCAATTTAATTGCCTAGGTTCTCTGCCTTTCTTGTGACTAATTTCACTCCTTAGGTAATGAAATCCTGGATTCCTTAAGAAACTGAGTGTAACAGATCGCGGAAATTCACAACGATACGGTTCTCTAGCCAGTTTTCCCTTAAACACGAAGCTAAGGAAGATAAGATACGGTATTAAACTGATGTGACAGGCATTGAATGCTCTAGTCAGCTATCTGTCACATTAAACTCCGAGTTTCTAGTGTCCTCAACTTGCATTTTATCTTTTGCGATCGATTCTTGGATAATGACGATGCATCCAACAAAATAATGTTCCTCAATATACATCCAAATATGCGTACACCGCCTTCAACTTCTTTATGCCAGTAGTGTGATATATCTGCATTCTTTTTTATCGCGGTCACTGCACAACGTGGCATCACAAATTGACAGCCGTTTTTTGGTTTGAATATGGTCAGAATATGGCCATCTGTAGAACCGGATTTAGTAGTGCTGAATGCGCGATGCGAGTTCGTATGACCCCTAGACAGAAGAGGTGGTGGCAGAATGTATGTACAATTCTATGGGGACTAGTACAGAGTCATTCCCCGATACGCCTGTGGATGCCAATGCCGCTAAATTTTTTAGGCCACTTCTATCTATTTATACAACACGCTTACCTGAAAATTAACAGTTTCATTCTAATTTACCGAAGAGGATCTGATGACCCATTTGGCCGTCGCTTTGCTTAAGGCCTTGTGTGACTTTGCCACGCCAAATTGCTCGGGCTTCCAAATTAAACCTACCACATTTCGCGGTACGCTCCTGTCAATCAACCCAGAATGGGTTATCTTGAGTTTCCTCATGTTGCCGCCTAACTACATTTTGCTGTTTGAAGTTCTCATTGAGGCTTTCTACCAAACCTATGTGGTGTAAAGCTAAGAGCGACCTCTTTCTTACTTAGCTTGAGATCTCTAAGACTTCATTCCAGGTGTGGTGTGTTGATTTCATATGTAGTGATATCCACAATAGTAAGTCAGTGAACTGTAACCTGAAATCTGCTGTCGTGGGAGGGCGCATTTTCGCAGGCACACCTAGCAAATACCTTGGAAAACAACGGCCGATGCAACAAATTCTATACATCTGGATATCCCACATCAGCTCGTGCAAGTGCCCGGGAGGTTGATGAATATGGTTTCAAGCTAGCTAGAGCTGTGATTGCCTTGTAGCTGATTTTTAAGTATCGTTCTATCGCGTTGCTTCTATTGGAAAAGTTCAAGTTGCGAATCATAACAAGTCACAGCAGGCTAAGCAATTTGAGGAATTTCTCAATCGCCATGGCAACCAACGGTACACTTTCGTGCGAATATTAGCGCTAGACGCCCTCTGTGAAGTTTTTTAGTTTGAATGGAAATAGCGTAGCAATTCTCGTGTCGTTTTCTTCGCATTTTAACTTTTGGCAGTGATTATATCTGTTGTAATTGAGGTAGCAGCCCGTTCGACACCCACATTTTCCCTGATGGTATTCCGTTCTGGCTCTCCAGATTTCACTAGTCAGCCCAATGGCTAAAACAACTTAGGCCATGGTTTCCGAGTCACACTATAAACGGTTTCAAACCGATTCGCTGTTGCCAAGGCTGTATAGAAATGAACACGCAAAAGCGGCCGAATACCGCCGGGTAAGACCGCGAACAAACTGGTTTGTCGTCATGGCAACTGGTACTGGCTTTCAGAACAAATCTGACAATCAATTTAGGCCCATAATTTATAGTTTGGCACACAGGATAAGAAAGGAGAATGTCAAACAAGTGAGCAGGTTCTTGCGCCCGAGAGCACCAGCGTCCCCACGAGACTGTGACGACAGCTAGGTCAATTGTTCCTCCCAAAACTGTTTGCAAGCTGTTGCGGCGCGATCATCAGCAATGTACGGGACTTGGATAACTGCAGGTTTAGTGCTACTGGTCGAACTTTGACTAGGCCATCTCAAGGCACACTCTATCGGTAAACGGTGCAGAGGTGAAAATCTACATTTAAGAGTGGGACTAGTTATCTTACGGGCAGAGTTTACCGGAATTAAGAAGCTCTCTTCTAGTAGTATACGAAGAGCATCAGAAATGTTCTGGAAGGTGGTACACCACAGTTACTCCAAGCAATACTTCACCTTCGGCAAATCAGTTGGTAAATGAGTAAGTACATTTCATGACTAATGCACATTTCGGTGTGCAAATAGAGAATAAGGTCTACGAAAACTCGGCAGCTACGTATACCTGAAAACCCTCAAGAAGAAGTAAACTGATGATGGATCGTCGAAGACTTTTCACTAGACTTTATAAGTAACGTTATGTCGAAAAAATAGATAAGTGAGCCTAAAATCCACGCTGGATGTATCTACACTGAGATATGGCCCCACTGATAATTGAGTGTCAGAAGTGAGACCAAGTCCTCTTGTTTCAATAAAACATCAGACGAGTCATACACCAATTGACGAATGGAAGGCATGAGACGATCCTCTTAATTTGACCCTACTTGGTACACTGCCATAGGCAGCCTAAAGAGATAAGCAAATGGAGAACAAATACTTGATTGTATGTGCATAAAGTAATTTAATTCAGAGAACCAAAGCACTCAAGTGACGAGCTAATCAGGTAACATGACTGCTACTTGTAGAAACTACATCGGACAACAATCAAATTACCCAAATTTGGCTGTATGCTTACATTTTATGATACATGATACTTGGACTTGTTGTTTTGAAGCTCGGAATGACCTTTTTAAAATAAGTTTGCAGATGAAGAGGAAATGAGTGAACTACTACATGAATTACATGGACTATCTTAGGCAAACAAAACCAGCTACTGACGGAGAGAGAATGCTTGGCGGAAAAAACGCAGTTGTTTTGTCCTGAGCAGACTTCTTTCAAATTACAAGAGCTGTGCGGAAAACAAGGAACACTAGTGTCTGATGAATCAAAATGCATAAGATACTCCACAGCCCTTAGTGTAATATATGCTGTCAGTTCAGAAGCTTTGCGACAGAAGAGCCGGCATCCGGTCACAGGATGTGCAGAAAAACAGCCATGGGGAAACATCTTCAAACTAGCACAAAAACTTGTCAGTCGACAAGTCCCACTGGAACTTATTTCAGTTGGTATTGATTGATGGATGAGGTAATATGTCTGTTTTTTGTAAGTGCCTGGCAACGGAAATCAAGTAGTATATGGAATATTTTGGTTTAAAAATTATCATGTGAACGCATCGCATTCTGTACAAGGAAGCACTTCGTGGAAACAGTTGGGCATGTCTTATCTTGGAATAGAAAACCGTCCAATACTGGAGTGGATTTCAGCTGATCACACACGCTTCATTACTGCAAATTTAAGGACTTCTTTCAGAGGATTTTTCTTGATTTGTGTCGTTTGCGTTAACAAAATTCAGTTTAAAGGTTTAGGAATACAATATCTCCTAACACAATTTGGCACACTGCCGTACCCATAGAGTGGCTTAGTGATTTGTGTCTTTTGATTTCGCCACCTCATTTGTACCAAAGGTTGCGAGTTCAGCCTGGTATTCTGAGTCAGTGAAACATTCGAGGAATCATTCAACAGCTATAATTCTACAGGGTTGTTGCACCTCATCGTAAGCCTGTAGATTTGAAGAAATTGCTACAAAGTGGATGGCTTTTTATTGTAGAAAGGATACTGTGTTTGTAGCGACATGAGAATTGCTTTATAGCTACCAGGCAGAATGGAACTCACTACTTAAAAGCACAGTACGGGGAGTTGGTAGGATCGGTTACAAGGGGTCACTGTGGAGAAGTTCCACGGCATAACTCAACTTATCTTTATATAATTCTTACGGCCACAGAATAGTGGTCAGTCGGCTCTTGCGTGTAAGTGAGAGTCTCCTGTTGGTATTGTGAGGAAATTTGAGATTTCTGAGGAGATTTCGTCCTGTAAGTGAAGCCAATCTATGCTGAAAAGCCGAGAAGCACTGAACAGCAGTTTCATCCTTATTGGGAATCATCAGCAGTGCGCATCTCACGCGCATCTCTAACCCGCGACCTCCTGGCTAGTAGTTTGAACATTTAACCATTCGGCCACGGGCGGCTGATCAGCAATGTGATTAACTCGCACTTAGAAAGGAGAGAGAAGTCGTTGCTTGAGGAGCCAGTCAACACGTGTGACCGCGTGATGCGGATCCTGTGAATGAAGGATGAGCGGCGCTATATCCTGTCTAAGTGCGAGTTAGTCACAGTGCTGATCAGCCGCCCGTGGCCGAATGGTTAAATGTCCAAACTACTAGCCAGGAGGTCGCAGGTTCGAGACTCTCCGGAGTTTTGTGAGATGCGCACTGGGAGTCTCCTGCTTTACAGTGACGTTGAGGAATTCAGTTGTAAACAGCTCTCCGTAGATTGTATGCCTTTCTGAACTTCCATATGGTCCAGTCGCACTCGCCTGCATTATCTGCAGTAAACGATTGGCTCAAAGCATGCAGATAAACATCCTACCTTGTTTCTATTCCCCATTGTATCACCCTGGGGCATCCCATCCTTGTTTGACATTTTGAAACAAGCTTTAATCCAATGTGTTCGAGCTAATTAATCACGTCCATCCAAGACTATTCCTTGGAACTTCATTGACTCTGGAGCGTCAGTGTGAGCCCGTTGACCGCCAAAATAAGCTGGATTTATCAAATACCAACGTGAAGCTGATGAGTTTTCAAATTTAATTTGCCCGATCGCTTTATCGCCCTTACGCATCTGATAAGTGTCTTTTTCCAAGTCTACTACGAACAAATTCTCAGGAATTCTCTGTATCAAAGCATAGCGTTGGTAAAGGCTAGTTAGAATGTAACTTCTGGAGTGCAGTTGTGCAGTGGTTTCGAAAGTTTTTACCCGGCTCCTCTTCTGAAACCCATAAACTTTCTAGATTTGCTGGGTGTAAACTGTTGGCGTTTCGTATCTCCGTTTCCCTGTGCTGTAGTTCCATATTCCGTTCGATAGACCAGCCGCTCTGTTTAACGGACAAAGAGTCATCCTCCCATCTCCCACACGACCGATGATCATGTGACCAGACACGCATCGCTGACGTTCAGCGCGTACAGAACCAGTGCATTGTTAATGAATTATTTTCAATGCCGCTTTGTAACAGAAATCAACTTATATTCAATTCACACTCAAGCATGCGGGCTTCTGTCATCTACTCTGATAGATCGAAAATCTTAGCAGGACCAGGGCTCCGGGATCACGTGTCTCATCGCCTGCTGGAAATTTATTGAACCCTGAAAGAGGGCTTCAGTTAATCCACTTCAGGTGTCCTTTCAAAATGGGTCGAAATCACCCGTTATTATCGTGAACGAATCTACTCATAAAGTTACTGAAAACTCTTCAACAACCGACGATCGGTTTTGCCCTCCTTAAGACGAATCAGAACGGTTTGCAGAGTTCTCATTAACCTTATGTTCTACTTGAAAACAAATTGAACAGATTTCAGCAAATACACTCATTTGCGTACCAATTTGGATTTCACGGGAGACTCATCCAAATCCCACCTGAATGTCTTGTTTATGATGTTCGTCAAATGAATGTGGTGCGCAACCCGTTATTATCGTGAACGAATCTACTCATAAAGTTACTGAAAACTCTTCAACAACCGACGATCGGTTTTGCCCTCCTTAAGACGAATCAGAACGGTTTGCAGAGTTCTCATTAACCTTATGTTCTACTTGAAAACAAATTGAACAGATTTCAGCAAATACACTCATTTGCGTACCAATTTGGATTTCACGGGAGACTCATCCAAATCCCACCTGAATGTCTTGTTTATGATGTTCGTCAAATGAATGTGGTGCGCAAAGGCCACCTCATGTTTCAGTCGGTATGATATTCGAAAGGCTGCAGGATAAACCACTACTCAGCTTCCTGAAAACCCTTCGACAGTCCATAACTTGTTTCCATCTTCTAGGAGCGGAGTCCCTAAGTTTCCGTCAGCAGGGGTTCAGTTTGCCGTGAAATCTAAATCGGTGTACCAATGAGTGTGTTTGCTGAACCCATTGCTCACTGAGCAACCCAGTTCTGCACAGTGGGAAATCCATAACATCGGTTCGACTGAATTCTTTATAGACCTCGCTGGACACAATTCTGTTGAATGGCGTCCCAAATCAGTGATTCGTCTGGGTTTCCGTTGAACCTCATTCTGCACCATGAAGTATGGAAGTGATCAATGTAGTAAATATTTGAAGAAAGATCTACCAAAGGTGAGCAGTCGCACGGTTTTCGCCAGCTGAAGCAATGTCATGCATCCGGTTAACCGGTGCTATGAACCGAAAACCATAGGTAAACGTACGAACTTCAGACACTTCCCTCGCACTGGTCGCAAGGTTTCATTGGGCTTGAACCTGTATCGCAACGATCCCAGAATTCACAAATGTTGCAAGAACCAGGCTATAAAATCACCAAACACTCCTGTGAGAAAAGGAACAATTTAACGAAGGAACTTCCCATTCAGGAAACTGCCGAATCGAAGCCTAGGCGAGTACTTTAAGATTTTTACACTCTAACCACAGCGGAACCTTTTTGGGTATGCAGCAACGAATGAATCAACAAATAGTGACAGAACAATCCTAGTTAGCTTGGTCAGATGATTGCACGTACTAAGTGGGTGATCCCCAACACTATCAATTTTCTATTTTAACCTTTAGATTTCCCACCGTCTTTCTTGAATAAAACCGGTCCAGATGTGATGATAAACATTAAATTTGCTACTTGAATTCGTGGCTCTCTGAACGCTGATCAAGAAACCTCACGTACTTGAAGATAATTACCCATTCTTAATTCATTATTTTTGCATTATGAGAGCCATTTGCATGCTAATGGTACCTTATACGGTTAGCTGGAAAATTTTTCTGTAGAAAGATCGCTACAGTTCTCAAGATTATTTGTCGCTTGTAGCCACTCTACGCTATATGTCACAGAAGAATACAGAGCTTGTATTTAATGAGATGACTGGACTTACTTTATGAGCTCGTTCCATGTAGAGAACAAAACTTGCCCATTGAATGGAAAGCAGGGAATAATCAGCATCCAGTGGGCTTAAAAACGATTTCGCAGTCCTAAAAATCAAATTGGCAAGGTTAGCGAATTAGTAGATAAATGAAAGCAATCATACATCGTCTGGGGAATTTTAGAGCAATAAAAACGCTTCAGATGCGAATAATAATATGGTGTTACATTGGACCAAAGTTTGGGTCGGCTAGCGTTTTTGTTTTACCCATAGTGATTTAATCGCAGTCATATAAATGGGTATAGAACAGCTGCATTTCCACAGTCCCTGACTGTCCACACAAATCACCGCGTGAAAGTGAAAAAGAAGTTTTGTTACAACTTGATGAAGAAAAAGCACATCGATCCGAATTCGACTTTTGCTTTTTTTAGGGTGTGTTTCCGGTAGGACCCTGAGGTGGGTCATTTTTGGCGCCTTCGACTTGCCAATGACGGTGAGTGTGTTGGCTGGGGCGAAAAAATACAAGCTATCAAGCAAGAATCAATTAGGTACATAGAAAGCCTACTTGAAGCAAGATTGATTGTTCGAACAAAGCCGCATAGTGCGCCGAATAATGAATGAAAGATTACCAATGCGTGCGTGTGCTAAAAAAGGTACAAAACTTGGTGTACACATGCATATGCAAATATGGAAATGGGATAAGGCAGTAAGGGTAATTAAGGCCACCCCGTCTCTTGTGAATTGGCAGAACAGTTAGTCAGCCGAGCACAATCGGTCGATTCGAATTCATTAGTCTACTCTCACTGCCGAAAAGCGCTGGTAATTGTAGAAACACAATCAAGGGATGTGGTTTATCACAAACTAGCCATAAATTGCTCCTTACTGGTAAAGGTTTGACTCTGGGTTTATAATCTGATGATGAGCTTCGCTGATCCGAACACAAAGGGCTTTTTCTAGAAATGACAAACTCAGAGTTATTCATCTCCATAAAGCTTAGGTGACAAGTCGTATATATATATATATATATATATATATATATATATATATATATATATATAAGACACGCACATACGTAGAAATA